>NC_048587.1:51991973-52591973 GCF_013265735.2 Oncorhynchus mykiss
ACACACACACACACACACACACACACACACACACACACACACACACACACACACACCTCACTCACACACACTCTGTCCATCTGGATAATGTTCAGACTGCCGCCATTCATAGGCCCTTCGCGGCATCAGGGGAATTCGGGATCCCTCCACACCCCTTTATACCTTCTCTCTCCCTCTCTCCTTCTATTTCTCTGCGTAACAATCAAACACCATATGGAAAACATATTCTTATGGTTCATTGGCTTGTATAGCTCTTAATTAGAAAACGGGCCTTGGCAGTGGGGGGTGTTCCGGCAGGGGTCTGAAGAAGTAAAGAATATAGCCTGTCACTGTTGGCCATTAAACACACTTTATTTCTATTAGCCCAGTTATCCGCCGCTCGGGGACTTTTGAAACCATGGTGGTTAATTAGGAAAGAAAAACAGAACTATGTTACATGTCTTTAAACGAGTCTGACTCGACTTGAAACTGCACCTTATGCATCTACACAGCAGCACTTGTTCACTTGACAGACAGAATGGTCACTTCTGCTATGTAGTCCAAATGATTTAGTCAGTTTACTGCACAGTGGAGTGTTTTCATTGGGAGTGTCGGCAGTATGTCTGGATGGATAAACAATAACTGGATATAGTCTGCTTTGGTTATACTTTGCAGGATAAATGTGACACATGTTTTATGTCTGCATAAAGCCAATCCCATCTCCACTAGTCAATGGTTTGTACTGAGTTGTTTCCAGGAGCTGTGCTAGTACATGACAATTGCTGTTCACACTCATATCAATGTTTTCTTGTTCTCTTTGGAAGCTTTTGGAAACTCTGCCCTTCAACATTGAGTTAGAATCCCTAGTGACATTACTTGTCTCGGGATAACGTGTTGAGTTTACCACTGGTGACATCATAAAAAACAGACCAAGCACAACCTCAGAAGAAAAGACTGAATTTCGGAACTCCGTAAATAAAATCTTAAACTCCAGAATTCAATCTTTCTGCGATTTCATGCACATTCGGCTCATTCTGCTAGGTGGGGTATAGAGTTCGGCCCTCTCCTTTCCAATGAGGGTTTTAACGATGGGCCGTAAATCAGTCGGACAGAGGCCTGCACCCCGTCACTGACCCGCATCTGGACAGCATCTGGGGTCACAGGGTCACTCTGACAAGTGCTAAACCATCTGGAGACTTCCTGCTGGAGTGGACAGAGAGGACAGAGAGGAGAGAGGACAGAGAGGAGAGACGGATGGAGGGGATTAGGATGGGAGCAGGAAATAAAGGGGAAATATATTAATGTGAAAAGCGGCAATAACAAATATAGTATATTAATTCAAGTCTATCATCAATTCATAATTTTGTTTTGAAAAACTCTGAAAGCAGCCTTTCACATACGGTCTGCTCCCTTTACCTCAGACTCCAGCAGCCTTACAGTTTTCACATTGGCGAGAGCAGCATGAGAGCGAGCTGACAAACAGTTGATCATGAAGCCTCTTCATCAGAGCTGAACAGTTGTCTGGAGAAAACAATGAATCACTGGTAACAGAGAGGGATAGGATCAATATTTATTTTACCGTTATTTAACTAGGCAAGTCAGTTAAGAACAAATTCTTATTTTCAATGACAGCCTGGCTGCCTGTTCAGGGGTAGAACAACAGATTTGTACCTTGTCAGCTCAGGGATTTGAACTTGCAACCTTCCAGTTACAAGTCCAACACTCTAACCACTAGGCTAACTTGCCACCCCTAACAGCCATGTAATTTGTTATCAATTATCTGTCCTTCAGTTTTCACATCCTACCCAACTCTCCATCTCCTCCCCCTCCTCCCCTTCTATTTCCCCTCTTTCTTCCTCCACGTTGCTCCGGCATACATCCTCGTCACTTGATTAACGTCCCTCCTCGCCTCCGTAACCCTCATCTTTTCTCTATCCTCCACTGACAAACACTTCCCTCTGTTTCCAGGGCCTTGTTGACATCCTTGACCAATGACCCTCATACTGAGTGGGGATTGGTTACCCAAGAACTCCGCTAGACAAAGCATTTCAAGTGTCTGGGGCATTGGGTGCTTTGTGCCCTCCTGAGAGCTATCTCTCTCCTCTCCCTTCTCTCTCTTCTCTTGTGTTCCTGTGATGTTTTTCACCTGTTTTCTTTCACCCGACACCCATTAACCCAATGGCCTGTCATCTTAAAGCCACTTGTTTTCTGGTCTGGAATGTTGTTCTTGACTCTTCATCCTGTTTCATAGTGAAAACTAAAAAGGCCCTATCAGTTGCTGCATGAGGGAGAGAGAGAGAGAGAGAGAGAGAGAGGGAAGGCGGGCGTGCGGGAGAATAACAACATTAATTAAAAACAGTTTGACTGGATAACAATTTCACTGGATAACAATACAACTGGATAACAGGTTGACTGGATAACAATACGACTGGATAACAGTTTGACTGGATAACTGTATAACTGGATAACAAAACGACTGGGTAACAGTGTGAATGGATAACAGTTTGACTGGATAAGAGTATGACTGGGTAACAGTTTGACTGGATAACAGTTTGACTGGATAACAGTATGACTGGATAACAGTATGACTGGGTAACAGTTTGACTGGATAACAGTTTGACTGGATAACAGTATGACTGGATAACAGTTTAAATGGTTAACAGTTTGACTGGATAACAGTTTGACTGGATAACAGTTTGACTGGATAACAGTTGGACTGGTTAACAGTTTGATTGGATAACAGTATGACTGGATAACAGTTTGACTGGATAACAGTTTGACTGGATAACAGTATGACTGGATAACAGTTTGAATGGTTAACAGTTTGACTGGATAACAGTTTGACTGGATAACAGTTTGACTGGATAAGAGTATGGCTGGATAACAGTTTGACTGGATAACAGTTTGACTGGATAACAGTTTGACTGGATAACTGTATGACTGGATAACAGTTTGACTGGATAACTGTTTGACTGGTTAACAGTTTGACTGGATAACAGTTTGACTGGATAACTGTATGACTGGATAACAGTTTCACTGGATAACCGTTTGACTGGATAACTGCATGACTGGATAACAGTTTGACTGGGAAACAGTTTGACTAGTTAACAGTTTGACTGGTTCACAGTTTGAATGGATAACAGTTTGACTGGATAACTGTATGACGGGATAAGAGTTTGACTGGATAACAAAACGACTGGATAACAAAACGACTGGATAACAATTTGACTGGATAACAGTTTGACTGGGTAACAGTTTGACTGGATAACAGTTTGACTGGATAACAGTAAGACTGGATAACAGTAAGACTGGATAACAGTAAGACTGGATAACTGTATGACTGGATAACAGTTTGACTGGATAACTGTATGACTGGATAACAGTTTGACTGGATAACAGTTTGACTGGATAACAATTTCACTGGATAACAATACGACTGGAAAACAGGTTGACTGGATAACAATTTCACTGGATAACAATACGACTGGATAACAGGTTGACTGGATAACAATACGACTGGATAACAGTTTTACTGGAAAACTGTATGACTGGATAACAAAACGACTGGGTAACAGTTTGACTGGATAACAGTTTGACTGGATAACCGTTTGACTGGATAACAGTTTGACAGGTTAACAGTTTGACTGGATAACAGTTTGACTGGATAACAGTTTGACTGGATAACAGTTTGACTGGGAAACAGTTTGACTAGTTAACAGTTTGACTGGTTCACAGTTTGAATGGATAACAGTTTGACTGGATAACTGTATGACGGGATAAGAGTTTGACTGGATAACAAAACGACTGGATAACAAAACGACTGGATAACAATTTGACTGGATAACAGTTTGACTGGGTAACAGTTTGACTGGATAACAGTTTGACTGGATAACAGTAAGACTGGATAACAGTAAGACTGGATAACAGTAAGACTGGATAACTGTATGACTGGATAACAGTTTGACTGGATAACTGTATGACTGGATAACAGTTTGACTGGATAACAGTTTGACTGGATAACAATTTCACTGGATAACAATACGACTGGAAAACAGGTTGACTGGATAACAATTTCACTGGATAACAATACGACTGGATAACAGGTTGACTGGATAACAATACGACTGGATAACAGTTTTACTGGAAAACTGTATGACTGGATAACAAAACGACTGGGTAACAGTTTGACTGGATAACAGTTTGACTGGATAACCGTTTGACTGGATAACAGTTTGACAGGTTAACAGTTTGACTGGATAACAGTTTGACTGGATAACAGTTTGACTGGATAACAGTTTGACTGGATAACAGTTTGATTGGATAACTGTATGACTGGATAACAGTTTGTCTGGATAACAGTTTGACTGGATAACAGGTTGACTGGATAACAATACGACTGGATAACAGTTTGACTGGATAACTGTATAACTGGATAAGAAAACGACTGGGTAACAGTGTGAATGGATAACAGTTTGACTGGATAAGAGTATGACAGGGTAACAGTTTGACTGGATAACAGTTTGACTGGATAACAGTATGACTGGATAACAGTATAACTGGATAACAGTTTGACTGGATAACAGTCTGACTGGATAACAGTCTGACTTGATAACAGCATGACTGGATAACAGCTTGACTGGATAACAGTTTGACTGGATAACAGTCTGACTGGAAAACAATACAACTGGATAACAGGTTGACTGGATAACAATACGACTGGATAACAGTTTGACTGGATAACTGTATAACTGGATAACAAAACGACTGGGTAACAGTGTGAATGGATAACAGTTTGACTGGATAAGAGTATGACTGGGTAACAGTTTGACTGGATAACAGTTTGACTGGATAACAGTATGACTGGATAACAGTATGACTGGGTAACAGTTTGACTGGATAACAGTTTGACTGGATAACAGTATGACTGGATAACAGTTTAAATGGTTAACAGTTTGACTGGATAACAGTTTGACTGGATAACAGTTTGACTGGATAAGAGTATGACTGGATAACAGTTTGACTGGATAACAGTTTGACTGGATAACAGTTTGACTGGATAACAGTATGACTGGATAACAGTTTGACAGGATAACAGTTTGACTGGATAACAGTATGACTGGATAACAGTTTGACTGGATAACAGTATGACTGGATAACAGTTTGAATGGTTAACAGTTTGACTGGATAACAGTTTGACTGGATAACAGTTTGACTGGATAAGAGTATGACTGGATAACAGTTTGACTGGATAACAGTTTGACTGGATAACAGTTTGACTGGATAACTGCATGACTGGATAACAGTTTGACTGGGAAACAGTTTGACTAGTTAACAGTTTGACTGGTTCACAGTTTGAATGGATAACAGTTTGACTGGATAACTGTATGACGGGATAAGAGTTTGACTGGATAACAAAACGACTGGATAACAAAACGACTGGATAACAATTTGACTGGATAACAGTTTGACTGGGTAACAGTTTGACTGGATAACAGTTTGACTGGATAACAGTAAGACTGGATAACAGTAAGAGTGGATAACAGTAAGACTGGATAACTGTATGACTGGATAACAGTTTGACTGGATAACTGTATGACTGGATAACAGTTTGACTGGATAACTGTATGACTGGATAACAGTTTGACTGGATAACAGTTTGACTGGATAACAATTTCACTGGATAACAATACGACTGGATAACAGGTTGACTGGATAACAATTTCACTGGATAACAATACGACTGGATAACAGGTTGACTGGATAACAATACGACTGGATAACAGGTTGACTGGATAACAATTTCACTGGATAACAAAATGACTGGGTAACAGTTTGACTGGATAACAGTTTGACTGGATAACCGTTTGACTGGATAACAGTTTGACAGGTTAACAGTTTGACTGGATAACAGTTTGACTGGATAACTGTATGACTGGATAACAGTTTGACTGGATAACAGTTTGACTGGATAACTGTATGACTGGATAACAGTTTGTCTGGATAACAGTTTGACTGGATAACAGGTTGACTGGATAACAATACGACTGGATAACAGTTTGACTGGATAACTGTATAACTGGATGAGAAAACGACTGGGTAACAGTGTGAATGGATAACAGTTTGACTGGATAAGAGTATGACTGGGTAACAGTTTGACTGGATAACAGTTTGACTGGATAACAGTATGACTGGATAACAGTATAACTGGATAACAGTTTGACTGGATAACAAAACGACTGGATAACAAAACGACTGGATAACAATTTGACTGGATAACAGTTTGACTGGGTAACAGTTTGACTGGATAACAGTTTGACTGGATAACAGTAAGACTGGATAACAGTAAGACTGGATAACAGTAAGACTGGATAACTGTATGACTGGATAACAGTTTGACTGGATAACTGTATGACTGGATAACAGTTTGACTGGATAACAGTTTGACTGGATAACAATTTCACTGGATAACAATACGACTGGAAAACAGGTTGACTGGATAACAATTTCACTGGATAACAATACGACTGGATAACAGGTTGACTGGATAACAATACGACTGGATAACAGTTTTACTGGAAAACTGTATGACTGGATAACAAAACGACTGGGTAACAGTTTGACTGGATAACAGTTTGACTGGATAACCGTTTGACTGGATAACAGTTTGACAGGTTAACAGTTTGACTGGATAACAGTTTGACTGGATAACAGTTTGACTGGATAACAGTTTGACTGGATAACAGTTTGACTGGATAACTGTATGACTGGATAACAGTTTGTCTGGATAACAGTTTGACTGGATAACAGGTTGACTGGATAACAATACGACTGGATAACAGTTTGACTGGATAACTGTATAACTGGATAAGAAAACGACTGGGTAACAGTGTGAATGGATAACAGTTTGACTGGATAAGAGTATGACTGGGTAACAGTTTGACTGGATAACAGTTTGACTGGATAACAGTATGACTGGATAACAGTATAACTGGATAACAGTTTGACTGGATAACAGTCTGACTGGATAACAGTCTGACTTGATAACAGCATGACTGGATAACAGCTTGACTGGATAACAGTTTGACTGGATAACAGTCTGACTGGAAAACAATACAACTGGATAACAGGTTGACTGGATAACAATACGACTGGATAACAGTTTGACTGGATAACTGTATAACTGGATAACAAAACGACTGGGTAACAGTGTGAATGGATAACAGTTTGACTGGATAAGAGTATGACTGGGTAACAGTTTGACTGGATAACAGTTTGACTGGATAACAGTATGACTGGATAACAGTATGACTGGGTAACAGTTTGACTGGATAACAGTTTGACTGGATAACAGTATGACTGGATAACAGTTTAAATGGTTAACAGTTTGACTGGATAACAGTTTGACTGGATAACAGTTTGACTGGATAAGAGTATGACTGGATAACAGTTTGACTGGATAACAGTTTGACTGGATAACAGTTTGACTGGATAACAGTATGACTGGATAACAGTTTGACTGGATAACAGTTTGACTGGATAACAGTATGACTGGATAACAGTTTGACTGGATAACAGTTTGACTGGATAACAGTATGACTGGATAACAGTTTGAATGGTTAACAGTTTGACTGGATAACAGTTTGACTGGATAACAGTTTGACTGGATAAGAGTATGACTGGATAACAGTTTGACTGGATAACAGTTTGACTGGATAACAGTTTGACTGGATAACTGTATGACTGGATAACAGTTTGACTGGATAACTGTTTGACTGGTTAACAGTTTGACTGGATAACAGTTTGACTGGATAACTGTATGACTGGATAACAGTTTCAATGGATAACCGTTTGACTGGATAACTGCATGACTGGATAACAGTTTGACTGGGAAACAGTTTGACTAGTTAACAGTTTGACTGGTTCACAGTTTGAATGGATAACAGTTTGACTGGATAACTGTATGACGGGATAAGAGTTTGACTGGATAACAAAACGACTGGATAACAAAACGACTGGATAACAATTTGACTGGATAACAGTTTGACTGGGTAACAGTTTGACTGGATAACAGTTTGACTGGATAACAGTAAGACTGGATAACAGTAAGAGTGGATAACAGTAAGACTGGATAACTGTATGACTGGATAACAGTTTGACTGGATAACTGTATGACTGGATAACAGTTTGACTGGATAACTGTATGACTGGATAACAGTTTGACTGGATAACAGTTTGACTGGATAACAATTTCACTGGATAACAATACGACTGGATAACAGGTTGACTGGATAACAATTTCACTGGATAACAATACGACTGGATAACAGGTTGACTGGATAACAATACGACTGGATAACAGGTTGACTGGATAACAATTTCACTGGATAACAAAATGACTGGGTAACAGTTTGACTGGATAACAGTTTGACTGGATAACCGTTTGACTGGATAACAGTTTGACAGGTTAACAGTTTGACTGGATAACAGTTTGACTGGATAACTGTATGACTGGATAACAGTTTGACTGGATAACAGTTTGACTGGATAACTGTATGACTGGATAACAGTTTGTCTGGATAACAGTTTGACTGGATAACAGGTTGACTGGATAACAATACGACTGGATAACAGTTTGACTGGATAACTGTATAACTGGATGAGAAAACGACTGGGTAACAGTGTGAATGGATAACAGTTTGACTGGATAAGAGTATGACTGGGTAACAGTTTGACTGGATAACAGTTTGACTGGATAACAGTATGACTGGATAACAGTATAACTGGATAACAGTTTGACTGGATAACAGTCTGACTGGATAACAGTCTGACTGTATAACAGCATGACTGGATAACAGTTTGACTGGGTAACAGTTTGACTGGATAACAGCATGACTGGATAACAGTTTGACTGGATAACAGTCTGACTGGATAACAGTTTGACTGGATAACAGTTTGACTGGATAACAGTATGACTGGATAACAGTTTGACTGGATAACTGTATTAATGGATAACCGTTTGACTGGATAACAATACAACTGGATAACAGTTTGACTTGATAACAGTTTGACTGGATAACTGTATGACTGGATAACAGTTTGACTGGATATACAATACGACTGGATAACAATATGACTGGATAGCAGTTTGACTGGATAACAGTTTGACTGGATAACAGTAAGATTGGATAACAGTAAGACTGGATAATATTTTGACTGGATAACTGTATGACTGGATAACCGTTTGACTGGATAACTGAATGACTGGATAACAGTTTGACTGGATAACAGTTTGACTGGTTAACAGTTTGACTGGATAACTGTATGACTGGATAACAATACGACTGGATAACAGGTTGACTGGATAACAATACGACTGGATAACAGTTTGACTGGAAAACTGGATAACTGGATAACAAAACGACTGGGTAACAGTTTGACTGGATAACCGTTTGACTGGATAACTGTATGACTGGATAACAGTTTGACTGGATAACAGTTTGTCTGGATAACAGTTTGACTGGATAACAGTTTGACTGGATAACAATTTCACTGGATAACAATACGACGGGATAACAGGTTGACTGGATAATAATACGACTGGATAACAGTTTGACTGGATAACTGTATAACTGGATAACAGTTTGACTGGATAACTGTATGACTGAATAACAAAACGACTGGGTAACAGTTTGAATGGATAACATTTTGACTGGATAAGAGTATGACTGGATAACAGTTTGACTGGATAACAGATTGACTGGATAACAGTTTGACTGGATAACTGCGTGACTGGATAACCGTTTGACTGGATAAATGTATGACTGGATAACAGTTTGACTGGATAAATGTTCGACTGGATAACAGTTTGACTGGTTAACAGTTTGACTGGATAACAGCTTGACTGGATAACTGTATGACTGGATAACAGTTTGACTGGATAACTGTATGACTGGATAACAGTTTGACTGGATAACAGTTTGACTGGATAACTGTATGACTGGATAACAGTTTGTCTGGATAACAGTTTGACTGGATACCAGTTTGACTGGATAACAATTTCACTGGATAACAATACGACTGGATAACAATACGACTGGATAACAGGTTGACTGGATAACAATACGACTGGATAACAGGTTGACTGGATAACAATACGACTGGATAACAGGTCGACTGGATAACAATACGACTGGATAACAATATGACTGGATAACAATACGACTGGATAACAATACGACTGGATAACAATTTCACTGGATAACAATACGACTGGATAACATGTTGACTGGATAACAATACGACTGGATAACAGTTTGACTGGATAACTGTATGACTGGATAACAGTTTGACTGGATAACTGTATGACTGGATAACAAAACGACTGGGTAACAGTTTGACTGGATAACAGTTTGACTGGATAACAGTTTGACTGGATAACTGTATGACTGGATAACAGTTTGACTGGATAACAGTTTGACTGGATAACAGTTTGACTGGATAACAGTTTGACTGGATAACAGTTTGACTGGATAACAATTTGACTGGATAGCAGTTTGACTGGAATGCTGTATGACTGGATAACAGTATGACTGGAAAACTGTATGACTGGATAACAGTTTGACTGGGTAACAGTTTGACTGGATAGCAGTTTGACTGGATAACAATTTGACTCGATAACAGTTTGACTGGATAACAGTATGACTGGATAACAGTATGACTGGATTACAATATGACTGGATTACAATATGACTGGATAACAGCAAGACTGGATAACTGTATGAATGGATAACAGTTTGACTGGATAACAGTTTGTTTGGATAACAGTTTGACTGGATAACTGTTTGATTGGATAACAGTTTGACTGGATAACAGTTTGACTGGATAACTGTATGACTGGATAACAGTTTGATTGGATAACAGTTTGACTGGATAAAAGTTTGACTGGATAACTGTTTGATTGGATAACAGTTTGATTGGATAACAGTTTGACTGGATAACAGTTTGACTGGATAACAGTTTGACTGGATAACAATTTCACTGGATAACAATACGACTGGATAACAGGTTGACTGGATAACAATATGACTGGATAACAGTTTGACTGAATAACTGTATGACTGGATAACAGTTTGACTGGATAACTGTTTGACTGGATAACAGTTTGACTGGATAACAGTTTGACTGGATAACTGTATGACTGGATAATAGTTTGACTGGATAACAGTTTGACTGGATAACAGTTTGACTGGATAACAGTTTGACTGGATAACAATTTCACTGGATAACAATACGACTGGATAACAGGTTGACTGGATAACAATAAGACTGGACAACAGTTTGACTGGATAACTGTATGATTGGATAACAAAACGACTGGATAACAGTTTGACTGGATAACAGTTTGACTGGATAACTGTATGACTGGATAACAGTTTGACTGGATAACAGCTTGACTGGATAACAGTTTGACTGGATAACTGTATGACTGGATAACAGTTTGACTGGATAACAGTATGATTGTATAACAGTTTGACTGGATAACAGTTTGACTGGATAACTGTATGACTGGATAACAGTTTGACTGGATAACAATTTGACTGGGTAACAGTTTGACTGGATAACCGTTTGACTGGATAACTGTATGACTGGATAACAGTTTGACTGGATAACAGTTTGACAGGTTAACAGTTTGACTGGATAACAGTTTGACTGGATAACTGTATGACTGGATAACAGTTTGTCTGGATAACAGTTTGACTGGATAACAGTTTGACTGGATAACAGTTTGACTGGATAACAATTTCACTGGATAACAATACGACGGGATAACAGGTTGACTGGATAATAATACGACTGGATAACAGTTTGACTGGATAACTGTATAACTGGATAACAGTTTGACTGGATAATAATACGACTGGATAACAGTTTGACTGCATAACTGTATAACTGGATAACAGTTTGACTGGATAACTGTATGACTGAATAACAAAACGACTGGGTAACAGTTTGAATGGATAACATTTTGACTGGATAAGAGTATGACTGGATAACAGTTTGACTGGATAACAGATTGACTGGGTAACAGTTTGACTGGATAACCGTTTGACTGGATAACTGTATGACTGGATAACAGTTTGACTGGATAACAGTTTGACAGGTTAACAGTTTGACTGGATAACAGTTTGACTGGATAACTGTATGACTGGATAACAGCTTGTCTGGATAACAGTTTGACTGGATAACAGTTTGACTGGATAACAATTTCACTGGATAACAATACGACGGGATAACAGGTTGACTGGATAATAATACGACTGGATAACAGTTTGACTGGATAACTGTATAACTGGATAACAGTTTGACTGGATAATAATACGACTGGATAACAGTTTGACTGGATAACTGTATAACTGGATAACAGTTTGACTGGATAACTGTATGACTGAATAACAAAACGACTGGGTAACAGTTTGAATGGATAACATTTTGACTGGATAAGAGTATGACTGGATAACAGTTTGACTGGATAACAGATTGACTGGATAACAGTTTGACTGGATAACTGCGTGACTGGATAACCGTTTGACTGGATAAATGCATGACTGGATAACAGTTTGACTGGATAAATGTTCGACTGGATAACAGTTTGACTGGTTAACAGTTTGACTGGATAACAGCTTGACTGGATAACTGTATGACTGGATAACAATATGACTGGATAACTGTATGACTGGATAACAGTTTGACTGGATAACTGTATGACTGGATAACAGTTTGACTGGATAACAGTTTGACTGGATAACTGTATGACTGGATAACAGTTTGTCTGGATAACAGTTTGACTGGATACCAGTTTGACTGGATAACAATTTCACTGGATAACAATAAGACTGGATAACAATACGACTGGATAACAGGTTGACTGGATAACAATACGACTGGATAACAGGTTGACTGGATAACAATACGACTGGATAACAGGTCGACTGGATAACAATACGACTGGATAACAATATGACTGGATAACAATACGACTGGATAACAATACGACTGGATAACAATTTCACTGGATAACAATACGACTGGATAACAGGTTGACTGGATAACAATACGACTGGATAACAGTTTGACTGGATAACTGTATGACTGGATAACAGTTTGACTGGATAACTGTATGACTGGATAACAAAACGACTGGGTAACAGTTTGACTGGATAACAGTTTGACTGGATAACAGTTTGACTGGATAACTGTATGACTGGATAACAGTCTGACTGGATAACAGTTTGACTGGATAACAGTTTGACTGGATAACAGTTTGACTGGATAACAATTTGACTGGATAACAGTTTGACTGGAATGCTGTATGACTGGATAGCAGTATGACTGGAAAACTGTATGACTGGATAACAGTTTGACTGGATAACTGTATGACTGGATAACAGTTTGACTGGATAACAGTTTGACTGGATAACAGTTTGACTGGATAACAGTTTGACTGGATAACAGTTTGACTGGATAACAATTTGACTGGATAACAGTTTGACTGGAATGCTGTATGACTGGATAACAGTATGAATGGAAAACTGTATGACTGGATAACAGTTTGACTGGGTAACAGTTTGACTGGATAGCAGTTTGACTGGATAACAGTTTGACTCGATAACAGTTTGACTGGATAACAGTTTGACTGGATAACAGTATGACTGGATTACAATATGACTGGATAACAGTTTGACTGGATAACAGTAAGACTGGATAACTGTATGAATGGATAACAGTTTGACTGGATAACAGTTTGATTGGATAACAGTTTGACTGGATACCAGTTTGACTGGATAACAGTTTGACTGGATAACAGTTTGACTGGATAACAATACGACTGGATAACAATACGACTGGATAACAGGTTGACTGGATAACAATACGACTGGATAACAGGTCGACTGGATAACAATACGACTGGATAACAATATGACTGGATAACAATACGACTGGATAACAATACGACTGGATAACAATTTCACTGGATAACAATACGACTGGATAACAGGTTGACTGGATAACAATACGACTGGGTAACAGTTTGACTGGATAACTGTATGACTGGATAACAGTAAGACTGGATAACTGTATGAATGGATAACTGTATGACTGGATAACAGTTTGTCTGGATAACAGTTTGACTGGATACCAGTTTGACTGGATAACAGTTTGACTGGATAACAGTTTGACTGGATAACAATACGACTGGATAACAATACGACTGGATAACAGGTTGACTGGATAACAATACGACTGGATAACAGGTCGACTGGATAACAATACGACTGGATAACAATATGACTGGATAACAATACGACTGGATAACAATACGACTGGATAACAATTTCACTGGATAACAATACGACTGGATAACAGGTTGACTGGATAACAATACGACTGGATAACAGTTTGACTGGATAACTGTATGACTGGATAACAGTTTGACTGGATAACTGTATGACTGGATAACAAAACGACTGGGTAACAGTTTGACTGGATAACAGTTTGACTGGATAACAGTTTGACTGGATAACTGTATGACTGGATAACAGTTTGACTGGATAACAGTTTGACTGGATAACAGTTTGACTGGATAACAGTTTGACTGGATAACAATTTGACTGGATAACAGTTTAACTGGAATGCTGTATGACTGGATAGCAGTATGACTGGAAAACTGTATGACTGGATAACAGTTTGACTGGATAACTGTATGACTGGATAACAGTATGACTGGAAAACTGTATGACTGGATAACAGTTTGACTGGGTAACAGTTTGACTGGATAGCAGTTTGACTGGATAACAGTTTGACTCGATAACAGTTTGACTGGATAACAGTATGACTGGATAACAGTATGACTGGATTACAATATGACTGGATAACAGTTTGACTGGATAACAGTAAGACTGGATAACTGTATGAATGGATAACAGTTTGACTGGATAACAGTTTGATTGGATAACAGTTTGACTGGATAACTGTTTGATTGGATAACAGTTTGACTGGATAACAGTTTGACTGGATAACTGTATGACTGGATAACAGTTTGATTGGATAACAGTTTGACTGGATAAAAGTTTGACTGGATAACAGTTTGACTGGATAATAGTTTGACTGGATAACAGTTTGACTGGATAACAGTTTGACTGGATAACAGTTTGACTGGATAACAGTTTGACTGGATAACAATTTCACTGGATAACAATACGACTGGATAACAGGTTGACTGGATAACAATAAGACTGGATAACAGTTTGACTGGATAACTGTATGACTGGATAACAGTTTGACTGGATAACTGTATGATTGGATAACAAAACGACTGGGTAACAGTTTGACTGGATAACAGTTTGACTGGATAACAGTTTGACTGGATAACTGTATGACTGGATAACAGTTTGACTGGATAACAGCTTGACTGGATAACAGTTTGACTGGATAACTGTATGACTGGATAACAGTTTGACTGGATAACAGTATGACTGTATAACAGTTTGACTGGATAACAGTTTGACTGGATAACTGTATGACTGGATAACAGTTTGACTGGATAACTGTATGATTGGATAACAAAACGACTGGGTAACAGTTTGACTGGATAACAGTTTGACTGGATAACAGTTTGACTGGATAACTGTATGACTGGATAACAGTTTGACTGGATAACAGGTCGACTGGATAACAGTTTGACTGGATAACTGTATGACTGGATAACAGTTTGACTGGATAACAGTATGACTGTATAACAGTTTGACTGGATAACAGATTGACTGGATAACTGTATGACTGGATAACAGTTTGACTGGATAACAGTTTGACTGGGTAACAGTTTGACTGGATAACCGTTTGACTGGATAACTGTATGACTGGATAACAGTTTGACTGGATATCAGTTTGACTGGATAACTGTATGACTGGATAACAGTTTGTCAGGATAACAGTTTGACTGGATAACAGTTTGACTGGATAACAATTTCACTGGATAACAATACGACGGGATAACAGGTTGACTGGATAATAATACGACTGGATAACAGTTTGACTGGATAACTGTATAACTGGATAACAGTTTGACTGGATAATAATACGACTGGATAACAGTTTGACTGGATAACTGTATAACTGGATAACAGTTTGACTGTATAACAGTTTGAATGGATAGAATTTTGACTGGATAAGAGTATGACTGGATAACAGTTTGACTGGATAACAGTTTGACTGGATAACAGTTTGACTGGATAACTGCGTGACTGGATAACCGTTTGACTGGATAAATGTATGACTGGATAACAGTTTGACTGGATAAATGTTTGACTGGATAACAGTTTGACTGGTTAACAGTTTGACTGGATAACAGCTTGACTGGATAACTGTATGACTGGATAACAATATGACTGGATAACTGTATGACTGGATAACAGTTTGACTGGATAACTGTACGACTAGACAACAGTTTGACTGGATAACAGTTTGACTGGATAACTGTATGACTGGATAACAGTTTGTCTGGATAACAGTTTGACTGGATACCAGTTTGACTGGATAACAATTTCACTGGATAACAGTTTGATTGGATAACAGTTTGACTGGATAACTGTTTGATTGGATAACAGTTTGACTGGATAACAGTTTGACTGGATAACAGTTTGACTGGATAACAGTTTGACTGGATAACAATTTGACTGGATAACAGTTTGACTGGAATGCTGTATGACTGGATAACAGTATGACTGGAAAATTGTATGACTGGATAACAGTTTGACTGGGTAACAGTTTGACTGGATAGCAGTTTGACTGGATAACAGTTTGACTCGATAACAGTTTGACTGGATAACAGTATGACTGGATAACAGTATGACTGGATTACAATATGACTGGATAACAGTTTGACTGGATAACAGTTTGACTGGATAACAGTTTGACTGGATAACAGTTTGACTGGATAACAATTTGACTGGATAACAGTTTGACTGGAATGCTTTATGACTGGATAACAGTATGACTGGAAAACTGTATGACAGGATAACAGTTTGACTGGGTAACAGTTTGACTGGATAACAGTTTGACTGGATAACAATTTCACTGGATAACAATACGACTGGATAACAGGTTGACTGGATAACAATACGACTGGATAACAGTTTGACTGAATAACTGTATGACTGGATAACAGTTTGACTGGATAACTGTTTGACTGGATAACAGTTTGACTGGATAACAGTTTGACTGGATAACTGTATGACTGGATAATAGTTTGACTGGATAACAGTTTGACTGGATAACAGTTTGACTGGATAACAGTTTGACTGGATAACAATTTCACTGGACAACAATACGACTGGATAACAGGTTGACTGGATAACAATAAGACTGGATAACAGTTTGACTGGATAACTGTATGACTGGATAACAGTTTGACTGGATAACTGTATGATTGGATAACAAAACGACTGGGTAACAGTTTGACTGGATAACAGTTTGACTGTATAACAGTTTGACTGGATAACAGTTTGACTGGATAACTGTATGACTGGATAACAGTTTGACTGGATAACAGCTTGACTGGATAACAGTTTGACTGGATAACTGTATGACTGGATAACAGTTTGACTGGATAACAGTTTGACTGGGTAACAGTTTGACTGGATAACCGTTTGACTGGATAACTGTATGACTGGATAACAGTTTGACTGGATAACAGTTTGACAGGTTAACAGTTTGACTGGATAACAGTTTGACTGGATAACTGTATGACTGGATAACAGTTTGTCTGGATAACAGTTTGACTGGATAACAGTTTGACTGGATAACAATTTCACTGGATAACAATACGACGGGATAACAGGTTGACGGGATAATAATACGACTGGATAACAGTTTGACTGGATAACTGTATAACTGGATAACAGTTTGACTGGATAATAATACGACTGGATAACAGTTTGACTGGATAACTGTATAACTGGATAACAGTTTGACTGGATAACTGTATGACTGAATAACAAAACGACTGGGTAACAGTTTGAATGGATAACATTTTGACTGGATAAGAGTATGACTGGATAACAGTTTGACTGGATAACAGTTTGACTGGATAAATGTTCGACTGGATAACAGTTTGACTGGTTAACAGTTTGACTGGATAACAGCTTGACTGGATAACTGTATGACTGGATAACAATATGACTGGATAACAGTTTGTCTGGATAACAGTTTGACTGGATACCAGTTTGACTGGATAACAATTTCACTGGATAACAGTTTGATTGGATAACAGTTTGACTGGATAACTGTTTGATTGGATAACAGTTTGACTGGATAACAGTTTGACTGGATAACAGTTTGACTGGATAACAGTTTGACTGGATAACAATTTGACTGGATAACAGTTTGACTGGAATGCTGTATGACTGGATAACAGTATGACTGGAAAATTGTATGACTGGATAACAGTTTGACTGGGTAACAGTTTGACTGGATAGCAGTTTGACTGGATAACAGTTTGACTCGATAACAGTTTGACTGGATAACAGTATGACTGGATACCAGTTTGACTGGATTACAATATGACTGGATAACAGTTTGACTGGATAACAGTTTGACTGGATAACAGTTTGACTGGATAACAGTTTGACTGGATAACAATTTGACTGGATAACAGTTTGACTGGAATGCTGTATGACTGGATAACAGTATGACTGGAAAACTGTATGACTGGATAACAGTTTGACTGGGTAACAGTTTGACTGGATAGCAGTTTGACTGGATAACAGTTTGACTCGATAACAGTTTGACTGGATAACAGTATGACTGGATAACAGTATGACTGGATTACAATATGACTGGATAACAGTTTGACTGGATAACAGTAAGACTGGATAACTGTATGAATGGATAACAGTTTGACTGGATAACAGTTTGATTGGATAACAGTTTGACTGGATAACTGTTTGATTGGATAACAGTTTGACTGGATAACAGTTTGACTGGATAACTGTATGACTGGATAACAGTTTGATTGGATAACAGTTTGACTGGATAAAAGTTTGACTGGATAACAGTTTGACTGGATAACAGTTTGACTGGATAACAATTTCACTGGATAACAATACGACTGGATAACAGGTTGACTGGATAACAATACGACTGGATAACAGTTTGACTGAATAACTGTATGACTGGATAACAGTTTGACTGGATAACTGTTTGACTGGATAACTGTATGACTGGATAATAGTTTGACTGGATAACAGTTTGACTGGATAACAGTTTGACTGGATAACAGTTTGACTGGATAACAATTTCACTGGACAACAATACGACTGGATAACAGGTTGACTGGATAACAATAAGACTGGATAACAGTTTGACTGGATAACTGTATGACTGGATAACAGTTTGACTGGATAACTGTATGATTGGATAACAAAACGACTGGGTAACAGTTTGACTGGATAACAGTTTGACTGTATAACAGTTTGACTGGATAACAGTTTGACTGGATAACTGTATGACTGGATAACAGTTTGACTGGATAACAGCTTGACTGGATAACAGTTTGACTGGATAACTGTATGACTGGATAACAGTTTGACTGGATAACAGTTTGACTGGGTAACAGTTTGACTGGATAACCGTTTGACTGGATAACTGTATGACTGGATAACAGTTTGACTGGATAACAGTTTGACAGGTTAACAGTTTGACTGGATAACAGTTTGACTGGATAACTGTATGACTGGATAACAGTTTGTCTGGATAACAGTTTGACTGGATAACAGTTTGACTGGATAACAATTTCACTGGATAACAATACGACGGGATAACAGGTTGACGGGATAATAATACGACTGGATAACAGTTTGACTGGATAACTGTATAACTGGATAACAGTTTGACTGGATAATAATACGACTGGATAACAGTTTGACTGGATAACTGTATAACTGGATAACAGTTTGACTGGATAACTGTATGACTGAATAACAAAACGACTGGGTAACAGTTTGAATGGATAACATTTTGACTGGATAAGAGTATGACTGGATAACAGTTTGACTGGATAACAGTTTGACTGGATAACAGTTTGACTGGATAACTGTGTGACTGGATAACCGTTTGACTGGATAAATGTATGACTGGATAACAGTTTGACTGGATAAATGTTCGACTGGATAACAGTTTGACTGGTTAACAGTTTGACTGGATAACAGCTTGACTGGATAACTGTATGACTGGATAACAATATGACTGGATAACTGTATGACTGGATAACAGTTTGACTGGATAACTGTACGACTGGACAACAGTTTGACTGGATAACAGTTTGACTGGATAACTGTATGACTGGATAACAGTTTGTCTGGATAACAGTTTGACTGGATACCAGTTTGACTGGATAACAATTTCACTGGATAACAATACGACTGGATAACAGGTTGACTGGATAACAATACGACTGGATAACAGGTTGACTGGATAACAATACGACTGGATAACAGGTCGACTGGATAACAATACGACTGGATAACAATATGACTGGATAACAATACGACTGGATAACAATACGACTGGATAACAATTTCACTGGATAACAATACGACTGGATAACAGGTTGACTGGATAACAATACGACTGGATAACAGTTTGACTGGATAACTGTATGACTGGATAACAGTTTGACTGGATAACTGTATGACTGGATAACAAAACGACTGGGTAACAGTTTGACTGGATAACAGTTTGACTGGATAACAGTTTGACTGGATAACTGTATGACTGGATAACAGTTTGACTGGATAACAGTTTGACTGGATAACAGTTTGACTGGATAACAGTTTGACTGGATAACTGTATGACTGGATAACAAAACGACTGGGTAACAGTTTGACTGGATAACAGTTTGACTGGATAACAGTTTGACTGGATAACTGTATGACTGGATAACAGTTTGACTGGATAACTGTATGATTGGATAACAAAATGACTGGGTAACAGTTTGACTGGATAACAGTTTGACTGTATAACAGTTTGACTGGATAACAGTTTGACTGGATAACTGTATGACTGGATAACAGTTTGACTGGATAACAGCTTGACTGGATAACAGTTTGACTGGATAACTGTATGACTGGATAACAGTTTGACTGGATAACAGTTTGACTGGGTAACAGTTTGACTGGATAACCGTTTGACTGGATAACTGTATGACTGGATAACAGTTTGACTGGATAACAGTTTGACAGGTTAACAGTTTGACTGGATAACAGTTTGACTGGATAACTGTATGACTGGATAACAGTTTGTCTGGATAACAGTTTGACTGGATAACAGTTTGACTGGATAACAATTTCACTGGATAAAAATACGACGGTATAACAGGTTGACTTGATAATAATACGACTGGATAACAGTTTGACTGGATAACTGTATAACTGGATAACAGTTTGACTGGATAATAATACGACTGGATAACAGTTTGACTGGATAACTGTATAACTGGATAACAGTTTGACTGGATAACTGTATGACTGAATAACAAAACGACTGGGTAACAGTTTGAATGGATAACATTTTGACTGGATAAGAGTATGACTGGATAACAGTTTGACTGGATAACAGTTTGACTGGATAACAGTTTGACTGGATAACTGCGTGACTGGATAACCGTTTGACTGGATAAATGTATGACTGGATAACAGTTTGACTGGATAAATGTTCGACTGGATAACAGTTTGACTGGTTAACAGTTTGACTGGATAACAGCTTGACTGGATAACTGTATGACTGGATAACAATATGACTGGATAACTGTATGACTGGATAACAGTTTGACTGGATAACTGTACGACTGGACAACAGTTTGACTGGATAACAGTTTGACTGGATAACTGTATGACTGGATAACAGTTTGTCTGGATAACAGTTTGACTGGATAACAGCTTGACTGGATAACAGTTTGACTGGATAACTGTATGACTGGATAACAGTTTGACTGGATAACAGTTTGACTGGGTAACAGTTTGACTGGATAACCGTTTGACTGGATAACTGTATGACTGGATAACAGTTTGACTGGATAACAGTTTGACAGGTTAACAGTTTGACTGGATAACAGTTTGACTGGATAACTGTATGACTGGATAACAGTTTGTCTGGATAACAGTTTGACTGGATAACAGTTTGACTGGATAACAATTTCACTGGATAACAATACGACGGTATAACAGGTTGACTTGATAATAATACGACTGGATAACAGTTTGACTGGATAACTGTATAACTGGATAACAGTTTGACTGGATAATAATACGACTGGATAACAGTTTGACTGGATAACTGTATAACTGGATAACAGTTTGACTGGATAACTGTATGACTGAATAACAAAACGACTGGGTAACAGTTTGAATGGATAACATTTTGACTGGATAAGAGTATGACTGGATAACAGTTTGACTGGATAACAGTTTGACTGGATAACAGTTTGACTGGATAACTGCGTGACTGGATAACCGTTTGACTGGATAAATGTATGACTGGATAACAGTTTGACTGGATAAATGTTCGACTGGATAACAGTTTGACTGGTTAACAGTTTGACTGGATAACAGCTTGACTGGATAACTGTATGACTGGATAACAATATGACTGGATAACTGTATGACTGGATAACAGTTTGACTGGATAACTGTACGACTGGACAACAGTTTGACTGGATAACAGTTTGACTGGATAACTGTATGACTGGATAACAGTTTGTCTGGATAACAGTTTGACTGGATACCAGTTTGACTGGATAACAATTTCACTGGATAACAATACGACTGGATAACAGGTTGACTGGATAACAATACGACTGGATAACAGGTTGACTGGATAACAATACGACTGGATAACAGGTCGACTGGATAACAATACGACTGGATAACAATATGACTGGATAACAATACGACTGGATAACAATACGACTGGATAACAATTTCACTGGATAACAATACGACTGGATAACAGGTTGACTGGATAACAATACGACTGGATAACAGTTTGACTGGATAACTGTATGACTGGATAACAGTTTGACTGGATAACTGTATGACTGGATAACAAAACGACTGGGTAACAGTTTGACTGGATAACAGTTTGACTGGATAACAGTTTGACTGGATAACTGTATGACTGGATAACAGTTTGACTGGATAACAGTTTGACTGGATAACAGTTTGACTGGATAACAGTTTGACTGGATCACAATTTGACAGGATAACAGTTTGACTGGAATGCTGTATGACTGGATAGCAGTATGACTGGATAACAGTATGACTGGAAAACTGTATGACTGGATAACAGTTTGACTGGGTAACAGTTTGACTGGATAGCAGTTTGACTGGATAACAGTTTGACTGGATAACAGTTTGACTGGATAACAGTATGACTGGATAACAGTATGACTGGATTACAATACGACTGGATAACAGTTTGACTGGATAACAGTAAGACTGGATAACTGTATGACTGGATAACAGTTTGACTGGATAACAGTTTGATTGGATAACAGTTTGACTGGATAACTGTTTGATTGGATAACAGTTTGACTGGATAACAGTTTGACTGGATAACAGTTTGACTGGATAACAGTTTGACTGGATAACAGTTTGACTGGATAACTGTATGACTGGATAACAGTTTTACTGGATAACCGTTTGACTGGATAACTGTATGACTGGATAATAGTTTGACTGGATAACAGTTTGACTGGATAACAGTTTGACTGGATAACAGTTTGACTGGATAACAGTTTGACTGGATAACAATTTCACTGGATAACAATACGACTGGATAACAGGTTGACTGGATAACAATACGACTGGATAACAGTTTGACTGGATAACTGTATGACTGGATAACAGTTTGACTGGATAACTGTATGATTGGATAACAAAACGACTGGGTAACAGTTTGACTGGATAACAGTTTGACTGGATAACAGTTTGACTGGATAACTGTATGACTGGATAACAGTTTGACTGGATAACAGTTTGACTGGATAACAGTTTGACTGGATAACTGCATGACTGGATAACAGTTTGACTGGATAACAGTATGACTGTATAACAGTTTGACTGGATAACAGTTTGACTGGATAACTGTATGACTGGATAACAGTTTGACTGGATAACAGTTTGACTGGATAACAGTTTGACTGGATAACAGTTTGACTGGATAACTGTATGACTGGATAACAGTTTGACTGGATAACAGTATGACTGTATAACAGTTTGACTGGATAACAGTATGACTGGAGAACAGTTTGACTGGATAACAGTATGACTGTATAACAGTTTGACTGGATAACAGTTTGACTGGATAACAGTTTGACTGGATAACAGTTTGACTGGATAACAGTTTGACTGGATAACAGTTTGACTGGATAACAGTTTGACTGGAATGCTGTATGACTGGATATCAGTATGACTGGAAAACTGTATGACTGGATAACAGTTTGACTGGGTAACAGTTTGACTGGATAGCAGTTTGACTGGATAACAGTTTGACTCGATAACAGTTTGACTGGATAACAGTATGACTGGATAACAGTATGACTGGATTACAATATGAATGGATAACAGTTTGACTGGATAACAGTAAGACTGGATAACTGTATGAATGGATAACAGTTTGACTGGATAACAGTTTGACTGGATAACAGTTTGACTGGATAACTGTTTGATTGGATAACAGTTTGACTGGATAACAGTTTGACTGGATAACTGTATGACTGGATAACAGTTTGATTGGATAACAGTTTGACTGGATAAAAGTTTGACTGGATAACAGTTTGACTGGATAACAGTTTGACTGGATAACAATTTCACTGGATAACAATACGACTGGATAACAGGTTGACTGGATAACAATACGACTGGATAACAGTTTGACTGAATAACTGTATGACTGGATAACAGTTTGACTGGATAACTTTTTGACTGGATAACAGTTTGACTGGATAACAGTTTGACTGGATAACTGTATGACTGGATAATAGTTTGACTGGATAACAGTTTGACTGGATAACAGTTTGACTGGATAACAGTTTGACTGGATAACAATTTCACTGGATAACAATACGACGGTATAACAGGTTGACTTGATAATAATACGACTGGATAACAGTTTGACTGGATAACTGTATAACTGGATAACAGTTTGACTGGATAATAATACGACTGGATAACAGTTTGACTGGATAACTGTATAACTGGATAACAGTTTGACTGGATAACTGTATGACTGAATAACAAAACGACTGGGTAACAGTTTGAATGGATAACATTTTGACTGGATAAGAGTATGACTGGATAACAGTTTGACTGGATAACAGTTTGACTGGATAACAGTTTGACTGGATAACTGCGTGACTGGATAACCGTTTGACTGGATAAATGTATGACTGGATAACAGTTTGACTGGATAAATGTTCGACTGGATAACAGTTTGACTGGTTAACAGTTTGACTGGATAACAGCTTGACTGGATAACTGTATGACTGGATAACAATATGACTGGATAACTGTATGACTGGATAACAGTTTGACTGGATAACTGTACGACTGGACAACAGTTTGACTGGATAACAGTTTGACTGGATAACTGTATGACTGGATAACAGTTTGTCTGGATAACAGTTTGACTGGATACCAGTTTGACTGGATAACAATTTCACTGGATAACAATACGACTGGATAACAGGTTGACTGGATAACAATACGACTGGATAACAGGTTGACTGGATAACAATACGACTGGATAACAGGTCGACTGGATAACAATACGACTGGATAACAATATGACTGGATAACAATACGACTGGATAACAATACGACTGGATAACAATTTCACTGGATAACAATACGACTGGATAACAGGTTGACTGGATAACAATACGACTGGATAACAGTTTGACTGGATAACTGTATGACTGGATAACAGTTTGACTGGATAACTGTATGACTGGATAACAAAACGACTGGGTAACAGTTTGACTGGATAACAGTTTGACTGGATAACAGTTTGACTGGATAACTGTATGACTGGATAACAGTTTGACTGGATAACAGTTTGACTGGAAAACAGTTTGACTGGATAACAGTTTGACTGGATCACAATTTGACAGGATAACAGTTTGACTGGAATGCTGTATGACTGGATAGCAGTATGACTGGATAACAGTATGACTGGAAAACTGTATGACTGGATAACAGTTTGACTGGGTAACAGTTTGACTGGATAGCAGTTTGACTGGATAACAGTTTGACTGGATAACAGTTTGACTGGATAACAGTATGACTGGATAACAGTATGACTGGATTACAATACGACTGGATAACAGTTTGACTGGATAACAGTAAGACTGGATAACTGTATGACTGGATAACAGTTTGACTGGATAACAGTTTGATTGGATAACAGTTTGACTGGATAACTGTTTGATTGGATAACAGTTTGACTGGATAACAGTTTGACTGGATAACAGTTTGACTGGATAACAGTTTGACTGGATAACTGTATGACTGGATAACAGTTTTACTGGATAACCGTTTGACTGGATAACTGTATGACTGGATAATAGTTTGACTGGATAACAGTTTGACTGGATAACAGTTTGACTGGATAACAGTTTGACTGGATAACAGTTTGACTGGATAACAATTTCACTGGATAACAATACGACTGGATAACAGGTTGACTGGATAACAATACGACTGGATAACAGTTTGACTGGATAACTGTATGACTGGATAACAGTTTGACTGGATAACTGTATGATTGGATAACAAAACGACTGGGTAACAGTTTGACTGGATAACAGTTTGACTGGATAACAGTTTGACTGGATAACTGTATGACTGGATAACAGTTTGACTGGATAACAGTTTGACTGGATAACAGTTTGACTGGATAACTGCATGACTGGATAACAGTTTGACTGGATAACAGTATGACTGTATAACAGTTTGACTGGATAACAGTTTGACTGGATAACTGTATGACTGGATAACAGTTTGACTGGATAACAGTTTGACTTGATAATAATACGACTGGATAACAGTTTGACTGGATAACTGTATAACTGGATAACAGCTTGACTGGATAATAATACGACTGGATAACAGTTTGACTGGATAACTGTATAACTGGATAACAGTTTGACTGGATAACTGTATGACTGAATAACAAAACGACTGGGTAACAGTTTGAATGGATAACATTTTGACTGGATAAGAGTATGACTGGATAACAGTTTGACTGGATAACAGTTTGACTGGATAACAGTTTGACTGGATAACTGCGTGACTGGATAACCGTTTGACTGGATAAATGTATGACTGGATAACAGTTTGACTGGATAAATGTTCGACTGGATAACAGTTTGACTGGTTAACAGTTTGACTGGATAACAGCTTGACTGGATAACTGTATGACTGGATAACAATATGACTGGATAACTGTATGACTGGATAACAGTTTGACTGGATAACTGTACGACTGGACAACAGTTTGACTGGATAACAGTTTGACTGGATAACTGTATGACTGGATAACAGTTTGTCTGGATAACAGTTTGACTGGATACCAGTTTGACTGGATAACAATTTCACTGGATAACAATACGACTGGATAACAGGTTGACTGGATAACAATACGACTGGATAACAGGTTGACTGGATAACAATACGACTGGATAACAGGTCGACTGGATAACAATACGACTGGATAACAATATGACTGGATAACAATACGACTGGATAACAATACGACTGGATAACAATTTCACTGGATAACAATACGACTGGATAACAGGTTGACTGGATAACAATACGACTGGATAACAGTTTGACTGGATAACTGTATGACTGGATAACAGTTTGACTGGATAACTGTATGACTGGATAACAAAACGACTGGGTAACAGTTTGACTGGATAACAGTTTGACTGGATAACAGTTTGACTGGATAACTGTATGACTGGATAACAGTTTGACTGGATAACAGTTTGACTGGATAACAGTTTGACTGGATAACAGTTTCACTGGATCACAATTTGACAGGATAACAGTTTGACTGGAATGCTGTATGACTGGATAGCAGTATGACTGGATAACAGTATGACTGGAAAACTGTATGACTGGATAACAGTTTGACTGGGTAACAGTTTGACTGGATAGCAGTTTGACTGGATAACAGTTTGACTGGATAACAGTTTGACTGGATAACAGTATGACTGGATAACAGTATGACTGGATTACAATACGACTGGATAACAGTTTGACTGGATAACAGTAAGACTGGATAACTGTATGACTGGATAACAGTTTGACTGGATAACAGTTTGATTGGATAACAGTTTGACTGGATAACTGTTTGATTGGATAAGAGTTTGACTGGATAACAGTTTGACTGGATAACAGTTTGACTGGATAACAGTTTGACTGGATAACAGTTTGACTGGATAACTGTATGACTGGATAACAGTTTTACTGGATAACCGTTTGACTGGATAACTGTATGACTGGATAATAGTTTGACTGGATAACAGTTTGACTGGATAACAGTTTGACTGGATAACAGTTTGACTGGATAACAGTTTGACTGGATAACAATTTCACTGGATAACAATACGACTGGATAACAGGTTGACTGGATAACAATACGACTGGATAACAGTTTGACTGGATAACTGTATGACTGGATAACAGTTTGACTGGATAACTGTATGATTGGATAACAAAACGACTGGGTAACAGTTTGACTGGATAACAGTTTGACTGGATAACAGTTTGACTGGATAACTGTATGACTGGATAACAGTTTGACTGGATAACAGTTTGACTGGATAACAGTTTGACTGGATAACTGCATGACTGGATAACAGTTTGACTGGATAACAGTATGACTGTATAACAGTTTGACTGGATAACAGTTTGACTGGATAACTGTATGACTGGATAACAGTTTGACTGGATAACAGTTTGACTGGATAACAGTTTGACTGGATAACAGTTTGACTGGATAACTGTATGACTGGATAACAGTTTGACTGGATAACAGTATGACTGTATAACAGTTTGACTGGATAACAGTATGACTGGAGAACAGTTTGACTGGATAACAGTTT
Organism: Oncorhynchus mykiss; assembly: GCF_013265735.2. Taxonomy (NCBI): domain Eukaryota; kingdom Metazoa; phylum Chordata; class Actinopteri; order Salmoniformes; family Salmonidae; genus Oncorhynchus; species Oncorhynchus mykiss. Next base: position 52,021,180 of record NC_048587.1, read on the forward strand.
GACTGGATAACAGTTTGACTGGAATGCTGTATGACTGGATAACAGTATGACTGGAAAACTGTATGACTGGATAACAGTTTGACTGGATAACTGTATGACTGGATAACAGTTTGACTGGATAACAGTTTGACTGGATAACAGTTTGACTGGATAACAGTTTCACTGGATCACAATTTGACAGGATAACAGTTTGACTGGAATGCTGTATGACTGGATAGCAGTATGACTGGATAACAGTATGACTGGAAAACTGTATGACTGGATAACAGTTTGACTGGGTAACAGTTTGACTGGATAGCAGTTTGACTGGATAACAGTTTGACTGGATAACAGTTTGACTGGATAACAGTATGACTGGATAACAGTATGACTGGATTACAATACGACTGGATAACAGTTTGACTGGATAACAGTAAGACTGGATAACTGTATGACTGGATAACAGTTTGACTGGATAACAGTTTGATTGGATAACAGTTTGACTGGATAACTGTTTGATTGGATAAGAGTTTGACTGGATAACAGTTTGACTGGATAACAGTTTGACTGGATAACAGTTTGACTGGATAACAGTTTGACTGGATAACTGTATGACTGGATAACAGTTTTACTGGATAACCGTTTGACTGGATAACTGTATGACTGGATAATAGTTTGACTGGATAACAGTTTGACTGGATAACAGTTTGACTGGATAACAGTTTGACTGGATAACAGTTTGACTGGATAACAATTTCACTGGATAACAATACGACTGGATAACAGGTTGACTGGATAACAATACGACTGGATAACAGTTTGACTGGATAACTGTATGACTGGATAACAGTTTGACTGGATAACTGTATGATTGGATAACAAAACGACTGGGTAACAGTTTGACTGGATAACAGTTTGACTGGATAACAGTTTGACTGGATAACTGTATGACTGGATAACAGTTTGACTGGATAACAGTTTGACTGGATAACAGTTTGACTGGATAACTGCATGACTGGATAACAGTTTGACTGGATAACAGTATGACTGTATAACAGTTTGACTGGATAACAGTTTGACTGGATAACTGTATGACTGGATAACAGTTTGACTGGATAACAGTTTGACTGGATAACAGTTTGACTGGATAACAGTTTGACTGGATAACTGTATGACTGGATAACAGTTTGACTGGATAACAGTATGACTGTATAACAGTTTGACTGGATAACAGTATGACTGGAGAACAGTTTGACTGGATAACAGTATGACTGGATAACAGTTTGACTGGATAACAGTTTGACTGGATAACAGTTTGACTGGAATGCTGTATGACTGGATAACAGTATGACTGGAAAACTGTATGACTGGATAACAGTTTGACTGGGTAACAGTTTGACTGGATAGCAGTTTGACTGGATAACAGTTTGACTCGATAACAGTTTGACTGGATAACAGTATGACTGGATAACAGTATGACTGGATTACAATATGAATGGATAACAGTTTGACTGGATAACAGTAAGACTGGATAACTGTATGAATGGATAACAGTTTGACTGGATAACAGTTTGACTGGATAACAGTTTGACTGGATAACTGTTTGATTGGATAACAGTTTGACTGGATAACAGTTTGACTGGATAACTGTATGACTGGATAACAGTTTGATTGGATAACAGTTTGACTGGATAAAAGTTTGACTGGATAACAGTTTGACTGGATAACAGTTTGACTGGATAACAATTTCACTGGATAACAATACGACTGGATAACAGGTTGACTGGATAACAATACGACTGGATAACAGTTTGACTGAATAACTGTATGACTGGATAACAGTTTGACTGGATAACTTTTTGACTGGATAACAGTTTGACTGGATAACAGTTTGACTGGATAACTGTATGACTGGATAATAGTTTGACTGGATAACAGTTTGACTGGATAACAGTTTGACTGGATAACAGTTTGACTGGATAACAATTTCACTGGATAACAATACGACTGGATAACAGGTTGACTGGATAACAATAAGACTGGATAACAGTTTGACTGGATAACTGTATGACTGGATAACAGTTTGACTGGATAACTGTATGATTGGATAACAAAACGACTGGGTAACAGTTTGACTGGATAACAGTTTGACTGGATAACAGTTTGACTGGATAACTGTATGACTGGATAACAGTTTGACTGGATAACAGCTTGACTGGATAACAGTTTGACTGGATAACTGTATGACTGGATAACAGTTTGACTGGATAACAGTATGACTGTATAAAAGTTTGACTGGATAACAGTTTGACTGGATAACAGTTTGACTGGATAACAGTTTGACTGGAATGCTGTATGACTGGATATCAGTATGACTGGAAAACTGTATGACTGGATAACAGTTTGACTGGGTAACAGTTTGACTGGATAGCAGTTTGACTGGATAACAGTTTGACTCGATAACAGTTTGACTGGATAACAGTATGACTGGATAACAGTATGACTGGATTACAATATGAATGGATAACAGTTTGACTGGATAACAGTAAGACTGGATAACTGTATGAATGGATAACAGTTTGACTGGATAACAGTTTGACTGGATAACTGTTTGATTGGATAACAGTTTGACTGGATAACAGTTTGACTGGATAACTGTATGACTGGATAACAGTTTGATTGGATAACAGTTTGACTGGATAAAAGTTTGACTGGATAACAGTTTGACTGGATAACAGTTTGACTGGATAACAATTTCACTGGATAACAATACGACTGGATAACAGGTTGACTGGATAACAATACGACTGGATAACAGTTTGACTGAATAACTGTATGACTGGATAACAGTTTGACTGGATAACTTTTTGACTGGATAACAGTTTGACTGGATAACAGTTTGACTGGATAACTGTATGACTGGATAATAGTTTGACTGGATAACAGTTTGACTGGATAACAGTTTGACTGGATAACAGTTTGACTGGATAACAATTTCACTGGATAACAATACGACGGTATAACAGGTTGACTTGATAATAATACGACTGGATAACAGTTTGACTGGATAACTGTATAACTGGATAACAGTTTGACTGGATAATAATACGACTGGATAACAGTTTGACTGGATAACTGTATAACTGGATAACAGTTTGACTGGATAACTGTATGACTGAATAACAAAACGACTGGGTAACAGTTTGAATGGATAACATTTTGACTGGATAAGAGTATGACTGGATAACAGTTTGACTGGATAACAGTTTGACTGGATAACAGTTTGACTGGATAACTGCGTGACTGGATAACCGTTTGACTGGATAAATGTTTGACTGGATAACAGTTTGACTGGATAAATGTTCGACTGGATAACAGTTTGACTGGTTAACAGTTTGACTGGATAACAGCTTGACTGGATAACTGTATGACTGGATAACAATATGACTGGATAACTGTATGACTGGATAACAGTTTGACTGGATAACTGTACGACTGGACAACAGTTTGACTGGATAACAGTTTGACTGGATAACTGTATGACTGGATAACAGTTTGTCTGGATAACAGTTTGACTGGATACCAGTTTGACTGGATAACAATTTCACTGGATAACAATACGACTGGATAACAGGTTGACTGGATAACAATACGACTGGATAACAGGTTGACTGGATAACAATACGACTGGATAACAGGTCGACTGGATAACAATACGACTGGATAACAATATGACTGGATAACAATACGACTGGATAACAATACGACTGGATAACAATTTCACTGGATAACAATACGACTGGATAACAGGTTGACTGGATAACAATACGACTGGATAACAGTTTGACTGGATAACTGTATGACTGGATAACAGTTTGACTGGATAACTGTATGACTGGATAACAAAACGACTGGGTAACAGTTTGACTGGATAACAGTTTGACTGGATAACAGTTTGACTGGATAACTGTATGACTGGATAACAGTTTGACTGGATAACAGTTTGACTGGATAACAGTTTGACTGGATAACAGTTTGACTGGATCACAATTTGACTGGATACCAGTTTGACTGGATAACAATTTCACTGGATAACAATACGACTGGATAACAGGTTGACTGGATAACAATACGACTGGATAACAGGTTGACTGGATAACAATACGACTGGATAACAGGTCGACTGGATAACAATACGACTGGATAACAATATGACTGGATAACAATACGACTGGATAACAATACGACTGGATAACAATTTCACTGGATAACAATACGACTGGATAACAGGTTGACTGGATAACAATACGACTGGATAACAATTTCACTGGATAACAATACGACTGGATAACAGGTTGACTGGATAACAATACGACTGGATAACAGTTTGACTGAATAACTGTATGACTGGATAACAGTTTGACTGGATAACTTTTTGACTGGATAACAGTTTGACTGGATAACAGTTTGACTGGATAACTGTATGACTGGATAATAGTTTGACTGGATAACAGTTTGACTGGATAACAGTTTGACTGGATAACAGTTTGACTGGATAACAATTTCACTGGATAACAATACGACGGTATAACAGGTTGACTTGATAATAATACGACTGGATAACAGTTTGACTGGATAACTGTATAACTGGATAACAGTTTGACTGGATAATAATACGACTGGATAACAGTTTGACTGGATAACTGTATAACTGGATAACAGTTTGACTGGATAACTGTATGACTGAATAACAAAACGACTGGGTAACAGTTTGAATGGATAACATTTTGACTGGATAAGAGTATGACTGGATAACAGTTTGACTGGATAACAGTTTGACTGGATAACAGTTTGACTGGATAACTGCGTGACTGGATAACCGTTTGACTGGATAAATGTATGACTGGATAACAGTTTGACTGGATAAATGTTCGACTGGATAACAGTTTGACTGGTTAACAGTTTGACTGGATAACAGCTTGACTGGATAACTGTATGACTGGATAACAATATGACTGGATAACTGTATGACTGGATAACAGTTTGACTGGATAACTGTACGACTGGACAACAGTTTGACTGGATAACAGTTTGACTGGATAACTGTATGACTGGATAACAGTTTGTCTGGATAACAGTTTGACTGGATACCAGTTTGACTGGATAACAATTTCACTGGATAACAATACGACTGGATAACAGGTTGACTGGATAACAATACGACTGGATAACAGGTTGACTGGATAACAATACGACTGGATAACAGGTCGACTGGATAACAATACGACTGGATAACAATATGACTGGATAACAATACGACTGGATAACAATACGACTGGATAACAATTTCACTGGATAACAATACGACTGGATAACAGGTTGACTGGATAACAATACGACTGGATAACAGTTTGACTGGATAACTGTATGACTGGATAACAGTTTGACTGGATAACTGTATGACTGGATAACAAAACGACTGGGTAACAGTTTGACTGGATAACAGTTTGACTGGATAACAGTTTGACTGGATAACTGTATGACTGGATAACAGTTTGACTGGATAACAGTTTGACTGGATAACAGTTTGACTGGATAACAGTTTGACTGGATCACAATTTGACAGGATAACAGTTTGACTGGAATGCTGTATGACTGGATAGCAGTATGACTGGATAACAGTATGACTGGAAAACTGTATGACTGGATAACAGTTTGACTGGGTAACAGTTTGACTGGATAGCAGTTTGACTGGATAACAGTTTGACTGGATAACAGTTTGACTGGATAACAGTATGACTGGATAACAGTATGACTGGATTACAATACGACTGGATAACAGTTTGACTGGATAACAGTAAGACTGGATAACTGTATGACTGGATAACAGTTTGACTGGATAACAGTTTGATTGGATAACAGTTTGACTGGATAACTGTTTGATTGGATAACAGTTTGACTGGATAACAGTTTGACTGGATAACAGTTTGACTGGATAACAGTTTGACTGGATAACTGTATGACTGGATAACAGTTTTACTGGATAACCGTTTGACTGGATAACTGTATGACTGGATAATAGTTTGACTGGATAACAGTTTGACTGGATAACAGTTTGACTGGATAACAGTTTGACTGGATAACAGTTTGACTGGATAACAATTTCACTGGATAACAATACGACTGGATAACAGGTTGACTGGATAACAATACGACTGGATAACAGTTTGACTGGATAACTGTATGACTGGATAACAGTTTGACTGGATAACTGTATGATTGGATAACAAAACGACTGGGTAACAGTTTGACTGGATAACAGTTTGACTGGATAACAGTTTGACTGGATAACTGTATGACTGGATAACAGTTTGACTGGATAACAGTTTGACTGGATAACAGTTTGACTGGATAACTGCATGACTGGATAACAGTTTGACTGGATAACAGTATGACTGTATAACAGTTTGACTGGATAACAGTTTGACTGGATAACTGTATGACTGGATAACAGTTTGACTGGATAACAGTTTGACTTGATAATAATACGACTGGATAACAGTTTGACTGGATAACTGTATAACTGGATAACAGCTTGACTGGATAATAATACGACTGGATAACAGTTTGACTGGATAACTGTATAACTGGATAACAGTTTGACTGGATAACTGTATGACTGAATAACAAAACGACTGGGTAACAGTTTGAATGGATAACATTTTGACTGGATAAGAGTATGACTGGATAACAGTTTGACTGGATAACAGTTTGACTGGATAACAGTTTGACTGGATAACTGCGTGACTGGATAACCGTTTGACTGGATAAATGTATGACTGGATAACAGTTTGACTGGATAAATGTTCGACTGGATAACAGTTTGACTGGTTAACAGTTTGACTGGATAACAGCTTGACTGGATAACTGTATGACTGGATAACAATATGACTGGATAACTGTATGACTGAATAACAGTTTGACTGGATAACTGTACGACTGGACAACAGTTTGACTGGATAACAGTTTGACTGGATAACTGTATGACTGGATAACAGTTTGTCTGGATAACAGTTTGACTGGATACCAGTTTGACTGGATAACAATTTCACTGGATAACAATACGACTGGATAACAGGTTGACTGGATAACAATACGACTGGATAACAGGTTGACTGGATAACAATACGACTGGATAACAGGTCGACTGGATAACAATACGACTGGATAACAATATGACTGGATAACAATACGACTGGATAACAATACGACTGGATAACAATTTCACTGGATAACAATACGACTGGATAACAGGTTGACTGGATAACAATACAACTGGATAACAGTTTGACTGGATAACTGTATGACTGGATAACAGTTTGACTGGATAACTGTATGACTGGATAACAAAACGACTGGGTAACAGTTTGACTGGATAACAGTTTGACTGGATAACAGTTTGACTGGATAACTGTATGACTGGATAACAGTTTGACTGGATAACAGTTTGACTGGATAACAGTTTGACTGGATAACAGTTTCACTGGATCACAATTTGACAGGATAACAGTTTGACTGGAATGCTGTATGACTGGATAGCAGTATGACTGGATAACAGTATGACTGGAAAACTGTATGACTGGATAACAGTTTGACTGGGTAACAGTTTGACTGGATAGCAGTTTGACTGGATAACAGTTTGACTGGATAACAGTTTGACTGGATAACAGTATGACTGGATAACAGTATGACTGGATTACAATACGACTGGATAACAGTTTGACTGGATAACAGTAAGACTGGATAACTGTATGACTGGATAACAGTTTGACTGGATAACAGTTTGATTGGATAACAGTTTGACTGGATAACTGTTTGATTGGATAAGAGTTTGACTGGATAACAGTTTGACTGGATAACAGTTTGACTGGATAACAGTTTGACTGGATAACAGTTTGACTGGATAACTGTATGACTGGATAACAGTTTTACTGGATAACCGTTTGACTGGATAACTGTATGACTGGATAATAGTTTGACTGGATAACAGTTTGACTGGATAACAGTTTGACTGGATAACCGTTTGACTGGATAACTGTATGACTGGATAATAGTTTGACTGGATAACAGTTTGACTGGATAAGAGTTTGACTGGATAACAGTTTGACTGGATAACAGTTTGACTGGATAACAATTTCACTGGATAACAATACGACTGGATAACAGGTTGACTGGATAACAATACGACTGGATAACAGTTTGACTGGATAACTGTATGACTGGATAACAGTTTGACTGGATAACTGTATGATTGGATAACAAAACGACTGGGTAACAGTTTGACTGGATAACAGTTTGACTGGATAACAGTTTGACTGGATAACTGTATGACTGGATAACAGTTTGACTGGATAACAGCTTGACTGGATAACTGTATGACTGGATAACAATATGACTGGATAACTGTATGACTGAATAACAGTTTGACTGGATAACTGTACGACTGGACAACAGTTTGACTGGATAACAGTTTGACTGGATAACTGTATGACTGGATAACAGTTTGTCTGGATAACAGTTTGACTGGATACCAGTTTGACTGGATAACAATTTCACTGGATAACAATACGACTGGATAACAGGTTGACTGGATAACAATACGACTGGATAACAGGTTGACTGGATAACAATACGACTGGATAACAGGTCGACTGGATAACAATACGACTGGATAACAATATGACTGGATAACAATACGACTGGATAACAATACGACTGGATAACAATTTCACTGGATAACAATACGACTGGATAACAGGTTGACTGGATAACAATACGACTGGATAACAGTTTGACTGGATAACTGTATGACTGGATAACAGTTTGACTGGATAACTGTATGACTGGATAACAAAACGACTGGGTAACAGTTTGACTGGATAACAGTTTGACTGGATAACAGTTTGACTGGATAACTGTATGACTGGATAACAGTTTGACTGGATAACAGTTTGACTGGATAACAGTTTGACTGGATAACAGTTTCACTGGATCACAATTTGACAGGATAACAGTTTGACTGGAATGCTGTATGACTGGATAGCAGTATGACTGGATAACAGTATGACTGGAAAACTGTATGACTGGATAACAGTTTGACTGGGTAACAGTTTGACTGGATAGCAGTTTGACTGGATAACAGTTTGACTGGATAACAGTTTGACTGGATAACAGTATGACTGGATAACAGTATGACTGGATTACAATACGACTGGATAACAGTTTGACTGGATAACAGTAAGACTGGATAACTGTATGACTGGATAACAGTTTGACTGGATAACAGTTTGATTGGATAACAGTTTGACTGGATAACTGTTTGATTGGATAAGAGTTTGACTGGATAACAGTTTGACTGGATAACAGTTTGACTGGATAACAGTTTGACTGGATAACTGTATGACTGGATAACAGTTTTACTGGATAACCGTTTGACTGGATAACTGTATGACTGGATAATAGTTTGACTGGATAACAGTTTGACTGGATAACAGTTTGACTGGATAACAGTTTGACTGGATAACAGTTTGACTGGATAACAATTTCACTGGATAACAATACGACTGGATAACAGGTTGACTGGATAACAATACGACTGGATAACAGTTTGACTGGATAACTGTATGACTGGATAACAGTTTGACTGGATAACTGTATGATTGGATAACAAAACGACTGGGTAACAGTTTGACTGGATAACAGTTTGACTGGATAACAGTTTGACTGGATAACTGTATGACTGGATAACAGTTTGACTGGATAACAGTTTGACTGGATAACAGTTTGACTGGATAACTGCATGACTGGATAACAGTTTGACTGGATAACAGTATGACTGTATAACAGTTTGACTGGATAACAGTTTGACTGGATAACTGTATGACTGGATAACAGTTTGACTGGATAACAGTTTGACTGGATAACAGTTTGACTGGATAACAGTTTGACTGGATAACTGTATGACTGGATAACAGTTTGACTGGATAACAGTATGACTGTATAACAGTTTGACTGGATAACAGTATGACTGGAGAACAGTTTGACTGGATAACAGTATGACTGGATAACAGTTTGACTGGATAACAGTTTGACTGGATAACAGTTTGACTGGAATGCTGTATGACTGGATAACAGTATGACTGGAAAACTGTATGACTGGATAACAGTTTGACTGGGTAACAGTTTGACTGGATAGCAGTTTGACTGGATAACAGTTTGACTCGATAACAGTTTGACTGGATAACAGTATGACTGGATAACAGTATGACTGGATTACAATATGAATGGATAACAGTTTGACTGGATAACAGTAAGACTGGATAACTGTATGAATGGATAACAGTTTGACTGGATAACAGTTTGACTGGATAACAGTTTGACTGGATAACTGTTTGATTGGATAACAGTTTGACTGGATAACAGTTTGACTGGATAACTGTATGACTGGATAACAGTTTGATTGGATAACAGTTTGACTGGATAAAAGTTTGACTGGATAACAGTTTGACTGGATAACAGTTTGACTGGATAACAATTTCACTGGATAACAATACGACTGGATAACAGGTTGACTGGATAACAATACGACTGGATAACAGTTTGACTGAATAACTGTATGACTGGATAACAGTTTGACTGGATAACTTTTTGACTGGATAACAGTTTGACTGGATAACAGTTTGACTGGATAACTGTATGACTGGATAATAGTTTGACTGGATAACAGTTTGACTGGATAACAGTTTGACTGGATAACAGTTTGACTGGATAACAATTTCACTGGATAACAATACGACTGGATAACAGGTTGACTGGATAACAATAAGACTGGATAACAGTTTGACTGGATAACTGTATGACTGGATAACAGTTTGACTGGATAACTGTATGATTGGATAACAAAACGACTGGGTAACAGTTTGACTGGATAACAGTTTGACTGGATAACAGTTTGACTGGATAACTGTATGACTGGATAACAGTTTGACTGGATAACAGCTTGACTGGATAACAGTTTGACTGGATAACTGTATGACTGGATAACAGTTTGACTGGATAACAGTATGACTGTATAACAGTTTGACTGGATAACAGTTTGACTGGATAACTGTATGACTGGATAACAGTTTGACTGGATAATTGTTTGACTGGGTAACAGTTTGACTGGATAACCGTTTGACTGGATAACTGTATGACTGGATAACAGCTTGACTGGATAACAGTTTGACAGGTTAACAGTTTGACTGGATAACAGTTTGACTGGATAACTGTATGACTGGATAACAGTTTGTCTGGATAACAGTTTGACTGGATAACAGTTTGACTGGATAACAATTTCACTGGATAACCATACGACGGGATAACAGGTTGACTGGATAATAATACGACTGGATAACAGTTTGACTGGATAACTGTATAACTGGATAACAGTTTGACTGGATAATAATACGACTGGATAACAGTTTGACTGGATAACTGTATAACTGGATAACAGTTTGACTGGATAACTGTATGACTGAATAACAAAACGACTGGGTAACAGTTTGAATGGATAACATTTTGACTGGATAAGAGTATGACTGGATAACAGTTTGACTGGATAACAGTTTGACTGGATAACAGTTTGACTGGATAACTGCGTGACTGGATAACCGTTTGACTGGATAAATGTATGACTGGATAACAGTTTGACTGGATAAATGTTCGACTGGATAACAGTTTGACTGGTTAACAGTTTGACTGGATAACAGCTTGACTGGATAACTGTATGACTGGATAACAATATGACTGGATAACTGTATGACTGGATAACAGTTTGACTGGATAACTGTACGACTGGACAACAGTTTGACTGGATAACAGTTTGACTGGATAACTGTATGACTGGATAACAGTTTGTCTGGATAACAGTTTGACTGGATACCAGTTTGACTGGATAACAATTTCACTGGATAACAATACGACTGGATAACAGGTTGACTGGATAACAATACGACTGGATAACAGGTTGACTGGATAACAATATGACTGGATAACAGGTCGACTGGATAACAATATGACTGGATAACAATACGACTGGATAACAATACGACTGGATAACAATTTCACTGGATAACAATACGACTGGATAACAGGTTGACTGGATAACAATACGACTGGATAACAGTTTGACTGGATAACTGTATGACTGGATAACAGTTTGACTGGATAACTGTATGACTGGATAACAAAACGACTGGGTAACAGTTTGACTGGATAACAGTTTGACTGGATAACAGTTTGACTGGATAACTGTATGACTGGGTAACAGTTTGACTGGATAACAGTTTGACTGGATAACAGTTTGACTTGATCACAATTTGACTGGATAACAGTTTGACTGGAATGCTGTATGACTGGATAGCAGTATGACTGGATAACAGTATGACTGGAAAACTGTATGACTGGATAACAGTTTGACTGGGTAACAGTTTGACTGGATAGCAGTTTGACTGGATAACAGTTTGACTGGATAACAGTTTGACTGGATAACAGTATGACTGGATAACAGTATGACTGGATTACAATACGACTGGATAACAGTTTGACTGGATAACAGTAAGACTGGATAACTGTATGACTGGATAACAGTTTGACTGGATAACAGTTTGATTGGATAACAGTTTGACTGGATAACTGTTTGATTGGATAACAGTTTGACTGGATAACAGTTTGACTGGATAACTGTATGACTGGATAACAGTTTGACTGGATAACAGTTTGACTGGATAACAGTTTGACTGGATAACAGTTTGACTGGATAACTGTATGACTGGATAACAGTTTTACTGGATAACCGTTTGACTGGATAATAGTTTGACTGGATAACAGTTTGACTGGATAACAGTTTGACTGGATAACAGTTTGACTGGATAACAGTTTGACTGGATAACAATTTCACTGGATAACAATACGACTGGATAACAGGTTGACTGGATAACAATACGACTGGATAACAGTTTGACTGGATAACTGTATGACTGGATAACAGTTTGACTGGATAACTGTATGATTGGATAACAAAACGACTGGGTAACAGTTTGACTGGATAACAGTTTGACTGGATAACAGTTTGACTGGATAACTGTATGACTGGATAACAGTTTGACTGGATAACAGTTTGACTGGATAACAGTTTGACTGGATAACTGTATGACTGGATAACAGTTTGACTGGATAACAGTATGACTGTATAACAGTTTGACTGGATAACAGTTTGACTGGATAACTGTATGACTGGATAACAGTTTGACTGGATAACAGTTTGACTGGATAACAGTTTGACTGGATAACAGTTTGACTGGATAACTGTATGACTGGATAACAGTTTGACTGGATAACAGTATGACTGTATAACAGTTTGACTGGATAACAGTATGACTGGAGAACAGTTTGACTGGATAACAGTATGACTTTATAACAGTTTGACTGGATAACAGTATGAATGAATAACAGTTTGACTGGATAACAGTATGACTGGAGAACAGTTTGACTGGATAACAGTTTGACTGGATAACTGTATGACTGGATAACAGTTTTACTGGATAACCGTTTGACTGGATAATAGTTTGACTGGATAACAGTTTGACTGGATAACAGTTTGACTGGATAACAGTTTGACTGGATAACAGTTTGACTGGATAACAATTTCACTGGATAACAATACGACTGGATAACAGGTTGACTGGATAACAATACGACTGGATAACAGTTTGACTGGATAACTGTATGACTGGATAACAGTTTGACTGGATAACTGTATGATTGGATAACAAAACGACTGGGTAACAGTTTGACTGGATAACAGTTTGACTGGATAACAGTTTGACTGGATAACTGTATGACTGGATAACAGTTTGACTGGATAACAGTTTGACTGGATAACAGTTTGACTGGATAACTGTATGACTGGATAACAGTTTGACTGGATAACAGTATGACTGTATAACAGTTTGACTGGATAACAGTTTGACTGGATAACTGTATGACTGGATAACAGTTTGACTGGATAACAGTTTGACTGGATAACAGTTTGACTGGATAACAGTTTGACTGGATAACTGTATGACTGGATAACAGTTTGACTGGATAACAGTATGACTGTATAACAGTTTGACTGGATAACAGTATGACTGGAGAACAGTTTGACTGGATAACAGTATGACTTTATAACAGTTTGACTGGATAACAGTATGAATGAATAACAGTTTGACTGGATAACAGTATGACTGGAGAACAGTTTGACTGGATAACAGTATGAGTGTATAACAGTTTGACTGTATAACAGTTTGACTGGATAACAGTATGACTGTATAACAGTTTGAGTGGATAACAGTATGACTGGTGAACAGTTTGACTGTATAACAGTTTGACTGGATAACAATATGACTGTATAACTGTTTGACTGGATAACTTCATGACTGGATAACAGTTTGACCTGATAACAGTTTGACTGGATAACAGTAAGACTGGATAACTGTATGACTGGATAACAGTTTGACTGGATAACAGTTTGATTGGATAACAGTTTGACTGGATAACTGTTTAATTGGATAACAGCTTGACTGGATAACAGTTTGACTGGATAACAGTTTGATTGGATAACAGATTGATTGGATAACAGTTTGACTGGATAACAGTTTGACTGGATAACAGTTTGACTGGATAACAGTTTGACTGGATAACAATTTCACTGGATAACAATTCGACTGGATAACAGGTTGACTGGATAACTGTATGACTGGATAACAAAACGACTGGGTAACAGTTTGACTGGATAACAGTTTGACTGGATAACAGTTTGACTGGATAACTGTATGACTGGATAACAAAACGACTGGGTAACAGTTTGACTGGATAACAGTTTGACTGGATAACAGTTTGACTGGATAACAGTTTGACTGGATAACTGTATGACTGGATAACAGTTTGACTGAATAACAGTATGACTGTATAACAGTTTGACTGGATAACAGTTTGACTGGATAACTGTATGACTGGATAACAGTTTGACTGGATAACAGTTTGACTGGATAACAGTTTGACTGTATAACAGTTTGACTGGATAACAGTATGACTGTATAACAGTTTGAGTGGATAACAGTATGACTGGAGAACAGTTTGACTGTATAACAGTTTGACTGGATAACTTTATGACTGGATAACAGTTTGACCTGATAACAGTTTGATTGGATAACAGTTTGATTGGATAACAGTTTGACTGGATAACAGTTTGACTGGATAACAGTTTGACTGGATAACAGTTTGACTGGATAACAATTTCACTGGATAACAATACGACTGGATAACAGGTTGACTGGATAACAATACGACTGGATAACTGTCTGACTGGATAACAGTTTGACTGGATAACTGTATGACTGGATAACAAAACGACTGGGTAACAGTTTGACTGGATAACAGTTTGACTGGATAACAGTTTGACTGGATAACTGTATGACTGGATAACAGTTTGACTGGATAACAGTTTGACTGGATAACAGTTTGACTGGATAACAGTATGACTGGAGAACAGTTTGACTGGATAACAGTATGACTGTATAACAGTTTGACTGGATAACAGTATGACTGTATAGCAGTTTGACTGGATAACAGTATGACTGTATAACAGTTTGACTGGATAACAGTATGACAGTATAACAGTTTGACTGGATAACAGTATGACTGTATAACAGTTTGACTGGATAACAGTATGACTGGAGAACAGTTTGACTGGATAACAGTTTGACTGGATAACAGTATGACTGGATAACAGTATGACTGGATAACAGTTTGACTGGATAACAATACGACTGGATAACAGTTTGACTGGATAACAGTTTGACTTGATAACAGTATGAATGGATAACAGTACGACTGGATAACAGTACGACTGGATAACAGTACGACTGGATAACAGTATGACTGGATTACAGTATGACTGGATAACAATACAACTGGATAACTGTATGACAGTATAACTGGATAACATTATGAATGAATAACATTATGACTTAATAACAGTTTGACTGGAAAGCAGTATGACTGGATAACAGTTTGACTGGATAACAGTTTGACTGGAAAACAGTATGACTGGATAACAGTATGACTGGATAACAGTTTGACTTGATAACAGTTTGACTGGATAACAGTATGACTGGATAGCAGTATGACTGGATAACAGTTTGACTGGATAACAGTATGATTGGATAACAGTTTGACTGGATAACAGTTCGATTGGATAACAGTATGACTGGATAACAGTATGACTGGATAACAATACAACTGGATAACTGTATGACAGTATAACTGGATAACTGTATGAATGAATAACATTATGACTGAATAACAGTATTATTTGATAATATTGTGACTGGATAACAGTATAACTGTATGATAGGATAACTGTTTGACTGGATGACTGTATGACTGGATAACAGCATGATAGGATAATTGTATGAATGGATAACAGTGTGACTGTATGATAGGATAACTGTATGACTGGATAACAGTATGACTGTTTGATAGGATAACTGTTTGACTGGATGACTGTATGCCCGGATAACAGCATGATAGGATAATTGTATGAATGGATAACAGTGTGACTGGATAACTGGATACCTGGTGCGCGATGAGACAAGGATTTCCCTACCGGCCAAACCCTCCCTAATCCGGACGACGCTAGGCCAATTGTACGTCGCCCCACAGACCTCCCGGTCACGGCCTCGGCCGGTTACGACAGAGCCTGGGCGCAAACCCAGAGTCTCTGATGGCACAGCTGGCGCTGCAGTACAGCGCCCTTAACCACTGCTCCACCCGGGAGGCCCATATACTGTTTTAAAGCAAATTTCTGCAGCAATGGTGAAGACGTGATCAATACATGTTGATGATTTCGTTCCTGAACTATTTGTAACTACTCTGGTAGGTTGACTGTTAACCTGAACCAGGTTGCAGACATTGACCTTGACTACACCATATCTGTCTCCCAGCTGTGGCCCCTGTCTTTGCCTCACCCCTCCCAATAGCCTGCAGGTAGAGACTGAATAAACTGACAGGACAGAGTCTGGGGTCCTGACACCTCATTGGCTGCCTGCGTGTGTTCATGGACCCTGTGGCCCCTCAGTGGTCGTTACAAAGGGCCCAGGGCACTGTAGGACGTCCCCATATGATCTCCCTTCTGTCTGGGGCTCTGGTCAACAGTAGTGCACTATATGGATAATAGGTTCTGTTTAGGGACACAGCCTCTGCATCTCTTGATATGCCAGTGACTGTGTTTATGAAGATGTCTAATGTCTATGTCTTATTTGCAACATATTTGGCCAATCAATGGAGGTTCTTTGGTTACCATGGCATTTCTGAGGAGGAAGGATCTGGTATCAGGGAGGTGGAGATGTGTTCTAGAGGTGGCAGGTGGATGGCAGAGGCAGGGTCATTTGTGTCTGTTGTGTGTTCTCCTCATTCCTTCCTCCTATACCATGTGGAGCAACCAGCTGCACCACCAAGAACCCCAGAGAGGTCAATGCACCCACATTCACTTTACTCCTTTGGATACAGCCTTAGTTTCTAGCAAAGAACAGCTAGTGCACAGCTAACTAAGTAAGTTAATTGTTCCGTCCCACAGTTAGCCAATATGTTTTATAGCTAGCTAAGGTTGTGTACCGTTAGTTATCGGTCACTCCTACCCTGTTTTGCTAGGCACGGTAGTGCCAGACACCTGTCTTTGCAAATGACAATGTCTACAGTTCGGTTTACATTTAGCGATTGTGACGCACCTTCAATGCATATGCACTTTACATGTGGAAAATGACAATGTTGTAATGTATGCTATTCATCTAAAGCTACATAATGCTACACAATAGCAATAAAAGAGAGAATGTAAGGAAAGCAGAATAAAAGAGAGAATGTAAGGAAAGCAGAATAAAAGAGAGAATGTAAGGAAAGCAGAATAAAAGAGAGAATGTAAGGAAAGCAGAACAAATGAGAGAATGTAAGGAAAGCAGAATAAAAGAGAGAATGTAAGGAAAGCAGAATAAAAGAGAGAATGTAAGGAAAGCAGAAAAAAAGAGACAATGTAAGGAAAGCAGAATAAAAGAGACAATGTAAGGAAAGCAGAATAAAAGAGAGAATGTAAGGAAAGCAGAATAAAAGAGAGAATGTAAGGAAAGCAGAAAAAAGAGACAATGTAAGGAAAGCAGAATAAAAGAGAATGTAAGGAAAGCAGAATAAAAGAGAGAATGTAAGGAAAGCATAATAAAAGAGAGAATGTAAGGAAAGCAGAATAAAAGAGAGAATGTAAGGAAAGCAGAAAAAAAGAGACAATGTAAGGAAAGCAGAATAAAAGAGACAATGTAAGGAAAGCAGAATAAAAGAGAGAATGTAAGGAAAGCAGAATAAAAGAGAGAATGTAAGGAAAGCAGAAAAAGAGAGAGAATGTAAGGAAAGCAGAATAAAAGAGAGAATGTAAGGAAAGCAGAATAAAAGAGAGAATGTAAGGAAAGCAGAGTAAAAGACCCCCTTGTCTCTCTTTCTCTCTGAGAGGCCATAAGTATCCTAGTACCCAATGACCTCTTGAGAGCTCACCCTACCACTTTCTCTTTTTTAACTGTGGCCTGACAATGAGCTCGCACCTCTTTTCACCGGCCGTTCAAATCAGTCATTAACCCTGTAAAAACACATTGTCTTTAAAAAGGGGAGTGGTGGGGAGGAGGCATTCATCTCAATAGAGCGTTTCAGGGTGTAGAGAATTACCTTCATATGGCCAGAGGAACGCCTGGGTCTCAATTAGATGTATAACAGAGAGAGAGGGGGAACAATTTGGCTGGTCCCTATTAGCAGATGAAAGGGCTATTCTCTATTCTTCCTCTGGTACTGGTGGTGGTTTAAGTTGTGGGAAACCCCTGGGTTCCTTCAGCAGGAGGAGTGACTTGGGCTGCTTCCCAATTAGAACCCCATTCCCTATATAGTGCCCTACTTTTCAACATAGCCCTATGGACACTGGTCAAAAATAATGCACTACATAGAGAATAGGGTGCCCTTTGGGACGCAGCTGGGTGGGAAATGGGGGTGGAGGAGAGAAAATGGGTTTAGATATCTCCTGTCACTAAGTCCTACAGAGCCCTTTGGTCCAATAAATTACCACTATAGAGAAGGTAATGGGAGAACGATTAGAATGGACTTACTTTTAGAATTTTTGTTGTTGTAATTTTTACCACCTTTTTCTCCACAATTTTGTAATTACCATCCTGTCCCATCACTGCAACTCCACAATGGGCTCAGGAGATATGAAGGTTGAGTCCTGCGTCCTCTGAAACATGACCCGCCAAGCCACTCGCTTCTTAACAACCACTCGCTTAACCTGGAAGCCAGCTGCACCAATGTGTCGGAGGAAACACAGTTCAACTGATGACCAAAGTCAGCCTGCAGGCGAGACTCCTGGTCATGGGATCAAACCCCAGACTGTAGTGATACTGCAACACTGCGATGCAGTGCCTTAGACCGCTGCACCACTCGGGAGGCCCCCTAAAGGACTTATTCTATAGCTAATTTCATTTGCCTACCATTTTCTGTCCTCGAGCAGAGGAAAAGTACTTTCTCATGCTGTAAGTCATATATTGTGGAGATCATTGGCTGAAGTTGGAGACTTTTATCTCCCTCACCAACTTCAAACATCTGCTATCTGAGCAGCTAACCGATCGCTGCAGCTGTACATAGTCTATCGGTAAATAGCCCACCCAATTTACCTACCTCATCCCTATACTGTTCATATTTATTTACTTTTCTGCTCTTTTGCACACCAGTTTTATCACTCCAGTGTTAATCTGCAAAATTGTAATTATTCGCCTACCTCCTCATGCCTTTTGCACACAATGTATATAGACTCTCTTTTTTTTATTTTGTTCTACTGTGTTATTGACTTGTTTATTGTTTACTCCATGTGTAACTCTGTGTTGTCTGTTCGCACTGCTATGCTTTATCTTGGCCAGGTCGCAGTTGTAAATGAGAACTTGTTCTCAACTAGCCTACCTGGTTAAATAAAGATGAAATAAAAAAAATTGAGTCTCTCTTTCACACAGATACCGTTGGCGTTCACAGTGCACTTTTGTTTCAGAGAAATTGTTGGACAAAAACATCAAAGCAATATGGTCAAATGCAATAGCTCCTACCTAACCCTAGGAACAAGGCATCTGTGCCAAAAAAAAGAAAGGTGGTCTTTATACTGTACTGTATTCAGAATGTTTTTCATCTTTACCCCAAACCAGTGTAACAGTCGTCTAGGGATCCCACATAGAATGCTGTGGTGTTCCAGAGGTTCTAGAGCGAGAATTCCCAAACTTGGTCCTGGGGCCCCCCCTGGGTGTACCCCCCCCCCCCCCCCCCCCCAGCACTACACAGCTGATTCAAATAACTAACTCTGACTCTAACTCTAACTTTGATTATTTGAATCTGTTCTAGAGCCTCATCAAACAGTCGTTCTTGCCATGGCTTGCTGTGACGAGTCAGTGCGAACACTGGAATCTTGGAACCATCATATAAAACGATATTAAAAAAACATACAATTTCCAGAAATGAAAAGGTGCAGTAGTCAAATGTTAAATGTCATAGAATTTAAGCACTCTGCGGGTGATAGACGTAGGCACAAAATAAAATGAAATGAGCATCATTAAACGAAAATAAAAAGTGACACAGGCAGGGGGTACGTGCCATACAAAGGAGGCACTTCTTTCTGGCTGGTTCTATATTGTGCGTGAGTTATTAACCCTAGACTGAGTCAAATAAAGTCCTAAACAATCAGGCTTGTTTGAGGGGACCATGACCATGATGCATAGACCGAAGGTCCTCAATTACTCAGTCTTACCCATAGAGGTCCTTTTAAATTACTAGAGAGACTATGTCATAAACCCTCAAAGTTCCACAATGTGGTCAAAATGGCAGCCATATTGGTCAGGGAGAAATCACAACCAGTCTAATTGGAATGAATGGCAGTATAGGCATAATCCAGATTGTATTTATGCAGGAAAATAAAAGTAAGGCATGTGATTTGTGTAACGAGTGCGCTGAGAAGCAAGTTCAGGGAGTGAGTGTTTTAATAAATAAACGCAACTAAATACAAAACAGGAAACGCAAACAAAGCACAGACATGACACTGAAACAGAAACAATGATGCTTGGGGAAAGGACCAAAAGGAGTGACATGTATAGGGCAGGTAATCAAGGAGGCGATGGAGTCCAGGTGTGTCCGAAGTTGACAGGTGTGTGCCATAACGAGCAGACTAGTGACCTGGAGGCCGAAGAGGGAGCACACTTGACAATATGTCAGAAATTGTGTAAAATAATTATTGTTTACAGGTTTTACGAAAACTGTCTTTATACTGTAAATATTCTCTAAAATATGTGTAAACTGATCATACATGTCTACATTTAGGTTTTCTTGGAAAGCTGTGATTGCTTTTATATCATAAAATATTGCATTTGCAACTTTTCTAAGTCTTATCATCAACTGATGTTAGTCAGTGTATGGCTGTAGATTGACTGTACTGTTCGAATTAAATGTTGGCATATTGGCAGTTAATTTAGAATAACTGTCTGGAAGGCTAGCTCACAAGATACAGTGTGTATAAATTCTATTAATTATTACAAATACAGAACTGGCAAATTATGGTTGACTAACTCCCTGACCAAAATGGCAGAGATTTATCCCATCATAATAGGTTCATGTCCATTCTAGAATTCAAATGACTAATTCTATGGGCTCACCTCACCTCTGCCTAAGCTTCACCCCCCTACCCCGCGCCAACTCAACTACCCTATGCCACTCATGATTTGTAGTTGCCAAATTAGGACCCAATTAGAAGCAATCTGCCTTACATTGTAACATTTATTACCATCAGGATTTGATTAAGCACCAACAAGGTGTACTCTGATTGTTCTGTCAGTGGGTAAAGCCTAACTCTTATGGTTGTTAACCGTTTCTACACACGACAGAAACCTTCAGGAACCAGCCATTGCCTTATTTAGTTTTGGACAAACTGTTGTGTAGAAATGTATAGTGTAGAAAATGGAGATCAATATGTGGAGCTTGTGTGTTACGGCTCGCAAAAGCCAAGTCTTGTTCAAAGCTACCTACTTAACTGGTGAGTAGCGTCTGATCCTCGGTTAAAGTTCAGCTATGTTTGGTGTCACACACACACTTGCACACAAAAGGCTATTTTCCTTTAAATCAGCCCAGTTCAGTATAGTTGTGTCTGTAATCATTACAGCTGTTCTGCATATATTATTCATCATTTGATTAAAGGTGAATTTCACTCTGGCTCTGCCACGGCATATAGTCATTACTATATTAACAACATTACATTTTTATCATAAACATCACATTTATCCAAACTACAAGCTAGAATTAGCACTTTTTAATTTCACTGGTAGATTCAGGAAGTTTCAAATCCCTGTGTAATTGTCTGCACATAGTGAACCACAAAATGCGGCATTCGTAGCAAATGCTAATCTCGCCCACTAGGTAAAGGGGGGCGTTCCCACAAATTTGAAAAATTGATTTGTTTACTTCGAACGGCCAACACACAATGATCTCAGAACTTCTCTAGGCACGATTTGTTTTTCACTGTTTGTCATCATGCCCGTGTGGTGTTCTGTGCCTGGCTGTGGTAATTACAAACAAGTGCAAAAACATGTTATATTTCACCATTCTACCTTCCAAAGATTCATCCCGATTCTGCTAGTGGCTTGCGGCAATCAAAACTGATGCTGTGACCAAAGATTATCACAGGGATTTTCAGGCTGAACTGATGAGGAATCAATTTTGACTACTGATAGAAAGTGATGTGATACCATAAAATGTTTTTCCTTCACAACAAAAACAGATGATTCTTAATTAGAGAACCTAACAATAGCTAGTTTGATAGCCTAGCTGGGTAAGTTAGCTAGCTAGCTAACCTTACAGTCATGTATTGACCTCTGATAGCCAGCTATCTTTTGGTATACACACTGTCAATCAATTTCCCCTACACCATAGTAGTCACTCCTAGACTGGTAGCTACTTTCAGCAGAGTAAACTTGTTTGTTTGTTCATTCTATTCATGACTGACATTAGCTAACATAAGCTGGCTAACATTACTCATTTATTATCTCAATTTGGTTGCCATCTATTCCACCTTCGTCTGGAAAACACTCTGTTACTAAAAATATGATTGTCAATGTAACTAACTCACTCTGTTTGTGATGAATGTGTATAAATCGTCTATGGTTGGTTAGTTGATTCTCAGCCAGTCTCAGCTGGCTAGTGATCTTGCTACCAATTTAGTGACGTTAGTTAGCTAACAGCAAGCTGACATTACTGAAATGTCCATGTTAAGTATGCTTAGCTAGCCAGTCCAATGTAGATCGATACAATTTGTGGTGTGGTTAAATTGTGCATACATGCAAATTTTGTTGTAGGTGGTACATAATCTGATTCCACCAACATGTGCTTCCATCCCCTAGCTCTGAACAAGGTGAACCTAAGTTGGCCACAATATTTACAAGCTGATGGCTTGTAAAGATTGCTCAATTTACAGTAAGCTTGACATACACATGATTTGGGTAGTGTTTGTATGGTTTGTGTTTCTGTTATGGGGTTACAGGTGGTTAGATTTAGCCTGAGGGCCACATAGTACCTTCCAGACAATGTAATCAATTTAGTGTACTTCTCTTTTGAACTTTTATTTTAGTTAAAAGCTATCTATAGTCATTCCACAGTGCCCTACTGAAAAATACCCCAAAGTGGGGGAATTTTGGGTACACAAGCATGAGGGAGGGTGGTTATGGAGCACAACAAGATTGTGGGACAGAAACCAGCAAGGGACACTAAAAGTTTTAAAATCAAGACTAGAACAGTAATGACACACCCACCTCAATATTTTATCTGCAGATTCTCAAAACACGATACAAAGACTGTAAAGGGCTATTTGACAAGAATCATCTGTCAAAGTCAATGGGCTGTGGAGGTTTGCAGACAGTACTTTGAGATGAGGAAAGTGGTTTAGTTTTGCAGGGTTGTGCTCAGACAGTAAATGTCTTGGTGTGTATGAGAGCAATTGAGGTGCCATTTCTCCTCAATCTCCCATACACAACAAATCACACTGTGCAAGAACTGCCCTCCAGCCCATTCACTTTGTTGACTGATCTTCACTCTCAAAAGCAGCTCCCAAATGTATTCTCCTTGTCCCTAAACAATACGCTATCTGGTTGCTTTTGGTTGATAGCTTTACCAACAATGGGATGTTGTCCTTCCACAAAAAGTGTAAAATGCTAAGACCACAACCATGTATTTCCAGGAGACGTGCAGTACCAGAAAATCTTCTGCAACAAAACCAAACACTTGGTGGTTAAAAAGCTCTACACCACTTTCGGCAGAGTCTTATCCAGCTGGCCATTCACAGACAGGCCAAGCCCATCATTATAAACACAAAGAGTCTCAGCTTCCCAAGTCCACCATGCCGAACACAACTGCCAGTGTACCGGAGCCGGATAAAGGACTATGGCTGCGTTTACACAGGCAGCCCAATTCTGACTTTTTTCTTCATTAATGGGTGTGTCGTGTCTTTTGCATCATTAAACTGAAGACTGTTATTTTATTAAATAAATTCTCTGTAATTATTATTACATTATTAAGCTACTCATGTAAATGTAATTAACTAGGAAGTCGGGGCACCAAGGAAAATATTCAAATTACGAAGTTGTAATTTACCTAATATAACTTTCAGATATTTTAATGTCTGATCAATTAGTCTACTAATTAATTAATTTTTCTTTACCTCACGTTAGTCTCATTCCAAACATCATAAATTGTTGGTTATCTGCACGAACCCAGTCTTCACTATGACTCATCCATACATCAATTGTCTCAGTCATTTATTTATTAACTAACTAAATAATCACAGTAATGCATCAACAAACAAACAAAGTAGATATGGTTACAGGGAAATGATAGTGGATGTGCCCTAGTGGGCTAAACTGGTATGGCGGCATGGTAGACAAAGGGACTGAGAAGGGCACAAAATACGAAAGACACTACACAGTTGATAATTCTAACAATTGAAATGCTAATCCTTCGCACATGAACGCTCACTCATTTGGGAATAACTGCAATCAATATATACATCTATGCTCAGTGTGTCATCGTGATCTCTGTTGGAATCATCCTTCTTATTGTTGGAAGTTCATTCGCACGTCTTTCGTGGTTAGAATGGATACTTCAGAGTCCCATTCAGAAATGTTCTTACAGAATAAATGTTTCGGCGGTTGTCAGCCTTTGCATTCAATGGTACACAATTCCTAGCTGCAGACCCAGTAATTAGTTTCAAAGATTTGCTCTTATTCTGTCGGTATCGATAGTCTCAGAGTTCAAAACAACCATTACAACCTTAGCTTAAACTTATGTTTTATGTTCTCTACTCAAACCTTAGCCCTCTTGGTAATTGAGGTAGGCTTGGTCTGAAGGGAAATTCCCAAGGTGGGGGTTATATCCAGAACAGTAGGAAAGGGCTGTCCCATGATGCCATCTGTGCTCATGGGGTGGGCCTATGACTTAGTTAAACTCCAAAGGGAGTTGGAGTTTCCTTAATTAAACAGTTTAAAATCACATTACATAATTTCACAAATAGTTTAATCTGTACTCATTAATTTTATACAACAATTAGATGCTAGCCTCAGAACGGAGACTCTTGTATAAACAGAGTTATGGTAATGTGGCTGTATTATCTCTCATGAGTTTCACAAAATTGTACATAATGGACCAGTTCGTAGCTGGATTCTCCCCCAACCGTGTGCACATTCTCCAAAACATGTACATTGTTCAGTTGTCAAGTTCTGTGATGTAGAAGAGGTTCCTTTGTTCTCCTGTGAAACTCTCTCTCTATATACTGCATGGCCATGTCTCCTCATGGAATTTACGACCTGAGATAACAGAACCTGGGTAGGGTAGAGAGCGAGAGAGAGAGGGGGATGGTAGAAAGAGGGGGATGGTACTCACTATCCCCAAAGAGGGTCATGTCATGACAGGTCTTTTGACCAATCAGATCAGTTCTAAAAAAAATCTGATGTGATTAAGTGGAACAAAAGATAAGAATTGGGCTGCCTGTGTAAATGCAACCAGTTTGGCTCAGCATAAAACCATGTAGAACAAGCATCTCCAATCCTGTTCCTGGAGTGCTCCACTCCTGTATGTTTTCACTCCAAACCCAATTGCAACTAATCTTGTTCAGTTTATCAATCCGCTAATTATTAGTATCAGGTGCGCTAGATTAGGGTTGGAGTGAAAACCTGCAGGATGGTAGCTCTTCAGGAACAGGGTTGGAGAGGCCTGATGTAGAACCACCATAAAATAATGTGCATATTTACTATCAATCTTCTAAATGTGTATGCCCTTTTGGATTCACAGAATACATTTATATACGATGCATAGGGCTCTGTAGCATGAACCAGATGCTAGACATTCAGACATCCAATGAATGTTTGTTTATTTGTTAAAATCTAAAGTACAAGAGAATGTATAATATTTAATGCTAACTCAAGAAAGTGCTGTATGTCATGATGACAGAGACATGTCTTGATCAATGAGTGAAAAGAATTGAAATAGTCATGATGGCGGCTCACATACTGTTGGTTTATTTTATGGAGCAAAAAAGTATGTATTTTCTCTGCAACTGGACACATACATTATATGAGACCCCTGTCTCCCCGAATTGAAGGCAAAGACGGCATCGCTAAGGTTGGTTGAAAAGTCTCTTTGTCACACCAAACAGTATCCATCCTATAACTCCCAGTAATGGATACCAAAGATATTTGGTTAAATAACATTATCTGGTGAAACAATCTGTAGCTAAGAGAACTGGTGATCAGCAGAATGGAAGAGGTGGTTATGAGGAAACTGCCATTCCGAAGAAACATACAGTAAGTGCAGGGAATATTTGGAAAGCTGTGGGAAGAGTGTGGTCACACAGTACAGTCTGTAATACAAAAAAACTCTATTGTACAGTTTGAACAGCAGTTAAAATGTGCCAGCATTAACATCAACATCAGGGTAGACTAGTTGAACAGAAATACATGTGCACAGACACAGAGATTACATTCACAACAGAAGCTAGCCCCTCTCCCAAAAAAATATTCTCTAACCCTAAACGTTTGCATGACCATACAAACAAGACCATACAAATTAGCCTATTTAAGTAGACAGACAGTATTTAGCAAAAGCCATGTCTATAAGGCATGGTTAGGCAAGTAATTGTATGGTAAAACCTGCTTCATTTTTAGATATTTACAACAGTAAATGTTGTATTATTGTTTCTCCTCACTGTTTGGTAGTAAACTTAGCTAGATAACTTGCTGCATATGTGATACTTGTTATTTACATGCACTGCCGTTCAAAGGTTTGGGGTCTCTTAGAAATGCCCTTGTTTATGAAAGAGAGATAGAAGAAAAGCACATTTTTTGTCCATTAAAATAACATCAAATTGATCAGAAATACAGTGTAGACATTATTAATGTTGTAAATGACTATTGTAGCTGGAAACGGGTGATTGTTAATGGAATATATACATAGGCGTACAGAGGCCCATTATCAGCAACCATCACTCCTGTGTTCCAATTGCACGTTGTGTTAGCTGATCCAAGTTTATAATTTTAAAGGCTAATTGACCATTAGAAAACCTGTTGTGCTGATTAAAGAAACAATAAAACCGGTCTGCTTTAGATTAGTTCAGTATCTGGAGCATCAGTATTTGTGGGTTCGATTACAGGCTCAAAATGGCCAGAAACAAAGTACTTTCTTCTGAAACCATATCTCAGACTGGCCAATAAAAATAAAAAACTAAGATGGGCAAACGAACATCGACACTGGACAGAGGGACTCTGCCTAGAAGGCCAACATCAGTCGCTTCTTCACTGCTGACATTGAGACTGGTGTTTTGTGGGTACTATTTAATGAAGATGCCAGTTGAGGAATTGTGAGGTGTCTGATTCTCAAACTAGACACTCTAATGTACTTGTCCTCTTGCTCGGTTGTGTTCGCGGTGTTGTACTAGATCTTCAGTTTCTTGGCAATTTCTTGCATAGAATAGCCTTAATTTCTCAGAACAAGAATAGACTGACAAGTTTCAGAAGAAACTTATTTATTTCTAGTCATTTTGAGCCTGTAATCGAACCCACAAATGCTGATGCTCAAGATATCTAGTCTAAAGAAGGCCAGTTTTATTATTTATTTAATCAGCACAACAGGTCCTACAGCTCTCACACACGCAGGGTATGTACACAGTCAATGGTAGGCTTCAATGGGACTCCTATGGTAGGTACTCCTATAGCTCATCTCTTGGCTGTAGTTCTGTAGACTATTTTATCACTGACCTCAACCAAGAGTCTCTCAGAGAATTCACAGTCAGTCCACTGACACCCCTTTCAGATCACAGCAAAACCACAGTCTATTTGAACAGAGCAATACTCAATTGTGAGGGATCAAAGCCAAAGGAACTCAATAATATTAAGACATGCTCTAGAAAGTAGTGTGGAAACCTACTAAAAACAATTAGGCAAGAACAAATTCAATCCCTTTTAGACAACTTCCTGGAAAAAAACATACTACTTTAATAGTGAATGAATAACCTTGGCAGTAGAAAACCTTAAATATATATTTGACCTCTCAGCTTCCAAATCAAATGTGAAATTTTCAAACAGAGAACTGAAGAAAATGTACCTCAACGATAGGACCTTTTTTTCAATTGTTGCCTAAAATGACATAATCTAACTGCCCATAGCTCAGGACCTGAAGCAAGGATATGCATACTCTTGATAGCATTTGAAAGGAAACACTTTGAATTTTGTGAAAATGTTAAATTAATGAAGGAGAATATAACACATTAAATCTGGTAAAAGATAATATAAAGAAAAAAAAACATGTTTTTTTTGTTCCATCATATTTTAAATGCAAGAGAAAGGCCACAATGTATTTTTTCAGTTTAGGAACAATTTAGATTTTGGCCACTAGATGTGCAAAGTTTTAAACTGATCAAATGAACCATTGCATTTATGTTCAAAATGTTGTATCAAGTCTGCCCAAATGTGCCTAATTGGTTTATTATTACATTTTCAAGTTCATAACTGTGCACTCTCCTCAAACAATAGCATGGTGTTATTTCACTGTAATAGCTACTGTAAATTGGACAGTGCAGTTAGATGAACAAGAATGCAAGCTTTCTGCCCATATCAGATATGTCTATGTCCTGGGAAATGTGCATGTTACTTATAACATGTTAATCATATTAGCGCACCGTCCGGCAGGGGGGACACCGATCCTGTAGAATAATTAACAAAAATACAGAGCAAACTAGAATGCTATTTGGCCCTAAACAGAGAGTTTGTGTCAGAATACATGACCACTGTGACTGACCCAAACTTAAGGAAAGCTTTGACGATGTACAGACTCAGTGAGCACACTGCCCACAAAATTAGGTGGAAATTGAGCTGCACATCCTAACCTACTGCCAAATGCATGAACACACAGTGCTCAAAAAAATAAAGGGAACACTTAAACAACACAATGCAACTCCAAGTCAATCACACTTCTGTGAAATCAAACTGTCCACTTAGGAAGCAACACTGATTGACAATAAATGTCACATGCAGTTGTGCAAATGGAATAGACAACAGGTGGAAATTATAGGCAATTAGCAAGACACCCCCAATAAAGGAGTGGTTCTGCAGGTGGTGACCACAGACCACTTCTCAGTTCCTATGTTTCCTGGCTGATGTTTTGGTCACTTTTGAATGCTGGCGGTGCTTTCACTCTAGTGGCAGCATGAGACGGAGTCTACAACCCACACAAGTGGCTCAGGTAGTGCAGCTCATCCAGGATGACACATCAATGCGAGCTGTGGCAAGAAGGTTTGCTGTGTCTGTCAGCGTAGTGTCCAGAGCATGGAGGCGCTACCAGGAGACAGGCCAGTACATCAGGAGACGTGGAGGGGGCCGTAGGAGGGCAACAACCCAGCAGCAGGACCGCTACCTCCGCCTTTGTGCAAGGAGGAGCACTGTCAGAGCCCTGCAAAATGACCTCCAGCAGGCCACAAATGTGCATGTGTCTGCTCAAACGGTCAGAAACAGACTCCATGAGGGTGGTATGAGGGCCCGACGTCCACAGGTGGGGGATGTGCTTACAGCTCAACACCGTGCAGGACGTTTGGCATTTGCCAGAGAACACCAAGATTGGCAAATTCGCCACTGGCACCCTGTGCTCTTCACAGATGAAAGCAGGTTCACACTGAGCACATGTGACAGACGTGACAGAGTCTAGAGACGCCGTGGAGAACGTTCTGCTGCCTGCAACATTCTCCAGCATGACCGGTTTGGCGGTGGGTCAGTCATAGTGTGGGGTGGCATTTCTTTGGGGGGCCGCATGTGCTCGCCAGAGGTAGCCTGACTGCCATTAGGTACCGAGATGAGATCCTCAGACCCCTTGTGAGACCATATGCTGGTGCGGTTGGCCCTGGGTTCCTCCTAATACAAGACAATGCTAGACCTCATGTGGCTGGAGTGTGTCAGCAGTTCCTGCAAGAGGAAGGTATTGATGCTATGGACTGGCCCGTCCGTTCCCCAGACCTGAATCCAATTGAGCACATTTGGGACATCATGTCTCGCTCCATCCACCAACGCCACATTGCACCACAGACTGTCCAGGAGTTGGCGGATGCTTTAGTCCAGGTCTGGGAGGAGATCCCTCAAGGAGACCATCTGACACCTCATCAGTAGCATGCCCAGGTGTTGTAGGGAGGTCATACAGGCACGTGGAGGCCACACACACTACTGAGCCTCATTTTGACTTGTTTTAAGGACATTACATCAAAGTTGGATAAGCTTGTAGTGTGGTTTTCCACTTTAATTTTGAGTGTGACTCCAAATCCAGACCTCCATGGGTTGATAAATTTGATTTCCATTGATAATTTTTGCGTGATTTTGTTGTCAGCACATTCAACTATGTAAAGAAAAAAGTATTTAATAAGAATATTTCATTCATTCAGATTTAGGATGTGTTATTTTAGTGTTCCCTTTATTTTCTGGAGCAGTGTATAAGAAACACATATATCCCTCAGATTACACAGATCCACCAAATGTATTTTCCCATTTGTACGTTAACTATTTGCACATCGTTACAAAATTGTATACAGTGGGTAGAACAAGCATTTTATACATTGCCGATTTTGTATGTTTTCCTACTTACAAAGCATGTAGAGGTCTGTCATTTTTGTCATAGGTACACTTCAACTATGAGAGACGTAATCTAAAACAAAAATCCAGAAAATCACATTGTATGATTTTTAAGTAATTAATTTGCATTTTATTGCATGACATAAGTATTTGACAAATCAGAAAAGCAGAACTTAATATTTGGTACAGAAACCTTTGCTTGCCATTACAGAGATCATATGTTTCCTGTAGTTCTTGACCATGTTTGCACACACTGCAGTAGGGATTTTGGCCCACTCCTCCATACAGACCATCTCCAGATCATTCAGGTTTCGGGGCTGTCGCTGGGAAATACAGACTTTCAGCTCCCTCCAAAGATTTTCTATTGGGTTCAGGTCTGGAGACTGGCTAGGCCACTCCAGGACCTTGAGATGCTTCTTACGGAGCAACTCCTTAGTTGCCCTGGCTGTGTGTTTCGGGAAGTTGTCATGCTGGAAGACCCAGCCACGACCCATCTTCAATGCTCTTACTGAGGGAAGGAGGTTGTTGGCCAAGATCTCACGATACATGGCCCCATCCATCCTCCCCTCAATACGGTGCAGTCATCCTGTCCCAGAATGCAGAAAAGCATTCCCAAATAATGATGTTTCCACCTCCATGCTTCACGGTTGGGATGGTGTTCTTGGGGTTGTACTCATCCTTCTTCTTCCTCCAAAAACGGTGAGTGGAGTTTAGACCAAAAATCTCTATTTTTGCTTCATCGGACCACATGACCTTTTCCCATTCCTCCTCTGGATCATCCAGATGGTAATTTGCAAACTTCAGACGGGCCTGGACATGCGCTGGCTTGAGCAGGGGGACCTTGCGTGCACTGCAGGATTTTAATCCATGACGGCGTAGTGTGTTACTAATGGTTTTCTTTGAGACAGTGGTCCCAGCTCTCTTCAGGTCATTGACCAGGTCCTGCCGTGTAGTTCTGGGCTGATCCCTCACCTTCCTCATGATCATTGATGCCCCACGAGGTGAGATCTTGCATGGAGCCCCAGACCGAGGGTGATTGACCGTCATCTTGAACTTCTTCCATTTTCTTATAATTGTGCCAACAGTTGTTGCCTTCTCACCAAGCTGCTTGCCTATTGTCCTGTAGCCCATCCCAGCCTTGTGCAGGTCTACAATTGTATCCCTGATGTCCTTACACAGCTCTCTAGTCTTGGCCATTGTGGAGAGGTTGGAGTCTGTTTGATTGAGTGTGTGGACAGGAGTCTTTTATACAGGTAATGAGTTCAAACAGGTGCAGTTAATACATGTAATGAGTGGAGAACAGGAGGGCTTATTAAAGAAAAACTAACAGGTCTGTGAGAGACGGAATTCTTACTGGTTGGTAGGTGATCAAATACTTATGCCATGCAATAAAATGCAAATTATTACTTAAAAATCATACAATGTGATTTTTTGGAGCTTTGTTAAGTGTACCTATGATAAAAATGATAAACCTCTACATGCTTTGTAAGTAGGAAAACCTGCAAAATCGGCAGTGTATCAAATACTTGTTCTCCCCACTGTACCTGAATTTGTCCAAAACAACTCTCATTTGCAACTGTTGGACTAATAATTACTCCATAGGTCAGCTAGATGCAGGCAAGTATGTGCAGGTGGTATTGTGTCTGTCCATGTGTCACAATTTTTCTCTCGACCTTTGTGCGTTTACGTTAATTTATGGGCTAGGTTTTACCAACCTCATGATGGGTGTAGGGCAAATTTGACAATTATGTAGTATCCTAAAACTATCGATAGTACATTGAACTGGGAGGGATGGAATATGAATGACAGTCTTTTAATATGCTGTAATAGAAATAAGGCTATGCTCATGAAAGAAATTACCGCCCACCCTAATCGCAAACTACACCAACCATCACTGCATTAGACATGGAGAAACCAGTTGGAGTTCACATGGCCTGCATACAGACCAAGTATACATTGCGGTTTTCATTGTGTCTTACAGTAAATAGTTTAATAAAGAAACTCTAAGCAATAATATCCTGCAGGTGATAAGATGGGTTTGAAAAGGAATGTCAGTGGAGAGGAAGGGAAGAATAAAAAGACAGAGGAGTAGAATGAAGAGGAAGGGGAAGGGGGAGGAGTGGAGAGGAATCAAAGACTAAAAAGAGGGAGGAGTGGAATGAAGAGGAAGGGAAGGGAAAGAGAGAGAGAGGAGAGGAAGTGAGAAAAAAAGAGAGATCAGTGCATCTCCATATCAGAGCATTAGACTTGTTCAGTGCATCTCCAAATCGGAGCATTAGACTTGTTCAGTGTGTCTCCAAATCGGAGCATTAGACTTGTACAGTGCGTCTCCAAATCGGAGCATTAGACTTGTTCAGTGCATCTCCAAATCGGAGCATTAGACTTGTTCAGTGCGTCTCCAAATCGGAGCATTAGACTTGTACAGTGCGTCTCCAAATCAGAGCATTAGACTTGTTCAGTGCTTCTCCAAATCGGAGCATTAGACTTGTTCAGTGCGTCTCCAAATCGGAGCATTAGACTTGTTCAGTGCATCTCCAAATCGGAGCATTAGACTTGTTCAGTGCGTCTCCATGTCAGAGCATTAGACTTGTTCAGTGCGTCTCCAAATCGGAGCATTAGACTTGTTCAGTGCATCTCCATATCAGAGCATTAGACGTGTTCAGTGAATCTCCGTATCAGAGCATTAGACTGATTTAGTGAATCTCCATGTCAAAGTATTAGACTGATTTAGTGAATCTCCATGTCAGAGGATTAGACTGATTTAGTGAATCTCCATGTCAGAGGATTAGACTGATTTAGTGAATCTCCATATCAGAGCATTAGACTGATTTAGTGAATCTCCATGTCAGAGGATTAGACTGATTTAGTGAATCTCCATATCAGAGCATTAGACTGATTTAGTGAATCTCCATGTCAGAGCATTAGACTGATTTAGTGAATCTCCATGTCAGAGGATTAGACTGATTTAGTGAATCTCCGTATCAGAGCATTAGACTGATTTAGTGAATCTCCATGTCAGAGCATTAGACTGATTTAGTGAATCTCCATGTCAGAGGATTAGACTGATTTAGTGAATCTCCATGTCAGAGCATTAGACTGATTTAGTGAATCTCCATGTCAGAGGATTAGACTGATTTAGTGAATCTCCATGTCAGAGGATTAGACTGATTTAGTGAATCTCCATGTCAGAGGATTAGACTGATTTAGTGAATCTCCATGTCAGAGGATTAGACTGATTTAGTGAATCTCCATGTCAGAGGATTAGACTGATTTAGTGAATCTCCATGTCAGAGGATTAGACTGATTTAGTGAATCTCCATGTCAGAGGATTAGACTGATTTAGTGAATCTCCATGTCAGAGGATTAGACTGATTTAGTGAATCTCCATGTCAGAGGATTAGACTGATTTTGTGCATCTCAATTTCAGAGCATTAGATTTGTTTGTGTCATCAGAGAGCCATCAGACTTCCAGCTGTCCACCCTCAGGGCTCTAGACGTCTCTACACACATGACAACATTCATTGATTTACCCCTTGCACTTAATCAAAGTATTGGTCCTTGCATGTTCATGGGAGTCCAATCATTACTCTGTCCACAGACACAGACCCTCTCCCTTTTTCTTTTTTAAGCATTGTGGTTTTGCCACTCCTTCATAGTCCCTTCTCTCCCCTCCTTCTCTGTCTTCTTTTAAATAGCATAGTCACCACCTGGTCTCCATTCAATTATTGATTGCTGCAGGCTATGGTGATCAGCTGTTCCAGGATCAGTATTTAGCATTCATAATGCTTGTATACCTTCAAAAGAACCCACACAAAAAATGTAGATCAGCCCTCCCTTTGGACCTCCTCAGCTCTCTGATCAGTGTTATTTTGCTTCAAAGTATGAACTA
The DNA here is from genome assembly GCF_013265735.2 of Oncorhynchus mykiss. NCBI lineage: Eukaryota > Metazoa > Chordata > Actinopteri > Salmoniformes > Salmonidae > Oncorhynchus > Oncorhynchus mykiss. The sequence continues at coordinate 52,056,388 of NC_048587.1, forward strand.
TCCCTGGCCTTCTACTCTCCTCCTCTCTTCTCCTCTTCTCCTCCCCCCTTTGTCTCCTCCTATCCTCTCTCTGCTTTTATTCATTACAGTCCTAGATCAGTCATCAGAGAAAAGATTAATCAATAACTTTTTCATCATTATGATTATATCAGTGGTCAGCCTTGACCTCTTCCTTTCATGATGGGCCTCTTTCAGAAGTACCCTTGTTATTAGGCCAGGCCCAGTCTTTTTAGGAAGTTCCCTTGTTTTTAGGCCAGGCCCGGTCTTTTTAGGAAGTTCCTTTGTTTTTAGGTCAGGCCCGGTCTTTTTATGAAGTACCCTTGTTTTCGGCCAGGCCCGGTCTTTTTATGAAGTTGCCTTGTTATTCATTCATGCCCCGTGTTGACAGGTTGGGGAGTTGCCAATCAACCACCCAACCCCAGACCCTTCTGTGATTCCATGTTCCTTCTTGTCCTCTGTTAACAGAATCCATCACACTGAGGACAATCGGACAAAAGGTTGCTGGTCTATTGTAGGGGAGTTGGGAGGGGGGGGGGGGGTCCTCTAATGGATCCCACTAGAGTAATGAATGCTGTAAATTATAACGTGTAAAGTATAGGCCTAATAGTTTTACTAACAATTAAATACTCCATGTTTAGTTACAAGTGAGTAAGAATCCATAAATACATTCATTTACGTTCCCAATTTAACTCAACATTAATATCACCCTCAGATTACGTATTCTTTATGAAGTTAACATATATGATTAATTAAAGAGTAATTTTCACAAATCAACTGTTAATGTCGCCTGGTTCTCTCTTAACCATGTTACCCTGTCTTACTTTAATTACAATGTGTCACGCCCTGGTCGAAGTATTTTGTGTTTATTTTCATTTATTTGGTCAGGCCAGGGTGTGGCATGGGTTTTTGTATGTGGTGTGTTGGGTTTGTAGCTTAGTGGGGTGTTCTAGTGAAGTCTATGGCTGTCTGAAGTGGTTCTCAATCAGAGGCAGGTGTTTATCGTTGTCTCTGATTGGGAACCATATTTAGGCAGCCATATTCTTTGAGTGTTTTGTGGGTGATTGTCCTTAGTGTCCTTGTAACTGTCTTGTGTGTTAGTTTGCACCAGTTTAGGCTGTTTCGGTTTTCACGTGACGTTTATTGTTTTGTATTGATTCGTGTTTACGTTTTTATTAAACATGAATCTCAATAGCCACGCCGCATTTTGGTCCGACTCTCCTTCACCGAAAGAAAGCCGTTACACAATGGTGTAGCAAGGCCTCTTGCTGCATTCGTTAATGTAGCTAATTATCTTTCCACTGAATAAATCCTCTAATTTAAGAACATTAATTTGATTATAGAGACCGAAGTATGTCTTCTTAGTGCACTCCTATGGGCCCGGGTCAAATGTAGTGCACTATATAGGGAATACAGTGCCATTTGGGATGCGCAGCGGGTGACAGGAGGATGCTTGCGCTACAATGGGCTGCTAATAAGGTTATTACTTCCTTGATTATGCGTTAACCTCTAGCACTTAGCCATCCCGGATCCGGGATCGTGAATACAGACTCAAGCTCATTACCATAACGCAATGTTAACTATTCATGAAAATCGCAAATGAAATAAATATGCCATCTCTCAAGCTTAGCCTTTTGTAAACAACACTGTCATCTCAGATTTTCAAAATATGCTTCTCAACCATAGGAAAACAATAATTTGTGTAACAGTAGCTAGCTAGCGTAGCATTTAGCGTTAGCATTAGCGTTAGCATCCAGCAGGCAACATTTCAACAAAAAACAAGAAAAGCCTTCAAATAAAATAATTTACCTTTGAAGAACTTCGGATGTTTTCAATGAGGAGACTCTCAGTTAGATAGCAAATGCTCAGTTTTTCCAAAAATATTCTTTGTGTATTAGAAATAGCTCAGTTTTGTACATCACATTTGGCTACCAAAAAAAAATGAAAATTCAGTCCTCAAAACGCGAACTTTTTTCCAAATTAACTCCATAATATCAACTGAAAACATGGCAAACGTTGTTTAGAATCAATCCTCAAGGTGTTTTTCACATATCTCTTCGATGATATATCGTTCGTGGAAGCCTGGTTTCTCCTCTCTATCAAATGGAAAAATACTTGCACCTGGCGTTGCGCACCAATTTCGACGCAGGACACCAGGCGGACACTTGGAAAATGTAGTCTCTTATGGTCAATCTTCCAATGATATGCCTACAAATACGTCACAATGCTGCCGACATCTTGGGGGAACGGCAGAAGGTCTAAGCTTATTCCTGTCGCATTCACAGCCATATAAGGACATCAACCACCGAGCCACTGCCTGTTCACCCCGCTGTCATCCAGAAGGCGAGGTCAGTACAGGTGCATCAAAGCTGGGACCGAGAGACTGAAAAACAGCTTCTATCTCAAGGCCATCAGACTGTTAAACAGCCACCACTAACATTGAGTGGCTGTTGCCAACACACTGACACTGACTCAACTCCAGCCACTTTAATAATGGGAATTGATGGCAAATGATGTAAATATATCACTAGCCACTTTAAACAATGCTACCTTATATAATGTTACTTACCCTACATTATTCATCTCATATGCATACGTATATACTGTACTCTATATCATCGACTGTATCCTTATGTAATACATGTATCACTAGCCACTTTAACTATGCCACTTTGTTTACATACTCATCTCATATGTATATACTGTACTCGATACCATCTACTGTATCTGCCTATGCTGCTCTGTACCATCACTCATTCATATATCCTTATGTACATATTCTTTATCCCCTCACACTGTGCACAAGACAGTAGTTTTGGAATTGTTAGTTAGATTACTTGTTGGTTATTACTGCATTGTCGGAACTAGAAGCACAAGCATTTCGCTACACTCGCATTAACATCTGCTAACCATGTGTATGTGACAAATAAAATTTGATTTGATTTGATAAGGAGACATTAGAAAACAGAGCTTCAGAAATTCTGCTCATTTCCTGTTTGACGTTTCATCTTGGTTTCGCCTGTAGAATGAGTTCTGGGGCACTCACAGACAATATCTTTGCAGATTCAGAGTGTTTTCTTTCCAAAACGGTCAATAATATGCATAGTCGAGCATCTTTTCGTGACAAAATATTGCGCTTAATACGGGAACGTTTTTTATCCAATAATGAAATAGCGCCCCCATAGACTCAACTGGTTTTAATAACCTCTGGATTCAATAAAGCATGTAGGGGAGCTCTTTCTCTTTATCTGCTCGCTTCAGAGAGGGTGGTTATGGGAAGGCTTAAAACACCACTACACTAGACTACAGGGATGATAGATCTTAGTGGAAATATATGATGCTTAATGGTCTTATACGGTAGTCTTACAGTTTTGAGTGTAACAATTACAGATGTTCTTTTAGGCGGGTTGGCTGACAACGTCACAATGTGGCCGAAAGGCATGAGTTGTTATGATTCTGAATGGTCATGTAACAATGATAAGAAGCTGTCATGTAGGGAATCGTGGGTGGCTTGTTTCAGCTCGTTGTGTAACTGTTAGATACTGCTGGACTGTCGGATCTAGAAGCATAAGCATTTCGTTACACTTGCAATAACATCTGCTAACCATGTGTATGTGACCAATTACATTTGGTTTGATTTGACTTGATCTGATTGATTCCATGTCTTGTTTTGAGGTGTTTTGAACGATGTCATGTCCATGCTAATATAGTTAAAATATTTAATAAACATTGGAGACAAGATATAGTTTACATGTTGTCAACAGTCTAAGGCGACCCTATCTGTTTTGCCCCATACTTCTGCTAAACAACCAACCCATCTTTATGCAGGAGGTAAGCAGTACAACAGGGAAGACATAGCAGAGTCAGAGCAGATTATTGTTTGCACGATGCTCATACAGGACATTAATGACACTTCATGTATGGCTCAGTTGGTAGAGCATGGCACTTGCAATTGTGGGTTCCTAGAAGGCCAGCTTCCCGGAGTTGCCTCTTCACTGTTGACGTTGAAACTGGTGTTTTGTGGGTACTATTTCATGTAGCTGCCAGTTGAGGACTTGTGAGGCGTCTGTTTCTAAAACTAGACACTCTAATGTACTTGTCCTCTTGCTCAGTCATGCACCAGGGACTCCCACTCCTCTTTCTATTCTGGTTACAGCCAGTTTGCGCTGTTCTGTGAAGGAAGTGGTACACAGCGTTGTACGAGATCTTGAGTTTCTTGGTAATTTCTCGTATGGAATAGCCTTCATTTCTCAGAATAAGAATAGACTGATGAGTTTCAGAAGAAAGGTCTTTGTTTTTGGCCATTTTGAGCCTGTAATCGAACCCACAAATGCTGATGCTCCAGACACTCAACTAGTTTAAAGAAGGCCAGTTTTATTGCTTCTTTAATCAGAACAACAGTTTTCAGCTGTGCTAACATAATTGCAAAAGGGTTTTCTAACGATCAATTAGTCTTTTAAAATTATAAACTTGGATTAGCTAACACAATGTGCCATTGGAACACAGGAAAGATTGTTTCTGATAATGGGCCTCTGTACGCCTACATAGATATTCCATAAAGAAAACCTGCCATTTACAGCTACAATAGTCATTTCTAACATAACAATGTCTACACTGTATTCTGATCAATTTGATGTTATTTTAAAGGACTATTTTTTTAAATTTTCTTTAAAAAACAAGGACATTTCTAAGTGAACCCAAACTTTTGAATGGTAGTGTACATGTCATTCAGTCTTATAGGGATTCAAAAAGCTTAGTTCATTTATCTACCCCGCCTGGCTAGAAGTGGAAGTAACTAGAGCACAAATCAAAGTGGCTCTTCAGAGCTGAAGATCATCTTTAGCTAAATCAGTTTGAACTTTGAAGTTGTGGAAAGGAGGAATAAGGAGACGGCTGATTTAGCTAAAGCTCCCCCAGCGTGAGGGAAATTAAAACCCTCTGAGGTCTCATCCACAGCCAGGGCCACGTGACAGGGTCTACGTCCTAAATGAGATCCAATTCCCTATTTAGTGCTCTCCTTTTGACCGGAGCCCTAAGGGGTAAATAGGGAAATATGGTGCCATTTGGGACACTGCCAGAGTTAAGGGCCAGCATTTAAATAATATCTCATTTACCTACCTGGAAACTGGGCTCAATTGACATAAGACAGGCCCTTTCATATAATTGAGAGTAGAAGGAGAGAGTAAGGGGAGGGATGGAGGGAGAAATGGATGCAAGTGTTGATTGTAGAAGTGCCTTGTTATCTTCAGTCCCATTAAATATTTATTATTTTTCCCTGTTCTCTTCTTTCTTCCTTTAGAATGTTAATGGCATTTGGCTTAGTTTAGAACCTTTAGATTTGCATGACAAACCATGTATCTTTCTCTAAACGAAGTGGCCATGCTCGTAGCGGAGGATTTAAAACCAACAGCAGAACAGATCAGGAAATGCTATTCTTCTTTTTGTCAGGGATAAATTGTTCTTCTCTACTGGCTTTTGTATGGACCCCTGTACATCTCTCTGCTATATCAAACACTTGTAGGGACCCCTCTACTTCTCTCTCACATTAAACACTTGTATGGACCCTCTACTACTAAATGATGCAGAAAAATGAATACATGCTTTTGTCACTTCTAGGTTAGACGACTGCAATGCTTTACTTTCCGGCTACCCGGATAAAGCACTAAATAAACTTCAGTTAGTGCTAAATACGGCTGCTAGAATCCTGACTAGAACCCTAAAATTTGATCATATTACTCCAGTGCTAGCCTCCCTACACTGGCTTCCTGTCAAAGCAAGGGCTGATTTCAAGGTTTTACTGCTAACCTACAAAGCATTACATGGGCTTGCTCCTACCTATCTCTCTGATTTGGTCCTGCCGTACATACCTACACGTACGCCACGGTCACAAGACGCAGGCCTCCTAATTGTCCCTAGAATTTCTAAACAAACAGCTGGAGGCAGGGCTTTCTCCTATAGAGCTACATTTTTATGGAACGGTCTGCCTACCCATGTCAGGGACGCAAACTCGGTCTCAACCTTTAAGTCTTTACTGAAGACTCATCTCTTCAGTGGGTCATATGATTGAGTGTAGTCTGGCCCAGGAGTGGGAAGGTGAACGGAAAGGCTCTGGAGCAACGAACCGCCCTTGCTGTCTCTGCCTGGCCGCTTCCCCTCTTTCCACTGGGATTCTCTGCTTCTAACCCTATTACAGGGGCTGAGTCACTGGTTTACTGGGGCTCTCTCATACCGTCCCTGGGAGGGGTGCGTTACCTGAGTGGGTTGAGTCACTGATGTGATCATCCTGTCTGGGTTGGCGCCTCCCCCTTGGGTTGTGCCGTGGCGGAGATCTTTGTGGGCTATACTCAGCCTTGTCTCAGAATGGTAAGTTGGTGGTTGAAGATATCCCTCTAGTGGTGTGGGGGCTGTGCTTTGGCAAAGTGGGTGGGGTTATATCCTTCCTGTTTGGCCCTGTCCGGGGGTGTCCTCGGATGGGGCCACAGTGTCTCCTGACCCCTCCCGTCTCAGCCTCCAGTATTTATGCAGCAGTAGTTTATGTGTCGGGGAGCTAGGGTCAGTTTGTTATATCTGGAGTACTTCTCCTGTCCTATTCGGTGTCCTGTGTGAATTTAAGTGTGCGCTCTCTAATTCTCTCTTTCTCTCTTTCTTTCTCTCTCTCGGAGGACCTGAGCCCTAGGACCATGCCTCAGGACTACCTGACATGATGACTCGTGCTGATGGCCGTGCTGCTGCTCCAATTTCAACTGTTCTGCCTTATTATTATTGGACCATGCTGGTCATTTATGAACATTTGAACATCTTGGCCATGTTCTGTTATAATCTCCACCCGGCACAGCCAGAAGGACTGGCCACCCCACATAGCCTGGTTCCTCTCTAGGTTTCTTCCTAGGTTCTGGCCTTTCTAGGGAGTTTTTCCTAGCCACCGTGCTTCTACACCTGCATTGCTTGCTGTTTGGGGTTTTAGGCTGGGTTTCTGCACAGCACTTTGAGATATCAGCTGATGTACGAAGGGCTATATAAATACATTTTATTTAATTTGATTTGATGTGATCTACTTCTCTCTCACATTAAACACTTGTATGGACCCTGTACATCTCCCTGCCTTATTAAACACTTGTATTGACCCTCTACATCTCTCTCACGTTAAACACTTGTATGGACCCTATACTTCTCCCTGCCTTATTAAACACTTGTATGGACCCTCTACATCTCTCTCACGTTAAACACTTGTATGGACCCTATACTTCTCTCTGCCTTATTAAACACTTGTATGTACCCTCTACTTCTCTCTCACATTAAACACTTGTATGGACCCTCTACATCTCTCTCACATTAAACACTTGTATGGACCCTCTACTTCTCTCTCACATTAAACACTCGTATGAACCCTATACTTCTCTCGGCCTTATTAAACACGTGTATGGACCCTCTACTTCTCTCTCACATTAAACACTTGTATGGACCCTCTACATCTCTCTCACGTTAAACACTTGTATGGACCCTATACTTCTCTCTGCCTTATTAAACACTTGTATGTACCCTCTACTTCTCTCTCACATTAAACACTTGTATGGACCCTCTACTTCTCTCTCACATTAAACACTTGTATGGACCCTCTACTTCTCTCTCACATTAAACACTTGTATGGACCCTCTATATCTCTCTCACATTAAACACTTGTATGGACCCTCTACTTCTCTCACATTAAACACTCGTATGGACCCTATACTTCTCTCTGCCTTATTAAACACGTGTATGGACCCTCTACTTCTCTCTCACATTAAACACTTGTATGGACCCTCTATATCTCTCTCACATTAAACACTTGTATGGACCCTATACTTCTCTCTGCCTTATTAAACACGTGTATGGACCCTCTACTTCTCTCTCACATTAAACACTTGTATGGACACTCTACATCTCTCTCACGTTAAACACTTGTATGGACCCTATACTTCTCTCTGCCTTATTAAACACTTGTATGTACCCTCTACTTCCCTCTCACATTAAACACTTGTATGGACCCTCTACTTCTCTCTCACATTAAACACTTGTATGGACCCTCTACTTCTCTCCCACATTAAACACTTGTATGGACCCTCTATATCTCTCTCACATTAAACACTTGTATGGACCCTCTATATCTCTCTCACATTAAACACTTGTATGGACCCTCTATATCTCTCTCACATTAAACACTTGTATGGACCCTCTATATCTCTCTCACATTAAACACTTGTATGGACCCTCTATATCTCTCCCACATTAAACACTTGTATGGACCCTCTATATCTCTCTCACATTAAACACTTGTATGGACCCTCTACTTCTCTCTCACATTAAACACTCGTATGGACCCTATACTTCTCTCTGCCTTATTAAACATTTGTATGGACCCTCTACATCTCTCTCACGTTAAACACTTGTATGGACCCTCTACATCTCTCTCACATTAAACACTTGTATGGACCCTCTACTTCTCTCTCACATTAAACACTTGTATGGACCCCTGTACATCTCCCTGCCATATTAAACACTTGTATGGACCCTCTACTTCTCTCTCACATTAAACACTTGTATGGACCCTATACTTCTCCCTGCCATATTAAACACTTGTATGGACCCTCTACTTCTCTCTCACATTAAACACTTGTATGGACCCTCTACTTCTCTCTGCCTTATTAAACACTTGTATGGACCCTCTACTTCTCTCTCACGTTAAACACTCGTATGGACCCTCTACTTCTCTCTGCCTTATTAAACACTTGTATGGACCCTCTACATCTCTCTCACATTAAACACTCGTATGGACCCTCTACATCTGTCTGCCATTTTAAACACTTGTATGGACCCTCTACTTCTCTCTGCCTTATTAAACACTCGTATGGACCCTCTACTTCTCTCTGCCTTATTAAACACTCGTATGGACCCTCTACATCTCTCTGCCATATTAAACACTTGTATGGGTCCCCTCAACTTCTCTCTCACATTAAACACTTGTATGGACCCCTCTACATCTCTCCGCCTCATTAAACACTCGTATGGACCCTCTACATCTCTCTGCCATATTAAACACTTGTACGGGTCCCCTCTACTTCTCTCTCACATTAAACACCTGTAGGGATCCCCTCTACTTCTCTCTCACATTAAACACTTGTAGGGGCCCCCTCTACTTCTTTCTCACATTAAACACTTGTATGCACCCCTATACTTCTATCTGCCACATTAAACACTTGTATGCACCCCTATACTTCTATCTGCCACATTAAACACTTGTATGGACAATTCTACTTATCTCTGATTCATTAAAACACTCGTATGGACCCTCTACTTCTCTCTGCCTCACTAAACACTTGTACGGACCCCTCTACTTCTCTCTGCCTCATTAAACAGTCGTATGGACCCTGTACTTCTCTCTGCTTCAATAAACACTCGTATGGACCCCTCGACTTCTCTCTGCCTCACTAAACACTCGTATGGACCCCTCTACTTCTCTCTGCCTCATTAAACAGTCGTATGGACCCTCTACTTCTATCTGCCACATTAAACACTCGTATGGACAATTCTACTTATCTCTGATTCATTAAAACACTCATATGGACCCTCTACTTCTCTCTGCCTCACTAAACACTTGTACGGACCCCTCTACTTCTCTCTGCCTCATTAAACAGTCGTATGGACCCTGTACTTCTCTCTGCCACATTAAACACACATATGGACCCCTCTACTTCTCTCTGCCTCATTAAACCCTCGTATGCACCGATCTACTTCTCTCTGCTTCAATAAACACTCGTATGGACCCCTCTACTTAACTCTGCCACATTAAACCCTCGTATGCACCCATCTACTTCTCTCTGCTTCAATAAACACTGGTATGGACAATTCTACTTATCTCTGATTCATTAAAACACTTGTATTGACCCTCGACTTCTCTCTGCCTCATTAAACCCTCGTATGCACCCATCTACTTCTCTCTGCTTAAATAAACACTCGTATGGACCCCTCTACTTCTCTCTGTCACAAGATTGTGGAGAAAGGTGACGTCAGATGTCAACAAGTGAAGACAACACAACAGGCTTTGATTGTTGACTGTCTCCTTTCCTTCAAAGAATCACAGTGCTCTCTCTGTCGAGACATAATTTTACAAGTGGAGTACCCCACTGTTTATGTCTACTGTAGATAACTGGGGCTTGGAGGGATGTGACAATGACAGAGAGAGAGAGATAGCGAGGCAGAGAGAAAGAGAGAGATAAATAGACATGGATGGAATATCAAATATCCACCTCTCCTCTCCTCTCCTCTCCTCTCCTCTCCTCTCCTCTCCTCTCATCTCCCCTCCCCTCCTCTCCTCTCCTCTCCTCTCCTCTCCTCTCCTCTCCTCTCCTCTCCTCTCCCCATCCTCTCCTCTCCTCTCCTCTCCTCTAAGGCTGTGGTGGTTATCTGTTGAATGTTTGGTCCTCGCTGTGTTTGAGGGATTTGAGGCTTGAGATTAAGTAATCGCAATTTTGATCATGAATCAGTGTCCAGGAAGTCATTCTTATGATAATGGTTTGTGCGGAGCAGCGGCCAGCTGATGAAAATGCCATCGAGCTTATCATACTGGGGCAGCTTGTGTGTGTGTGTGTGTGTGTGTGTGTGTGTGTGTGTGTGTGTGTGTGTGTGTGTGTGTGTGTGTGTGTGTGTGTGTGTGAGAGTGAGTGAGTGAGAGATCTGCACTCTGTGAGCTGCATCATGTGAGCAATACTCTGGGCAGAGCTGTGTATCTGTGTCAGTCTCTGTCCATCTCTGTCCTGACTATGACAGGGACTTGATACAAGTATCCCGGATGAATATGTCAACAGCATGGGGGACAAGGTGGAAAGCATCCAGTTTGAGGGGGTTAGGATATAGTGTATTATATCCCCCTCCTCACAGTATCTGTCTGCATCCCAAATGGCCCCCATATTCCCTAAACAGTGCACTCCTTTTGACCAAGTTACTAGAGCTCTGGTCCAAATTATTTCACAACGTAGAGGATGTATGCCAAAAGGCACCCTTTCCCTATCTGTCTCTGTCTGCTAGGCCATCTCTGTAGAGTACATGGAGTATCACTATAGCACTATACAGTATCTTCCGAAAAAGTCTGAAACACTATTTCTTCAAAGACGTCATAACCCCTACTTCTTCAAAGACATCTGAAACCCTAATTTTTCAAAGATGTCTGAAACCCTACTTCCTCAAAGACATCTGAAACTCTACTTCTTCAGATGTTTGAAACCCTACCTCTTCAAAGATGTTTGAAACCCTACCTCTTCAAAGACATCTGAAACTCTACCTCTTCAAAGACATCTGAAACTCTACCTCCTCAAAGACATCTGAAACTCTACCTCTTCAAAGACATCTGAAACCTCACCTCTTCAAATATGTTTGAAACCCTACCTCTTAAAAAACATCTATAACCCTACATCAGTCTGTGATCACTATATTTTCCAGTCAGTGTGTGTAATCATCATATATTCCGGTCAGTATGGGATCACATATTACTTCCAGTCAGTTTGTTACACTAAATCTTCCATTCAGAGTGTGATCACTATATCTTCCAGTCAGTGTGTGATCATTATATCTTCCAGTCAGTGTGTGATCACTGTATCTTCCAGTCAGTGTGTGATCATTATATATTCCAGTCAGTGTGTGATCATTATATCTCCCAGTCAGTGTGTGTTCACTATATCTTCCAGTCAGAGTGTGATCACTATATCTTCCAGTCAGTGTGTGATCACTATATCTTCCAGTCAGTGTGTGATCACTATATCTTCCAGTCAGTGTGTGATCACTATATCTTCCAGTCAGTGTGTGATCACTGTATCTTCCAGTCAGTGTGTGATCATTATATATTCCAGTCAGTGTGTGATCGTTCTATCTCCCAGTCAGTGTGTGTTCACTATATCTTCCAGTCAGAGTGTGATCACTATATCTTCCAGTCAGTGTGTGATCACTATATCTTCCAGTCAGTGTGTGATCACTATATCTTCCAGTCAGTGTGTGATCACTATATCTTCCAGTCAGTGTGTGATCACTATATCTTCCAGTCAGAGTGTGATCACTATATCTTCCAGTCAGTGTGTGTTCACTACATATCTTCTTGTCAGAGTGTGATCACTATATCTTCCAGTCAGAGTGTGATCACTATATCTTCCAGTCAGTGTGTGATCACTATATCTTCCAGTCAGTGTGTGATCACTATATCTTCCAGTCAGTGTGTGATCACTATATCTTCCAGTCAGAGTGTGATCACTATATCTTCCAGTCAGTGTGTGATCACTATATCTTCCAGTTAGTGTGTGATCACTATATCTTCCAGTCAGTGTGTGATCACTATATCTTCCAGTCAGTGTGTGATCACTATATCTTCCAGTCAGTGTGTGATCACTATATCTTCCAGTCAGAGTGTGATCACTATATCTTCCAGTCAGTGTGTGATCAATATATCTTCCAGTCAGAGTGTGTTCATTATATATTCCAGTCAGTGTGTGATCATTCTATCTCCCAGTCAGTGTGTGTTCACTATATCTTCCAGTCAGAGTGTGATCACTATATCTTCCTGTCAGTGTGTGATCACTATATCTTCCAGTCAGTGTGTGATCACTATATTTTCCAGTCAGTGTGTGATCACTATATCTTCCAGTCAGTGTGTGATCACTATATCTTCCAGTCAGTGTGTGTTCACTACATATCTTCTTGTCAGAGTGTGATCACTATATCTTCCAGTCAGTGTGTGTTCACTACATATCTTCTTGTCAGAGTGTGATCACTATATCTTCCAGTCAGTGTGTGATCACTATATCTTCCAGTCAGTGTGTGATCACTATATCTTCCAGTCAGAGTGTGATCACTATATCTTCCAGTCAGTGTGTGATCACTATTTCTTCCAGTCAGTATGTGATCACTGTATCTTCCAGTCAGTGTGTGATCACTATATCTTCCAGTCAGTGTGTGATCACTATTTCTTCCAGTCAGTATGTGATCACTGTATCTTCCAGTCAGTGTGTGATCACTATATCTTCCAGTCAGAGTGTGATCATTGTCTTCCAGTCAGTCTGTTATCCCGATATCTTCCAGTCAGTGTGTGTAATCACTATATATTCCAGTTAGTATGTGATCACATATTACTTCCAGTCAGTTTGTTGCACTAAATCGTCCATTCAGAGTGTGATCACCATATCTTCCAGTCAGTGTGTGATCACTATATATTCCAGTCAGTGTGTGATCACTATATATTCCAGTCAATGTGTGATCACAATATATCTTCCAGTCAGTGTGTGATCACTGTAATGCCCGGGGTGTAGTGGAGGAAGGAGTCAGACGCAGGAGACAGAGAGTTCAGAGTAGCGCTACTTCTTTATTCACCAACCAGGTGAAAACAGATGCCACTCAAAACAAATGCCCCAAAACACAGGGGAACTAAACAGTCCTGAAAATAACTCACGTACACGAACAACCGTGACTTACAGGCGTGTACGCGATTACACATAAAACAATCCCGCACACCCAGCAGGCAGGCCGGCTGGCTAATAAAGCCCAAATTATAAACCTAATTAAAAACAGGTGTAACTAATAAACAGACAAGGAGGGGGAGGAAAATATCAGTGGCAGCTAGTAGGCTGGTGACGACGACCACCGAGCGCCACCCGAACGGGAAGGGGAGCCACCTTCGGTAGGAGTCATGACAATCACTATATCTTCCAGTCAGTGTGTGATCACTATATCTTCCAATCAGAGTGTGATCACTATATCTTCCAATCAGAGTGTGATCACTATATCTTCCAATCAGAGTGTGATCACTATATCTTCCAATCAGTGTGTGTGATCACAATATCTTCCAATCAGAGTGTGATCACTATATCTTCCAATCAGAGTGTGATCACTATATCTTCCAGTCAGTGTGTGTGATCACAATATCTTCCAGTCAGTGTGTGTGATCACAATATCTTCCAGTCAGTGTGTGATCATTATGTCTTCCAGTCAGTGTGTGTAATCACTATATATTCCAAATAGTATGGGATCACATATTCCTTCCAGTCAGATTGTTTCACTGTATCTTCCATTCAGAGTGTGATCACTGTATATTCCAGTCAGTGTGTGATCACTATATATCTTCCAGTCAGTGTGTGTAATCACTATATATTCCAGTCAGTATGTGATCAAAACATATCTTCCAGTCTGTGTGTGATCTCTATGTCTCCCAGTCAGTGTGTGATCAATACATATCTTCCAGTCAGTGTGTGATCACTATATCTTCCAGTCAGTGTGTGTTCACTACATATCTTCCAGTCAGTGTGTGATCACTATATCTTCCAGTCAGTGTGTGTTCACTACATATCTTCCAGTCAGTGTGTGATCACTATATCTTCAGGTCAGTGTGTGATCACTATGTCTCCCAGTCAGTGTGTGATCACTATATATCTTCCAGTCAGTGTGTGATCACTATATATTCTAGTTAGTGTGTGGTCACTGCAGTGGTTCCTCCTTTAAAAGATACAAGCTTTCCCGCGGGACTTAGAGGAACCCAGCGTCACTGCTTCATTGCTCCAAACCACCATAAAGGGGAGTTAGAGCACTCATTATGCATTTGTGTCCCAAGGTTTTTATATGACCAATCAAATCTAGTGTTTCCAATGACTAATTTGACACAAGCCATCCGTCGCTGGTGACTTTCTTCAACAAAGATGGCTGACAAAACATTATAGTGGAAGCAAATGTAAGAAATGATAACATCATAACGAGTTTTTCCAACAACAGACAGTGATGAAGCAGATGCTAAGCTACAGGACTGTTTGCAAGCACAGACTGGAATATGTTCTACGATTCCTCCGATCGCATTGAAGAGTGTGTCACATCTTTGATGACGTCGTCCCCACAGTGACTGTGCGTACACAAACCACCCAGAAGCTATGAATTACAGGCAAAATCCACGCTGAGCTAAAGGTTAGAGCTGCTACTTTCAAGGATCGGGACTGACCCAGAAGCTTATAAGAAATCCGGCGATGCCATCCGACGAACCATCAAACAGGCAAAGTGTCAATACAGGGCTAAGATCCAATCATTCTACACCGGGTCCGACTCTTCTCGGATGTGGCAGGGATAGAAAGGGAAGTACAGCTGTGAGCTGCCCAGTGACACAAGTCTCCCAGACGAGATAAATTACTTCTATGCTCGCTTCGAGACAAGTAACAATGAAACATGCATGAGAGCATCAGCTGTTACAGACGACTGTGTGATCACGCTCTCCGCAGCCGATATGAGTAAGACCTTCAAACAGGTCAACATTCACAAGGCCAAGGGGCCAGATGGATCACCAGGACGTGTACTCCGAGCATGCGCTGACCAACTGGCAAGTGTCTTCACTGACATGTTCAACCTCTCCCTGATTGAGTCTGTAATACCAACATGTTTCAAGCAGACCACCATATTCCCTGGGCCCAAGAACACTAAGGTAACCTGCCTCAATGATTACCAACCCGTAGCACTCAAGTCTGTAGCCATGAAGTGCTTTGGAAGTCTGGTCATGGCTCATATTAATACCATTATCCCAGAAACCCTAGACCCACTCCAATTTGCATACCACCCCAACAGATTGACAGATGATGCAATCTCTATTGCACTCCACACTGGCCTTTCATACCTGGACAAAAGGAACATCTACGTGAGAATGCTATTCATTGACCATAGTTCAAAACCACAGTGCCCTCAAAGCTCATCAATAAGCTAAGGACCCTGGGACTAAACACCTCCCTCTGCAACTGGATCCTGTACTACCTGACGGGTCGCCCCCAGGTGGTAAGGGTAGGTAATAACACATCCGCCACGCTGATCCTCAACACAGGGGCCCCTCAGAGGTGCATCCTCAGTCCCCTCCCGTACTCCTTGTTCACCCACGACTGCACGGCCAGGTACGACTCCAACACCATCAATAAGTTTGCAGATGACACAACAGTGGTAGGCCTGATCACCGACAACGACGAGACAGCCTATAGGGAGGATGTCAGAGACCTGAACATGTGCTGCAAGGACAACAACCTCTCCCTCAACGTGATCAAGACAAAGGACATGATTGTGGACTACAGGAAAGGGACGCAGCACGCCCCCATTCTCATCGATGGGGCTGTAGTGGAGCAGGTTGAGAGCTTCAATTTCTTTGGCGTCCACATCACCAACAAACTAACATGGTCCAAGCACACCAAGACAGTCATAAAGCAGGCCTGACAAAACCTATTCCCCCTCAGGAGACTGAAAAGACATGGCATGGGTCCTCAGATACTCAAAAGGTTATACAGCTGCACCATCGAGATCATCCTGGAGTGTTGCATCACTGCCTGGTATGGAAACTGCTCGGCCTCCGACCGCAAGGCACTACAGAGGGTGGTGTGTATGGCCCAGTACATCACTCGAGCCAAGCTTCCTGCCATGCAGGAGCTCTATATTTCAGGCGGATTCAGAGGATGGCCCTCAAAATTGTCAAAGACTCCAGACACCCAAATTATAGACTGTTTTTTCTGCTACTGCAAGGCAAGCAGCACCGGAGTGCCAAGTCTAGGTCCAAGAGGCTTCTAAAACAGCTTCTACTCCCAAGCCATAACACTCCTGAACATCTAATCAAATGGCTACCCACACTATTCACATTGCCCTCCCCCTTCTTTTATGCTGCTGCTACTCTATGTATGGTCACTTTAATAACTCTACCCACATGTTCATATTACCTCAATTCCCTTGACTAACTGGTGTCCCCACACATTGATTCTTTACCGGTACCCCCTGTCCTCGCTATTCTTATTTTACAGCTGCTTTTTAATGATTTGTTACTTTTATTTTTTACTTAACATTTACTTTTCTTAAAACTACATTGTTGGTTAAGGGCTTGTAATTAAGCATTTCCCTGTAAGGTTGTATTCGGCACATGTGACAAATAAAAATGTATTTGATTTACTTTGAACTGGACTGTGTTTACAGCATGAGTGGTCGTGAGTAGATGCACTTGTTTGAGATGAAAGCAAGAGCTGCATTTAGCCACGTGTGCACATTGTGTTAATATCCTTTGATTGTTAGTGGATTTTTATAAATAACTTGTACTCTAAAATAGGGGAGTGATTCATTCCTACAAGAGCTCAAAACAGGTACATTTCCAAAAGTGAATCAGGTGAAGAGCTTTTTTTACTTTTTAAAGGGAAAGTGTTTTGAGACAGGCTTGAATAAGTAGCCAATAGACAGAGGGTCGCATAATTCGTATGATTCTCTGTAATAATAGTATGGGAATTATAAAGCATTTTATTTTGTAAAGTGGGTTCTCTTATCAAACAACACAACATTTTCAGTCACCTCCTTGTCTGAAGGACAAGTGGATAAACAGTCCTGCATATTTTTTCACAAGTCTCATGGAATGTAGGCCTACATTGAACACCACACATTGGCTGCTACTGTAGACTGAACGATAGAATAGCTATTTCCATGTTAAAATATTATGGGATACATTCTCTATTGTTTTTTATGGTAGGCCACTCTGGTAGGCCAACTGTACATTATGATCAAATAGCCTACTTGACCACTGTTAAAACTGTAACTTAAAGTGGATACAGCCTCAGTGTCCACAGTAAACTCTGGAAGTTTAACATCATTTTCTAGAAAGTTCATGTTTGCATTCAGCAGACCTGAAATTTGCTCAGTGCTGGAAAAAAATTGAGGGAACATTGCTGACCGTTCCTAACAAGTCAGAGTAAATGGAGTCATGTCAAAGCAGCTCTGCTTTTCCACCAGATCCACACAACTCTATCCTCTCCTGTACAGCTCTGCTCCTATACCAGATCCCCACAGCTCTCTCCTCTCCAGCTCTGCTCCTCCACCATATCCCCACAGCTCTCTCCTCTCCTGTACAGCTCTGCTCCTATACCAGATCCCCACAGCTCTCTCCTCTCCTGTACAGCTCTGCTCCTATACCAGATCCCCACAGCTCTCTCCTCTCCAGCTATGCTCCTCCACCAGATCCCCACAGCTCTCTCCTCTCCAGCTCTGCTCCTATACCAGATCCCCACAGCTCTCTCCTCTCCTGTACAGCTCTGTTCCTATACCAGATCCCCACAGCTCTCTCCTCTCCAGCTCTGCTCCTCCACCAGATACCCACAGCTCTCTCCTCTCCTGTACAGCTCTGCTCCTATACCAGATCCCCACAGCTCTCTCCTCTCCTGTACATACTATACAATAATGACTGTCGCAGCGACTATGAAAACAGGCACATCATCAAGTTTAGTGATGACTTTGTCATCGTCAGTCTCCTACAGGATGGAGAGTCTGCGCATGGGCCTGTGGTAGATGACTCTGTCGTCGTCAGTCTCCTACAGGATGGAGAGTCTGAGCATGGGCCTGTGGTAGATGACACTGTCGTCGTCAGTCTACTACAGGATGGAGAGTCTGAGCATGGGCCTGTGGTAGATGACTCTGTCGTCAGTCTGCTACAGGATGGAGAGTCTGAGCATGGGCCTGTGGTAGATGACTCTGTCGTCGTCAGTCTCCTACAGGATGGAGAGTCTGAGCATGGGCCTGTGGTAGATGACTCTGTCGTCGTCAGTCTCCTACAGGATGGAGAGTGAGCATGGGCCTGTGGTAGATGACTCTGTCGTCGCCAGTCTCCTACAGGATGGAGAGTCTGAGCATGGGCCTGTGGTAGATGACTCTGTCTTCGCCAGTCTCCTACAGGATGGAGAGTCTGAGCATGGGCCTGTGGTAGATGACTCTGTCTTCGCCAGTCTCCTACAGGATGGAGAGTCTGAGCATGGGCCTGTGGTAGATGACTCTGTCGTCGTCAGTCTCCTACAGGATGGAGAGTCTGAGCATGGGCCTGTGGTAGATGACTGTCGTCGCCAGTCTCCTACAGGATGAAGAGTCTGAGCATGGGCTTGTGGTAGATGACTCTGTCGTCGTCAGTCTCCTACAGGATAGAGAGTCTGAGCATGGGCCTGTGGTAGATGACTCTGTCGTCGTCAGTCTCCTACAGGATGGAGAGTCTGAGCATGGGCCTGTGGTAGATGACTCTGTCGTCGTCAGTCTCCTACAGGATGGAGAGTCTGAGCATGGGCCTGTGGTAGATCACTCTGTCACCGCCAGTCTCCTACAGGATGGAGAGTCTGAGCATGGGCCTGTGGTAGATGACTCTGTCGTCGTCAGTCTCCTATAGGATGGAGAGTCTGAGCATGGGCCTGTGGTAGATGACTCTGTCGTCGTCAGTCTACTACAGGATGGAGAGTCTGAGCATGGGCCTGTGGTAGATGACTCTGTCATCGCCAGTATCCTACAGGATGGAGAGTCTGAGCATGGGCCTGTAGTAGATGACTTCGTGTCATGGTGTGAGAACTGCTTCCTCCAACAGAATGTCTCCCAAACTAAAGACATGGCCATTGACTTTAGGAGGCAGCCACTGAACCCCACACCCACTGTGGAAATGGGACATGACATTGAGCTGGTCAGTACCTACAAGTACCTGGGAACAGTGCTGGACAACAAGTTTGAGGAGAATACAGATGCCATCTGTAAAAAGGGACAACAGCATTTTTTTTCTGAGAAAGATTAACTTGTTTAATGTCAGCAAGACAATGATAACACTGTTTTACAGGAGTTTTATTGAAACATATTGATGTTCTCAACGGTGGCCTGGATTGGCAATCTTAATGTTTGCAACAAAAATATGTTGGACAGGGTGGTTAAGGTGGCCAGAATGGTCATCAGGTACAACAGACACAGCTTTCCATGACATTCAGAAAGCACGTGGTGAGGAGAGCTAACAGTATCCTAGACTGTCCTAATCACCCACTCCTTGACCATTTTGCGCTTCTCCCCTCAGGTCATTGTTTAAGACTTCCCAAACTCAATAGCAACAGATACAATAACTATTTTATCCCACAGTTCATACACCTTCTGAATCTGCACATTAAAGGAAATGTCTATTTATTGCTGCACTTGTGCACAATGATTACTCTATTTTATCCATCTCATTGTTTCATATTATGTGAGTATGTGACTT
Source organism: Oncorhynchus mykiss (assembly GCF_013265735.2). Lineage (NCBI taxonomy): Eukaryota > Metazoa > Chordata > Actinopteri > Salmoniformes > Salmonidae > Oncorhynchus > Oncorhynchus mykiss. The sequence goes on from NC_048587.1 coordinate 52,076,429, forward strand.
CAAACTATGATCCTTGCTCAGCATCATTCAATCTGATTCCCAGAAATATGGCAATACCCCTGACTATAACTCTTTCCCAACATATGTCCTCCCATTCCCATAGAGATGCTAAGGTGTGGAAATGAGGCTATAGAGACCCCCAGTTCAGCTGGGATATTCTACCATCCAACACTCCTTCTGTATCGCTGTCCGTTTCCCTTCTGTCTGGTTGCCCCTCATTCTCTCAGTCTCAACATTATCCCGCATGTGATTTGAATGTACATTTTAAATGTACAGGACATTCCAGAATATTGATATTGAGGGATATTGATAATGGAACAGGGTATCATTTCACAGTGCAGGACTACTGGCTTCTGTTCATGTGTAATACTGTATTTCTGATAAAACTTCAACTGAAAGACTTATTTATATGGAAATTACACAGTGCCTTCTTTCAGAGAGGTCAGATACCAAGAGGTCAAATTAAAAGCAAACCATGGGGGCTGTTGAGCTGTTTCATCTTGGAGAGTCCTGTAGATACAGAAGCTACCACTGGGGGGGCTCTACTCCACAGGATCAATAACCAAACATTTCCATCACAGTACGTAAACAGTTAGGAAATTGTAGCCAGAGCCAGAATTGAAAGGATGAATTTGAGTCGTATTACTTATATTGTATGTATTCTACTGATAGATCACTCATAACTTGACAGGGTGACAAAAGAAAGGATGAGAGCGGGGAAGAGAGAGAGAGAAACATATTGAAGTCAAGGCAGAGCAACCTCACATTAATCAGACATGTGCCATTGGGCTGGTTCTCATTTGAGAAGAAGGAATGTCTTTCTTTTTTTTTTACTCTCAAAGAGAAGATGATGATTGCTGTATAGAACTGTCTGCTGAAACAATAAATAAAATGTAATGTCTTACTCTCAACGAGAATATGTCGATTGTTGTAGAGAACTGTCTGCTTAAACAATAATTAAAATGTATGCTGTTTTATGATTTGGAATGACTATAGAAAATACATGATAATGTACAGGTCACATGGGTAAGATGTGTTTCTACATCTTCTCTTCTATATGAAGCTAGAAGTAGCTTTGTTGTTGTTAAAACTCTGTACCTGGGGCATATCTTATGTAAACAACATCTAGAGGAGACATGGCACTGTGACATCATCAATGTTACAGTTACAGAGTTTAATGTAAACAACATCTAGAGGGGGAGACATGGCACTGTGACATCATCAATGTTACAGTTACAGTTTAATGTAAACAACATCTAGAGGGGGAGACATGGCACTGTGACATCATCAATGTTACAGTTACGGAGTTTAATGTTAACAACATCTAGAGGGGGAGACATGGCACTGTGACATCATCGATGGTAACAGGGTTGCTGTTTGTTGATTTTATAATCAAACAAGGAACTGTGCCTTTCTGGGACATGAGGCCAAGTCCTCCAGGATCTCTCGATCAATGTCACACATGTATTTAACTGAGTCTGTGTCAGGAAGGGAGGGAGCTGTTTACTGTTCATTTTTTATTGTTTATTTCACTTTTGTTTTCCATGCCAATATAGCTCTTTTAATTGAGAGAGAGAGAGGGAGTTACACAAAGAGACAGAGAAGGGGGAGTTCTCCTCCTTTCGTTAAACAGTACATTTGCAAAATGGTACCTTGAGCATTGGGACCTTCATCAACACACTCCCCATTATCCTCCTGGTTTGTTGTCAAATTCCTGGGATACTGAGTTGACATAGGCAGCCGAAACACCATGAACAGATGTGTTGAGTTTTTCATAATTGGTTTGCCCGGCAAAGCAGTCTCCTGTCTGTCAGTGTCCCGAGAGTCATGTACTGTAACTGCTGGTTTAAAGAAGAAAGAGAAATATACAGAGATAGTCTTGCTCACTGTTATTTGGAGTGAGAAGGTGGAATTTATAGTAGGGTAAAGTAGGGCTTAAAGAGGGCTGCCTTCCACTTAGAGACAACATCTGCCATCCCTCTCATACTCCTTACTGGGGCACAAGGGTAGAGGAGGGGGGCGAGTATTATGCAGTGGGAGGTAGGCCTCTGGGAGGAGCTGTGAGAGGGGGGCACATATTTGACTGGAGGGAAGGCTTTCCGGAGGCACTATATGGTAGGCGGTCAAACTGCATCGGGTAGGGAGATAGACCGAGATTCGGGGGGCACCGTACGGGGTTTCCACCATGCCCGAGAGGGACACTAACTGTCACTAAATGTTTCCCACTTAAGTGAATCAAAGCGGCTGTCCCGGCGGTAGCGAAGGCCCCCAGTCGGGAATATAATGTGGCTGTCAGATGTGATATGATATTTGTCACTCCTAAGGCCTGCTAGATGACTGAGCCCTCAGCGAGCTACATGTCTAGCCTGTCCCTGGGTTCCATTTAGATTTCCTTTCTGTTGAGTTAGTGTAGTGCTGAGCTACAGTTCAGGCCTATTCAAAGGGGAAGCTAATCCATTCACACATGGATTGGATCAGAGAGATGGATCGGTAACTCTCTCTCTTGCTCTCTCTCTTTCTCTCAAACAGCATGTCGTGAAAAACACATTTGAATAACAATACAAGCAGTATTATAGTTTGGATAGAACCCAAGCAGATCCATAATTATGACTTAGTTAATTATAATCAACTGAAATTAGAGCTGATAAGGATTAATCAACAGCATTATAACATGCTTACTGAAAACTGAAGGGAGACAAATAAGAAACCATGCAAACAGAACCAAAATAGAAAATGATGAATCGGTAATTAATTTTTCAACATATGTAATGAGATCACAGAGAAAGAGGGGGAAAAAATACCCCACAAGTTTAAACTGATGTCTCTTTTTTCAATGTTATTACATTCGCAAAAGTCACCATGAAACTGGATTAAGGGAATAGGACTCATTGCCTTTGATCTGCCAGATTACAGTCATTCTACCATGGCACTCCTCAAAATGAAAAGTTTGAAGGAAACTCAGAAGGGACACTATATCCATGCCATTCCAGGACTAAGCCAAATTCGTCCCCTCTCTCATCGAGCTTCTAAAATGATTTGGTATGGCTGAGATGTCTTAGAGCGGGATGAAGACACAATCAGGACGCTCTCTAGCTAATTTGGCAGGCCAAGGATAGGCGAGAGAGAGAAATATAGAGAGTGAGAGAGAGAGAGCAAGACAGAGCGAGAAAGATCAAAAAGAGAGCAAAGAAACATATTACTCAACTGCTAAATCTATTCCATGTCCATACGGCTGTTAAACACAGTCCAATGTGGTAAAGCTACCTCTCTATAATACACGATCCCCAGAGTAGCAGATAAAGTACATGGAGGATACAGCCAGAGGGAGAATGAGATTAAAGCCTGTCTGTTCATCTAACAACAGAGGCCCTCCGCTTCTCTAGATAATAACAGCTAATTAAGTAGGGAACAGTGGAGGAGCTGAAAGCACTCACTGTGCTAATCACAGAACAAATATACCTCTCTCTCTCTCTCTCTCTCTCTCTCTGCCCATCTCTCTCTGCCCATCTCTCTCTCTCTCTCTCTCTCTCTCTCTCTCTCTCTGCCCCTCTCTCTCTGCCCCTCTCTCTGCCTATGTTCCTCCACTTGACAGCAAGTTCACTTAGCCCAACCACTCCTTCTCGCTTGCTTAGCAGAACAAAACTATTTTCTCTCTCTCTTCACTCTCTCTCCCTTGCCACTGTATTGAGGCCAAAGCATGAGTATCCCATCAACTGTCAAGAGCCTTGGAAAACCTTCAAATGAACTTCTTTCTGGAGTAGGCCATGGATTAAGCTTAGAGGAAAGAGAGAGAGAGAGCGAGAGAGAGAGAGACTTAAGGAAAGGAAAGCTTTGACTATGATTATGCCTTGCTATTGAGAAAGTCCGCCGTAGGCAGACCTGGCTCTCAAGAGAAGACAGCCTATGTGCACACTGCCCACAAAATGAGGTGGAAACCGAGCTGGACTTCCTAACCTTCTGCTCAATGTAGGACCATATTAGAGACACATATTTCCCTCAGACTACACAGATCAACAAAGAATTCAAAAACAAACCCAATTTTGATAAACTCCCACATCTACTGCGTGAAATACCACAGTGTGCCATCACAGCAGCAAGGTTTCTTGCTGCCACAAAAAAAGGTCAACCAGTGAAGAACAAACACCATTGTAAATACAATCCATATTTATGCTTAGTTATGTTCCCTCTTGTACTTTAACCATTTGTTTGTCGTTACAACACTGTATATTGACAAAATATGACAGTAGTAATGTCTTTATTATTTTGGAACTTCTGTGAGTGTAGTGTTTACTGTTCATTGTTTTGTTTATTTCACTTTTGTATATTATCTACTTCACCAGTGTTGGCAAAATTAACATATGTTTCCCATGCCAACAAAGCCCCTTGAACTGAAATTGAATTGAGAGAGAGAGGGAGAGAGAGAGAGAGAGAAAGAGAAGGAGAGAGAGAGAGGGAGAGAGAGAGAGAAAGAGAAGGAGAGAGAGAAAGAGAATGAGAGAAAGAGAGAGAGAAAGGGAGAGAGAGAGAGAGAGAGAGAGAGAGAGAGAGAGAAAGAGAAGGAGAGAGAGAGAGAGAGACAGAGGAGGTTGTTGCCAGTGCCAAAGAAGTGAGTGAGTTCTATAGCTGGAGAGTTCAATAACTACTCACTACCACGTCAACACACACACAGCCCCCTTCATATAACAGGAGTCAAACCATTACAAGCTACTACATAATGTATTCTCTATATTACCTAACAACCAGGACAGAACAGTGGATGTCGTTAGTGGATGTCCTCCTCAAAATTTCCGGCTCCGGATGTCCTGCTCCAGATGTCTTTCTCCAGATGTCCTGCTCCAGATGTCTTTCTTCAGATGTCCTGCTCCAGATGTCTTTCTTCAGATGTCCTGCTCCAGATGTCCTTCTCCAGATGTCCTGCTCCTCCGGAGGAGGACATCCACTAACGATCCTTTGAAGACAGGAGCAGGACATCTGGAGCAGGACATCTGGAGAAGGACATCTGGAGCAGGACATCTGGAGAAAGACATCTGGAGAAGGACATCCGGAGCAGGACATCCGGAGCAGGGCATCCGGAGCAGGACATCCGGAGCAGGACATCCGGAGCAGGGCATCCGGAGCAGGACATCCGGAGCAGGACATCCGGAGCAGGACATCCGGAGCAGGGCATCCGGAGCAGGACATCCGGAGCAGGACATCCGGAGCAGGACATCCGGAGCAGGACATCCGGAGCAGGACATCCGGAGCAGGACATCCGGAGCAGGGCATCCGGAGCAGGACATCCGGAGCAGGATATCTGGAGAAAGACATCTGGAGAAGGACATCCGGAGCAGGGCATCCGGAGCAGGACATCCGGAGCAGGACATCCGGAGCAGGACATCCGGAGCAGGACATCCGGAGCAGGACATCTGGAGCAGGACATCTGGAGCAGGACATCCGGAGCAGGACATCCGGAGCAGGACATCTGGAGCAGGACATCCGGAGCAGGATATCTGGCCTGAGGAATTGCTGCTGATTGACCTCGATCTTAATCATTACCTTAAGTTCCCTCTCTGTCTCTCTCTTTTCCTTTTTTATATTGCTCCTTCTCTGCCTCTGTCTCTCTTTCTCTCTTTATATTGCTCCCCCTCTCTCTCCTTCTCCTTCCTCTCTCCATCTCAGGGTGAAACACAGTGTTGTGGCATGGTCAGGGTGAAGAATGAAGGAGCTGGGACCATTCAGACATGAATCATTCTGTGTCCAATTGGTGACATCACAGGAATGTTGGATAAACACACAATTCTTTCCAACAGCATGACGTCGCCCCAGCCCCGGCGTTGTTACTGCTGCAGGATAAACAGGTAATCAGTCTCAGGGTACATTAATTGGCACCCGCTTCCTCAAACACACACAAAACACACACACTCACCTGGCATTGAGTGTGTATGGTGATGGTCGGATGCGAGCAGTAAATGGCAGGATGGTGTAATGACCACATCAGTGACCTCATGGTGCTGACGGTAGGAAAACGGCTGGCAAAGCCAAAAGCCACTTGGAATTGTGGCACTGTGTCTGTCTGAGAATACCTTTACTAGAATACTCAGGACATTAACATAAAGCCAGGTGGAGCACTTACTGTACCTTGCACAGCTAAACCCACTCATGTGCAAACACTAACACGTATGCACGCACACACATACACACATTAACAGAGAGTGTCGGTAGGCTGATGTGGTAAAGGCAAGGCTGTGTGTTGAACAAAGGCTGCTTTGGTCCCCACAACTCACCCCCCCCCGCCTGCCTGGTGAGCCATCAAGGGATTATTTCATAGCAGATTACGAGATGTAAGATTTAGGGAGCAGACAGCACCTCGGCTGTACCTCGGCAATCCCCAGCGGACCCCTTTCAGAGGCTCCCATTGACTCGCTGAGACTCAGAGAAGAACAGAGCAGAGCTAGATTACTGTGCCTCATTTTCCATGCACACAGATACAGAGACACACACGTACCACTCCTCCTCCCTCTCTCTCTCTCTATTCGCAGAACATGAAAAAAGCCCAGATGAAGGTCATGTTTTGGCTCTCCTTCCTTTTAATGTTCTCTAACTGCACAATCAATGAATTGTCTTCCTCCTCTCTGCTCATAACATCTGTATTACCTATGGCATCAATCTTCCCACATTGTCATGCAGCAGCAGGCTGGCATCTTATAAGCCATACATCATGACAATCGGACCAAAACAGTCCCTTTTTGGAGCTTGGCATCCCTTTTCTTTCAGAGATAGCTTCTGTGTGTGTGTGTGTGTGTGTGTGTGTGTGTGTGTGTGCGCGCGCGCGTGCGTGCGTGCGTGCCCTAACTCATCCATCACCCTAACTCATCCACCCCCTAATTAATCCATTCCCCAAATTCATCCATTCCATTAACTCATCCACCAGCCTAACTCATCCATCCGCCTAACTCATCCATCCCGCTAACTCATCCATCCCCCTAACTCATCCATCCCCCTAACTCATCCATGCCACTAACTTATCCATTACCCAAACTCATCCATCCCTCTAACTTATCCATTACCCAAACTCATCCATCCCCCTAACTCATCCATCCCCCAACTCATCCATGCCACTAACTTATCCACACCCTTAACTCATAAATTCCCCAAACTCATGCATTTCCCTAACTCATCCATCCTCCTAACTCATACATCCCCGTAACTCATAAATTCCCCAAACTCATGCATTTCCCTAACTCATCCATCCTCCTAACTTATACATCCCTGTAACTGATAAATTCCCCTAACTCATCCATCCGCCTAAATCAACTATTCCCCTAACTCAACCATACCCCTAACTCAACCATCCCCCTAACGCATCCATGACCCTAACTCACCCATGCCCCTTACTCATCCACGCCCTTAACTCATAAATTCCCCAAACTCATGCATCCCCCTAACTCATCCATCCCCCTAAATCATCAATGCCCCTAACTCATCTATCCCCATACTCTATCCACATTCCATTCCCTAACTAATCTATTCCTCTAGCTCGTGATGGTGAGAGTGAGTGATAAAAAAATATATACTGTGTCTGGCAGGCTGTGTGTTAAGGGCCTTAATCCGAGGAAGGCGGAACAGCCAAGACCCTCATAAGGGTTCTTTTCATGCCACTGTGGGGCCCGGTGCTTTCTGGTGGCCCAAGATGAGGTGACGCGCACATCCCCCACCCTTACTATCCCCTGGCACCCCTTCTCCACTTTGATTTCATGTTTACCCATCTCATGTCTCAGCATAGACATTTCACGAAGCACAAAGCCCCGTAAATGCCAATACACACACACACACACATTTGTACACGCACACACAAACACCTCATTACACCCCCCCCCCCCCCCCCTCCCCACGTCAGCTTGGTAAAGGAAAAGAGAAGCTTGTTCCAGTTCTCCTGGAACAAAGGCCTTATTCTGTGGTGGTCCGTGTTCTGGGGGCGTTCAGGAGCTTTTCTGGGGGGCTCAGGAACTGTTACAATCTGAGGGGCCTGTTGGTTGACCTGTCAATGTTGCCCCTTGTTCAGGGGAGGAGAGGAAAGAGAGGAAGATGGAGATGGTTGGATGGGAGTGGGGAGTTTACAGTGGGTGCTATATGAAACATTAGCTCTCTCACTGTCCTCTCCCAAACAGATGCAATCCAGCAAGCCAGGCATCCATCCAGTGGGCTCTCCCTCCCCGGTCTCCCCCAGCCCTATGCCTGTTCCCAGGTTGGGTGTCCCTTGCGGCCCCCCTGGGGAGCCTCAGAGCTCCGGGTGTTGGTGTGACCACTGAGATTTATAGACTCCCTACTGAGAGCATCTCCTTAATGCAGACAATGGGGTGAATTTATCGGCAGCCTGAGCGTGCTGATCCCTTAAAGTCACTCCTCTCTGCTAGGGAACCAGCCTGGCGGCTCTTTTCTAACAGCTTTTCAGCTGGCCGCACAAAGCAGCTTGGCCCACAAGCATGCAGGACTCACTCAGTCACTCACTCAGTCACTCACTCAGTCACTCACTCAGTCAGTCACTCACTCACTCACTCACTCACTCACTCACTCACTCAGTCACTCAGTCACTCACTCACTCACTCACTCACGTCAGTCAGTCACTCACTCATTAACTCACTCACTCACTCACTCACTCAGTCAGTCACTCAGTCACTCAGTCACTCAGTCACTCAGTCACTCAGTCAGTCACTCAGTCACTCAGTCACTCAGTCACTCACTCACTCACTCAGTCACTCACTCACTCAGTCACTCACTGACTCATTAACTCACTTACTCACTCACTCAGTCACTCACTCACTCAGTCACTCACTCACTCATTCACTCACTCACTCACTCACTCAGTTACTCAGTCACTCAGTCACTCAGTCACTCAGTCAGTCACTCAGTCACTCAGTCACTCAGTCACTCACTCAGTCACTCACTCACTCAGTCACTCACTGACTCATTAACTCACTTACTCACTCACTCACTCACTCAGTCACTCACTCACTCACTCACTCAGTCACTTACTCACTCACTCACTCACTCAGGGCCGTGCACAGACCTTTTGGGGGGCATGTGATCAAACAAAAAATTGTGCCCAAACTCACTCATAAACTAATTGAGAAATCATTAGAAGAAAAGGAGAAATAAGCCCAATCTGATGAGGAAAGTATTCAGCTAAACTATTATAAAATGGAGTGAATGCTGCACTTTTCGACAATGACCAACACAATTCCAGTCAAAATAGAAGATAGTAAGAAATACTGTAGTCTACCATGACTATATTCAACCTAACTCCATTTGTTGCCACGATGAAGAATCTCAGGGGGTTTCAAACTTTTTGACCTGTGACCCCCAAAAAGGAGTGGTACCAAACTTGCGACCCCAGAGCGTGCACATGCAGATATGCAGATGTGATCACACACACACAATCGCTGCGCAAATGTAGCCTCCTTACAGCCATAAACTGTGATGCATTTTCAAAACGAAAGACAAGCTACAGAAATAAACTGCCTTTTTTCATCTGCATTTGGAGCTGAAAGTGATTCATTTCAGCAGCTAATATCAACTAGGGATGGATGCATCATGTCACTTGTCTCGAGTCCAGAGCAAGCAACATCACATGGCCAAGGCTACTTGCAGTGGAGGTTGCAGGATTGGATGGAAAGCATGCTCTGTCTTGAACAGAGCAAATCTTCTTTAAGCCCAGGAAGCAGCATGTTAACTTGCCATTCACCAGATTTTCACGCTTACTAATGTCAAAATGTATGATAGTTGCTAATCAAAACTCCATATTTGGTGAGTAACAACATATTTCTAGTGTTCCTCTTATTTCTTATATTTATTTATCTTAATCTACTACTGCCTCATCTTCACCAGAACAGAACCTGGTGATTTGATTGATCCGTTTCATTTTTCAGATAGGTGTAACAACCTTTGTCTGTTGCCAGTTCGTCTTGTTTGTCACCTTTCTGATCTCCCCATCCCGGATCCGGGTTCGTGAATACAGACTCAAGCTCATTACCATAACGCAACGTTAACTATTCATGAAAATCGCAAATGAAATGAAATAAATATGCCATCTCTCAAGCTTAGCCTTTTGTTAACAACACTGTCATCTCAGATTTTCAAAATATGCTTCTCAACCATTGCAAAACAAGCATTTGTGTAACAGTATTGATGGCTAACGTAGCATTTAGCATTAACATTCAGCTGGCAACATTTACACAAAAAAACAGAAAAGCATTCAAAAAAATCATTTACCTTTGAAGAACTTCAGATGTTTTCAATGAGGAGACTCTCAGATAGCAAATGTTCAGTTTTTCCTGAAAGATTATTTGTTTAGGACAAATCGCTCCGTTTTCTGCGTCACGTTTAGCTATGAAAAAACCCCTGTATCCAGGATTGTGTAAATCTATCAGCAAGCTCATTAGCATAACACAACGTTAACTATTTATGAAAATCGCAAATGAAATGAAATAAATATGCCATCTCTCAAGCTTAGCCTTTTGTAAACAACACTGTCATCTCAGATTTTCAAAATATGCTTCTCAACCATAGGAAAACAATCATTTGTGTAAAAGTAGCTAGCTAGAGTTAGCATTTCGCGTTAGCATTTAGCGTTAGCATTAGCGTTAGCATCCAGCACGCAACATTAACAAAAACATAAAAGCCTTCAAATAAAATCATTTACCTTTGAAGAACTTCTGATGTTTTCAATGAGGATACTCTCAGTTAGATAGCAGATGCTCAGTTTTTCCAAAAAGATTCCTTGTGTATTAGAAATAGCTCCGTTTTATACATCACATTTGGCTACCAAAAAAAATCCATAAATTCAGTCCTCAAAACGCAAACTTTTTTCCAAATTAACTCCATAATATCGACTGAAAACATGGCAAACGTTTTTTAGAATCAAGCCTCAAGGTGTTTTTCACATATCTCTTCATTGATACATCGTTCTTGGATACATGCTTTCTCTCCTGAATCCCAGGAGAAAATGACCGCACCTGAAGATTACGCACAAATTTAGACAAAGGACACCGGGCGGACCTCTGGAAAATGTAGTCTCTTATGGCCAATCTTCCAATGATATGCCTACAAATACGTCACAATGCTGCTAAGACCTTGGGCGAACGACAGAAAGTGTAGGCTCGTTCCTTGCGCAATCACAGCCATATAAGGAGAGAATGGAAAACAGAGCTTCAGAAATTCTGCTAATTCCTGGGTGATGCATCATCTTGGTTTCGCCTGTAGAATGAGTTCTGGGGCACTTACAGACAAAATCTTTGCAGATTCTGAAACTTCAGAGTGTTTTCTTTCCAAAACTGTCAAGAATATGCATAGTCGAGCATCTTTTCGTGACAAAATATCGCGCTTAAAACGGGAACGTTTTTTATCCAAAAATGAAATAGCGCCCCTAGAGCTCTAACTGGTTATTAACCAGCGTTTTTATGTCTCAGCTCCTTCTTTTCACCGTCTCTATTTTTCATGCCCTATTGGTTTTGACCCTTGCCTGTCTTGACTTTGAGCCCACCTGCCTGACTACTCTGCCCCTGACCCTGAGTCTGCCTGACGTCCAGTACCGTTGCCTCACCTCTGGTTTACTGACCCCTGCCTGCCTTGACCTGTCTATTGCCTGACCCTGTTGGAACATCAAACCATTGTTAATTCGACGTTGTCTGCATCTGGGTCTTACCTTCATACCTGATACTAGGCCTAGTTTGGATTTCTACTGGCTAAGATAAGCAGCTGTAACATCGAACGGCCTTCAATATTATTGGATGAAGATGTTCACATGCACAAGTACAGTGAAATGCCTTTCTTTCAGCTCTAACCCCAACAATGCAGGAATCAATAACAATGTAATACTAAAGAAAACATAAGGTAGAACAAAAATGACTAAAGTGTCTTTTATATGGATGATGAACATAGGCTACTTACGTTTGTGCCAGTTAAGACTGAAACCACCCTCTCTCCTCTACTAACTAGCTCGGACTGCCCTCTGTTGTCACTTCTTGCTGACAAAACTCAAAGGGTGACTTCCAGAAATGGGTGAGGGGATCAATAAACCCTTCAACTTCGGGACACACAAGTGACTTCAATGAGGAAATGAATGTTCAACATTTGAATAATAAAACAAATGTGAAATTCAAACAAACAAATTCCCTGTCGATTTGCAAGATACATACCAATGTTACAGTTAGACATTACATTTGGGAGGGGTTCCATTTGTTACAAGCTTTGAAATCACATACAAACACATGTACGTGACATGTACATTGTTTTGTATTAAATTGCACAAATTCCCAAAATATCGTGGAGCTTGTCGGGATAGCACTTTGCTCTGGGGCCTGCATCCATGCTGGCTCGGTGGAAGTGGCTATCAGAGGGTCTAATTAACCCCTACACCCTGGATCATTTTCACTCCCTCAGCCTTGGGACACTTCTGCAAATCGCGGAGCCGAGCATGAAAGTGCAAATGGAATGCCAAGGGGCGAGGAGGGGGGGGGTAGGGGGTGATTTGGGATTCAGCCAAGTTCTGTCTGGTCACTAATCTGGATATGTGCTCCAGCCTTTTCTGCACCAATGATGATGACTGGTCGTTGGTCAACAATCAAGACTCATAATGTTTTGGTTCTGAAGCAATGATGAGAATTTAAACGACGACTAACGTTGTTGGAAAAAATTATGCCACCAGGGAAAGGGCCCTTTGGAGACTAGAATGGCAAGGGGCATGTGCTCTACACAGGTAGAGACCTATCCTATTACAATCACACATGTTGACGTTTATTGTCATGAGTTTTGACTTGGAGGCTGAACTTCACGATTTCCTATTAGATAGGCCAGCTTGTAAAAATGTATCAAAACTAAAATGAGCTTTTTGGTCTTATTTTAAGGTTAGGGTTAGGCATTAGGGTTAGCAGTGTGGTTAAGGTTACCTTTAAGTTTAGGTTTAAAATCAGATTATGCTTACTTATTTTCTTGTGTTCTTGAAATGTCTTGGTTTTATTTCTTGTGTGTTTTTGTTCTACCTCGTTATTTTTAGTATTACATTGTTATTGATTACTGAATTGTTGGGGTTAGAGCTTGCAAGAAAGGCATTTCCCTGTACTTGTGCATGTGACATTACAACTTCAAACTTAAAATGGCATCTTCACAATTTTGGAAACACATAGGTCTATGCTTTCACACATGTAGCCTACAACATGGACGAGAAAAAGGCCTAAAGAATTCCCAAAGAAAGGTGTGTGCTCACACTTCACAGACATGCACATCCACAATATCACCCTCCGTCACACACACACACATAGCGCTCTGTTCTCATCGAAACACATTCCATTTCCATCCTCCTCATTTGTGTCCTCTTTTCTCAACCTCCATGCTCTTCCCATCCCCTAACCTTGTTCTCTCCAAACACCTCTTTTATTCTCACTTCCAGTTTCTATTGTTCTTTTCTTTCCCTCATTCCTCCTCTTGTCTTTCATTCCCTGGAGCTACTTCTATTGGTGTGTGTTTGCGTTTGTTCATGCATGTGTGTGTGCGTGCGTGTGTGTATATGTGCGGCGTGCATGTGTGTGCGTGTGTGTGTGATTGAGCGAGTGAAAGGGGCTCCCCTTTCTACTTTAGTTTATGGGGGGGCTTTATCCTTTCCAGGTCCCCTGCCGTGAGGAAGAACCTTCTTTTCATCCCTTTTTACATTCCAATGCATCCTATAGACTCTCTAAAACCCTGTTAAATGTGGAGAAAATAAAATGAGTGAGTGATAGACGTCTCTGTTCTCCAGCTTTAGCACTCTTTCTTTCTATGGCCTATTTATTTGTGTCTTTTTTCCACTGAAAAGAAACACTATCTCTGTTTTTGAGAATGTGGCATGTCGAGGTGGGGTGAGATCCAAACAGTCACAGTCAGTTAAGAACTCAGTCAGCTGGAGATTTATAGCTAAACGGATGTATTTATTTTTAACGGGTTACTACATATCAACAATGTAGTTAATAGTCTAAACAAGGCCTACATAAGTTATGCTGAATAGACATCAAATTCAGAGCTTCTCTACCGACTCATAGAATATTTATTATATGTGTACATACTGTATTTTGTAAATAAACACAGAATTCATAAATAGCTGACGAGAGACTGGCCTTCATTCATAGTAGTTCTCCAACACTATTCATGGTGCAAGAAAACCTTTAAAGTTGTAAATGATTAATATTCCTCGCCAGTCACCAACTTCATTTTAAATGTAATTCGATTAAATGAGGCAATATAATATATTCATTCTCCTAAACAAGTGTAACCTGCTGATGTAAAAGCAACTACAGAATCTCATGTTATAGGTTTCAACGTGTTTCTTTCTATAAAGTGACAACATTTCTCAGAAGAGGCATTTGGTAACCGGTTACTAGTCCAAGTTCAAACCCCCGAGCTGACAAGGTACAAATCTGTCGTTCTGCCCCTGAACAGGCAGTTAACCCACTGTTCCTAGGCCGTCATTGAAAATAAGAATTTGTTCTTAACTGACTTGCCTAGTTAAATAAAGGTAAAATAAAAAAAATGAATAAATACCTAACTGGGTGTTTACGTTTCACAAATGTAAACACGCAAAATCAAATCTGTTTTGTCTCGTAAGAAAATGTGTTGCAAGATTCTTTTTCCTTTGAACTGTTTTAGCTTTTCTCAGCAGTGCTGAAGAGACACAGTTCACACAGACACAGAATAAATATGTGCAATAGACCAGGGAGAGCACAGACTGACCCACGCTGATGATAGTACTGCCAGATTGCCACATTAGTAAATACGAAAACTGTACACACCCCTCCCACCATTTTTGTTTACTCCGTCAGATGAGTGGCTCGGTCCTGATCAACCAACACAACAGGTCCCCGCTCCCCAGAGAAACCTTGATAACGTTATGAAGACAATGTTTATCCCTGATCTATTACAAAGTGGTATGAAAAATATGATTAAAATAAAAACTTAAATGTAACTGATCCTGTGTTCCATTAGCTTTGAATCAATATTATTGCAATGTTGTGAAAGAAGAAGTTCGAAATCAAACCTCTAATTAGTATCCTGGATATATTTGGTCAGACACACTCAGAAATCCTGATTTATGGACCTAAAGGGACAAATAAGAGTCAGCTATTTGGAAATGTTTCAGCTGCTGCTCTTCAGCATTTAAAGGTTAGACAAACTGAACTATGAGCTACAGCTTTCAAAAACTGATAAGACATTGTCCAAGTCAAGCAGAAAAAGACAACTTTTTTTCGACTTCATCAGCTTCAGAAGTATTTAACCTCTGGGGCTGTTTGTATTAGCATACTACTTTGAGGTGAACCTTTATTGCAAACAGAGGTAGTTAACAGGGCTGTGTACCACATGGTACCCTATTCATTAACCTTAATCAAAAGAAGGTCACTACATAGGGAATATGGTGCCATTTGGAATGCATTCCAGCTCTGGTTGGTCCCCAGTTTGTATACAGAGCCCAGACCTATCTATACCTGTGGCCCTGTTTCCATGTTATCCAGGGCACAGACCTATCTATATCTGTGGCCCTGTTTCCATGTTATCCAGTTCCCAGGCCTATCTATACATGTGGCCCTGTTGGCATGTTATCCAGTTCCCAGACCTATCTGCACCAGTGGGCCTGTTGGCATGTTATCCAGGACCCAGACCTATCTGCACCTGTGGTCCTGTTGGCATGTTATCCAGGACCCAGACCTATCTGCACCTGTGGTCCTGTTGGCATGTTATCAAGGGCCCAGACCTATCTGCACCTGTGGTCCTGGTGGCATGTTATCCAGGACCCAGACCTATCTGCACCTGTGGTCCTGTTGGCATGTTATCTAGGGCCCAGACCTATCTGCACCTGTGGCCATGTAGCTACGCTATCCAGGGCCCAGACCTACAGTATCTGCACCTGTGCCCTGTTGGCATGTTAACCAGTGACAAAACCTATCTGCATCTGTGGCCCTGTTGGCATGTTATCCAGGGCCTAGACCTACAGTGTCTGCACCTGTGCCCTGTTGGCATGTTAACCAGTGACAAAACCTATCTGCATCTGTGGCCCTGTTGGCATGTTATCCAGGGCCCAGACCTACAGTGTCTGCACCTGGGGCCCTGTGGATATGTTAATCAAGGCCCAGACCTATCTGCACCTATGGCCCTGTTGGCATGTTATCCAGTTCCAGGGCCTATGTGCACCTATGGCCCTGTTGGCATGTAATCCAGAGCCCAGACCTATCTGCACACCTGTGGACCTGGTGGCATGTTATCCAAGGCCCAGACCTATCTGCATCTGTGGCCCTGTTGGCATGTTATCCAGAGCCCAGACCTATCTTCACACCTGTGGCTCTGTTGACATGTTATCCAGGGCCCAGACCTATCTGCATCTGTGGCCCTGTTGGCATGTTATCCAAAGCCGAGACACCTACAGTATCTCCACCTGTGGCCCTGTTTGCATGTTATTCAGGGCACAGACATATCTGTACCTGTGGTCCTGTTGGCATGTTATCCAGGATCAAAGAGCTACTACAGGGAGAACAGCGACACACACTGGGTACACACTGGGTACACACTTTGGAGTGCAGAAAATGTGGAGCAGGTTGTTAAGGATAGAAGGGTTTGGTATAAGAATGGTTCAAGTTGGAGCAGGTTCGTGAATGTGTTCATATGCATATGGAATGCAGTGGGCCATAGGGTCAGTGTTAAAGTTTGTTATTCTAACTCTATGAGTTGATCTGAAATCTAGCTGTAGTCCAAAGTTCACCAAATGTTACCATATGCCATGAATCTTCAAATACACCTCCAGAAATGCTGAGTATGGACTGAGAGCGATTTTACCTCTGTGTCATGACTTCCGCCGAAGTCGGGTCCTCTCATTGTTCGGGTGGCGTTTGGCGGTCGACGTCACCGGTCTTCTAGCCATTGCCGATCCACCTTTCATTTTCCATTTGTTTTGTCTTGTTTTCCCACTCACCTGGTTTATTTTACCCATATTTTGTTGTTCTGGGTACAGCTTGTTTTTGCATTATTAAAGTGCTCCAGTTGTTTCCCATTTCTGCTCTCCTGCGCCTGACTTCCCTGCAGCCAGTTATGCACCGCTTACACTCAGATAATCCAAATGTATTTACATAGCAGGTGTGCGTCTAACATGCTATATTTGCTAATCATGAATGATATGGCCCTCACTAAAATAAATACAATTGATACAATACAATTGTAGTGGTATTATACAATCGAAGTGGTATTATTAAATACAATACAATCGAAGTGGTATTATTCAGTCTCCATGTTTATTATTTGTCCTAATACCACTAAGATCTCTAGCCTTATACCTCCACTCTATTGCCTCAACCAACCCGGAAAGCCCTGCATTCTGGAATTATACCTCCACTCTGCTGCCTCAACCAACCAGGAAAGCCCTGCATTCAGGAATTAGTCCACCACTCTGTTGCCTCGTCTAACCAGGAAAGCCCTGTAATCTTGAATTATACCTCCACTCTGCTGCCTCAACCAACCAGGAAAGCCCTGCAGTCTGGAATTATACCTCCACTCTGCTGCCTCAACCAACCAGGGAAACCCTGCATTCAGAAATGATACCTCCACTCTGCTGCCTCAACCAACCAGGAAAGCCCTGCAGTCTGGAATTATACATCCACTCTGTTGCCTCAACCAACCCGGAAAGCCCTGCATTCTGGAATTATACCTCCACTCTGCTGCCTCAACCAACCAGGAAAGCCCTGCATTCAGGAATTAGTCCACCACTCTGTTGCCTCATCCAACCAGGAAAGCCCTGCAGTCTGGAATTATACCTCCACTCTGCTGCCTCAACCAACCAGGAAAGCCCTGCAGTCTGGAATTATACCTCCACTGTGCTGCCTCAACCAACCAGGGAAACCCTGCATTCAGGAATTATACCACAACTCTGCTGCCTCATCCAACCAGGGAAACCCTGCATTCAGGAATTATACCTCCACTGTGCTGCCTCAACAAACCAGGGAAACCCAGCATTCTGGAATTATACCTCCACTCTACTGCCTCAACCAACCAGGGAAACCATGCATTCAGGAATTATACCTCCACTCTGCTGCCTCATCCAAACAGGGAAACCCTGCATTCAGGAATTAGTCCACCACTCTGTTGCCTCGTCCAACCAGGAAAGCCCTGCAGTCTGGAATTATACCTCCACTCTGCTGCCTCAACCAACCAGGAAAGCCCTGCAGTCTGGAATTATACCTCCACTGTGCTGCCTCAACCAACCAGGGAAACCCTGCATTCAGGAATTATACCTCCACTCTCCTGCCTCAACCAACCAGGGAAACCCTGCATTCAGGAATTATACCTCCACTCTGCTGCCTCATCCAAACAGGGAAACCCTGCATTCAGGAATTAGTCCACCACTCTGTTGCCTCATCCAACCAGGAAAGCCCTGCAGTCTGGAATTATACCTCCACTCTGCTGCCTCAAACAACCAGGGAAACCCAGCATTCTGGAATTCCGGGGGAGGGGGGGGGGGGGGGGGGGGGGGGAAGGGGAAAAATTTGCCGGCTGACGACGAAAGAAGGGAGTGGTCTAACAAACCACACACAAAGGCCTCCTTTGTTCACATTAAGGAAACATCTTCATCATGTGAATCAGAAGTGACAATTCTCTTCCCCTTCCATCAGAGTGGTCAACATTGATGTAGCGGTAGCACAATGCCCTGAGCTCAGCATAAATACATCATCAAGACCCCCATTCACAATGGCCCTTCCCAAAGCAGTCTGAAGAGCTAAAGGGCCTGAATGGAATTCCTACATTTCCATATTTCCACATTTCCCTCCACCATGCGACGGTCAACATACCATCCAACCCTTTTACCCCCTCCCTTGGTCCCCTAAACACCTCCCTCCTACTGCACAAAAACCATACGATTTGTTGCATGTTAATTCTAAACAATTACCTCTGCTAACTAAACCTGGCTCTTTAGATGTGAAAAATAGAGGAAAAGAGGAAAAATAGAGGAAAAATTGCGCCTGGGAGTGTTGGAGCGCGGGCCCCTAGGTTTCCTCTGTGTGCTGATAAATCTTGACTAAATTAAAGCCTATCCCAGGAGCTCTTTGTGTTGCTAATACACATTAGGTCTGGCTGGCTGCCTGCTTTGACCACCGCAGAGGTAACTCCGCTACAAAGCTGCAGATGTGGATCTCGCTGGCACTCCTAACCCAGCCTAAAACAAGAAATGTGCTTAGCAACAGAACCTCGTCCTGTTATACACGCACGCACACACACACACACACACACCCTGTAACATCTGATTTTCTTCTCACACTTGTTTCTGGGAAGGAGGGCACACACACACACACATGGATATGAATGCATTTGAGGTTGATAATGACTGTGTTAGGAGATTTTCAGACACAGTAAATAATGGATCAGGCACACTCTGCCCTCCTCAGTCAAGAAAACACTTGAAAGATTTCTGAAAGACAATAAAGAGAAGAGAAAGAAAGAGAAAGAGAGGTAGAGGTAGAGAGGAAGAGAGAAAGAGAGAAAGAGAGGAAGAGAGGAAGAGAGAAAGAGAGTAAGAGGCCTTTGCCAACACAACATATTCAGGCTCTTCAAACCATGAGGGAAATGAATCCCACTTTGCCCGTGAAAGATCACTATTATTTAAAAAGCACTCTAAAACTCTGCAGGCTGTAGACAAGAGCTCTGATGCTGTTTCGCCTCCCAGGATTAAGAGCGGCATTGGAGCTTTATCATGTTTAAGAGTCAAACCTAGAATATCAGTTTACGACGCTACACTGATGAGGCTCATTAAAAATAGAACCAGGTACTTTCTTTGTCAATAATGGTGAAATAAATGGAAATACTACAGTAAGTAAATGCTTGTGCAGGTTGCTCTGAGGGATAGTGGATTAACAAGCTTCAGCAACTTGTTCATGTGGTTAGAAAACACCAGTGATGAGTGGTGAACTGATGAAAAAAAAGAAAGGATGAACAGTATGGAACCTGGGGAGTTAATGAGAAATATGAATATCTTATATTATGCATGTGTGCGTGCGTGCGTGCGTGAATGCACGCGTGTGTGCCAGTCCAGTCAGATTCTCTGGTGTTTCCTGTATGGGCTAGCTCAGGCCCAGTAGAAGTCACCCTGTCATTCTATCACACACAGCTCTAAGCTCTAACACATACTTCTCTCCTAACTGGTCTTGTTTAATTAACTTGATAAACTTAGAGACAAATCAATGAAACATAAAATACCCACAACAATAACTTTCCATGACAAAGAAGGAATGGGAGCTGCTGAACAGGCCAATGTAATGTTCTGAGCCTGTTGGATGGTGATGGTCTCGTGAGTTCAATAAATTCAGAACGGTGGAACTGCCATGGTGTTCAAAGTATTTGTAGTCTTGATCTGGCTCTCTATTCCATGCAGCCTCTAACTCTTCTCATGTTGGTCATTGAGGGTTCCTGTTCTCATGTTGGTCATTGAGGGTTCCTGTTCTCATTTTGGAGAAGGCCTGACTTTTTATCCTTTAATCATTAAACCACATAATATTTATTTCCTCCCCTCTGCCGTTTGATGTGTAAATGGGTGTGTTTTAGGAGTTTCACATGTGGAGGAATGTATTTCTGTTTAAGACAGTTTTCTACTCTCAATTGACTGTAGTGGTACCAACATTGTAATTAAAAAAAATTATAATCTAGATAATAATATCATGGCAAGTTAACTTTGAAACAAACTATCTTCCTTTTCTTTTAACTTGATGTCCAGATCCAGAAGAATAGGAAATCATGATTGCTCATCTGAATTCACTTTGTCTTCCCTTAGAACCGATCCCTTACAGAAAATATAGAAACAGATCAACAGATGAACCCTATCTTTCATTTGAAGGCAAAGCAACCCACGCTTTAAGTACAGCTCAATTTCCCAACAAATTCAGCAAGGAAACAAGCTAGTTTAATTATAGATCTATTTGACTGATTAAAGTTCTCTAAACAGCTTTTCTTTTCCATGGAAACAATGGTCCATGTCATGAAAGCAGATAAAAATCTGGCAACAATAACAACCGGTGCCAAACAAACACAAACAAGACAAAGAAAAGCTAAGCACATCCGATTGTACTATTATGGGGATTTGGACTAATAGAATAAACCATCTAAATCGTTTTAGGCAACTTTTCCAACTCCTAACAGATTACGCCTGTGGTAATGATTTTTTAGGTGGCCCAATTTTGAGGCAAATCTGGCAAATTGCATTCTGCTTGATGTGAACTTGATGGAAATATGAGAACGCGATATGAAAGTTAGGCTGAGAGCATGACGGTGCTGTTGTAGAAACAGTGTTGGTGGGACCCTTAGGTCTGAATACAGGTAAGCAGCAAGGCAACACAGCAGAACCAGAGACAGCACAACACTCAACACACCAGCATCAATTATAACCATTACTGAACATTATCCAGCCTCTCTCCCTCTTCCTGTATTCCTCCCCTCTCAACGTAATCAGGTTCCCCTTGCACCTCAGGCGAGCTAGAGCTGTGTGTGTGTGTGTGTGTGTTTGTGTGTTTCACACAGGGGTAATACATCATCTCAGCTTGAAAGGCCAGTACAGTTTGAGCAGAAGACAGTAGTTTATGAAGTGAATGAGACTTTTTAGCTAAAATCATTTCAAGTCACTGACAAGGCAGGCAGGCAGCAGTCAGGCAGGCAGACAGGGAAGGAGGCAGCAGGCAGGGAGGCAAAGAGGGAGGGAGGGAGGTAGGTAGACAGGCAGCAGGTTGCAGGTAGGTAGGCAGGGAGGGAGGGAGGGAAGCAGGGAGGCAGGCAGAGAGGGAGGCAGAGAGGGAGGCAGGCAGCAGGTTGCAGGTAGGCAGGCAGAGAGGGAGGGAGGGAGGCAGAGAGGGAGGGAGGCTGAGAGGCAGAGAGGGAGGCAGGCAGAAAGGGAGGCAGGCAGCAGGTTGCAGATAGGCAGGGAGGAAGGGAGGGAGGGAGGGAGGGAGGGAGGGAGGGAGGGAGGGAGGGAGGGAGGGAGGGAGGGAGTATTTTCTCCTTTGTACAGACTCAGCAGGTAGATACAGGCAGGCAGTTAAAACTCAGCAGGTAGATACAGGCAGGCAGTTCAAACTCAGCAGGTAGATACAGGCAGGCAGTTAAAACTCAGCAGGTAGATACAGGCTGGCAGGTACAGACTCAGCAAGTAGATACAGGCAGGCAGGTACAGACTCAACAAGTAGATACAGGCAGGCAGATACAAACTCAGCAGGTAGATACAGGCAGGCAGGTACAAACTCAGCAGGTAGACACAGGCAGGCAGGTACAGACTCAGCAGGTAGACACAGGCAGGCAGGTACAGACTCAGCAGGTAGACACAGGCAGGCAGGTACAGACTCAGCAGGTAGACACAGGCAGGCAGGTACAGACTCAGCAGGTAGACACAGGCAGGCAGGCACAGACTCAGCAGGTAGATACAGGCAGGCAGGTACAGCCTCAGCAGGTAGACACAAGCAGGCAGGTACAGACTCAGCAGGTAGACACAGGCAGTTAGGTACAGCTAGGCAGGTACAGCCTCAGCAGGCTGGTACAGGCAGGCAGGTACAGGCAGGCAGGTACAGCCTCAGCAGGTAGAAAAAGGCAGGCAGGTACAGCCTCAGCAGGTAGAAAAAGGCAGACAGGTACAGCCTCAGCAGGCAGGTACAGGCAGGCAGGTACAGCCTCAGCAGGCAGGTACAGGCAGGCAGGTACAGCCTCAGCAGGTAGAAAAAGGCAGGCAGGTACAGCCTCAGCAGGCAGGTACAGGCAGGCAGGTACAGCCTCAGCAGGCAGGTACAGGCAGGCAGGTACAGCCTCAGCAGGCAGGTACAGGCAGGCAGGTACAGCCTCAGCAGGTATATACAGGCAGGCAGGTACAGCCTCAGCAGGCAGGTACAGGCAGGCAGGTACAGCTAGGCAGGTACAGCCTCAGCAGGCTGGTACAGGCAGGCAGGTACAGGCAGGTAGGTACAGCCTCAGCAGGTAGACACAGGCAGGCAGGTACAGCCTCAGCAGGCAGGTACAGGCAGGCAGGTACAGCCTCAGCAGGTAGATACAGGCAGGCAGGTACAGCCTCAGCAGGCAGGTACAGGCAGGCAGGTACAGCTAGGCAGGTACAGCCTCAGCAGGCTGGTACAGGCAGGCAGGTACAGGCAGGCAGGTACAGCCTCAGCAGGTAGAAAAAGGCATGCAGGTACAGACTCAGCAGGTATGCACAGGCAGGCACATATAGCCTCAGCAGGCTTCCCCCTGGGATGCCCTTCCTCTGGCCCACTCTAGAGCCCCTGAGGTGGTTTGACATGAAGGCTGGCTGGTCCTGGTATCATGATGTCCACCCGTGTTAGTGCACGTTTCTCAATGGATGTGTTTGTAAGCTAGCCTGTGGCCTGATTCGGCTAAGCCAGGTAATACTGGGGCTAATTGGGCAGGAATTAGGAGGAGTAGGATAGAGGGCCTGATTCCTGCCACTTCTCATCAGGTAATGCCTTCTCAATAGGGTGCCCATTTAGCACATGACTAACTGCATGGGTAATAGCTACAGGCTCCTGTGGACGCTGGCGGAGACTGATGGCTGATCTGAGGTCAGCTAGCGGACATGGACACATTCCTCATTGTCATCAGCATGGGTCTGCGCCATCCTAATAAAAGAACAGACTGTTTGTTTAAGTGTGCGTGTGTGTGTGTGTCTGTGTGTGTGTGTGTGTGTGTGTGTGTGTGTGTGTGTGTGTGTGTGTGTGTGTGTGTGTGTGTGTGTGTGTGCGTGTGCGCATGCATGTGTGTCTTATGCAGGTATCTTTGAACAATTGCATATGTGTGTACGTATCTGTGTGGCGTTTCTTCTCCTCTCTATCTGTGTGAACAACGGCCCCAGGCTGGCTGGGTGGCTACTAATAAAGATAAATAAAGGGATCAGGTTTCACCCCCACAGCCACCCCTTCACAGAACTCTGACCTCTCTGTTCCCTCTGTTCTGGAAGCTTTGAAGCAGCTTCATACATCTGGCTGCCTCTGACTGAGGCCGAGGTCACACACTAGGACACCAGGTTAGGGTGAGTTCAGAAAGGCAAGGTTGCCATGTTGGACTAAATAAACCCAACCTGCTCTTAACTGGTATCTCCAGCCTCTGCCTCAAATCTCTTATGACCCCTGAGTTGAAGGTCACCCAGCTAACATGGCTCCAACCCTCGGGAGGGACAGGGCAGCTGGACAGCATGTGAGGAAGGCAACCTATGCCCAAACACATGGGACTGACCATGGATCAGAGAAACAGACAAGGGTTAAGTCTACCTTGTAGGAAATTGGATGTGACACTAGAGAGGTTGCTGCTTGGCCAAATGCCCAGGACTGATGTTGGGACTGACCCTGATACAGCAGCATGCTTGACCAGTGCTGTTGAAAGCTTCAGCTATGGATAAACATCTAGACATTATCTCACATTTCTTTTAGATTGACATTTAGTTTTCAACAGTGGAGATTTGTATAAACCTTGCTGTCTGTCTCTCTCTCTCTGACATTTGCAACATTGTTCCAATATTCAAATTCTATCTCCAACTGTCCCATTCAGTAATCTTGCTCTGATTTGTCATCCTGGGGGTCCCAGAGATAAAATATAGCATTGTTTTGTTTAAAGAAATACATCTTTATATTCAAATTTAGGAACTTGGTTCTACAGTTTGAACCCCTGCTGTCTCTGGCTCCACACCCACCCCGACCGGCCATGTAGATGTGTGAAAGTTGGTGTATAAGTTAATGAATCATCATGTATGACATCCCTGGGAGTGTGTAAACTTAAATGTTATATTGCCATATCATTTTTGTATGTTCTCTATAGTTATGTACTTGAAAATGTATCAATTGACCAATTCAGCACATTTGGGCAGACTTGATCAAAAATACTGTGCAGTATTGTAATGCTTCACTGGATCAATCTGAAACTTTGCACACACACCGCTTCCATCTATTGGCCAAAATCTAAATTGTGCCTAAACTGCAGTATTATATTATGGCCTATCTCCTGCATTTCAAAGATGATAAATGGCAGCAGACCGAGGCTTTGTATCTGTCCTCGTGCTCCTAGACCTTAGTGCTGCTTTTGATTCCATCGATCACCACATTCTTTTGGAGAGATAGGAAACCCAATTGGTCTACACGAACAAGTTCTGGCCTGGTTTAGATCTTATCTGTCGGAAAGATATCAGTTTGTCTCTGTGAATGGTTTGTCCTTTGACAAATCGACTGTAAATGTTGTTGTTCCTCAAGGTTCCGTTTTAGGACCACTATTGTTTTCACTATATATTTGACCTCTTGGGGATGTCATTCGAAAACACAATGTTAACTTTCACTGCTATGCAGATGATACACAGCGGAAAATTTCAATGAAACATGGTGAAGCCCCAAAATTGCCCTCGCTAGAAGCCTGTGTTTCAGACATAAGGAAGTGGATGGCAGCAAACTTTCTACTTTTAAAATCGGACAAAACACAGATGCTTGTTCTAGGTCCCAAGAAACAAAGACATCTTCTGTTGAATCTGACAATTAATCTTGATGGTTGTACAGTCGTCTTAAATAAAACTGTAAAGGACATAGGCGTTACTCTGGACCCTAATCTCTCTTTTGACGAACATATCAAGACTGTTTCAAGCACAGCTTTTTTCCATCTACGTATTTTTGCTAAAATCTGAAACTTTCTGTCCAAAAATGATGCAGAAAAATGAATCCATACTTTTGTTACTTCTAGGTTAGACTATTGCAGTACTCTACTTTCTGGCCTCCCGGATAAAGCACTAAATAAACTTCAGTTAGTGCTAAATACGGCTGCTAGAATCCTGACTAGAACCAAAAAATCTGATCATATTACTCCAGTGCTAGCCTCCCTACACTGGCTTCCTGTTAAGGCAAGGTCTGATTTCAAGGTTTTACTGCTAACCTACAAAGCATTACATGTGCTTGCGCCTACCTATCATTCTGATTTGGTCCTTCCGTACATACCTACACATACGATACGGTCACAAGACGCAGGCCTCCTAATTGTCCCTAGAATTTCTAAGCAAACAGCTGGAGGCAAGGCTTCTCCTATAGAGCTCAATTTTTATGGAATGGTCTGCCTACCCATGTGAGACACGCAGTCTCGGTCTCAACCTTTAATTCTTTACTGAAGACTCATCTCTTCAGTGGGTCATATGATTGAGTGTAGTCTGGCCCAGGAGTGTGAAGGTGAACGGAAAGGCTCTGGAGCAACGAACCGCCCTTAATGTCTCTGCCTGGCCGGTTTCCCTCTCTCCACTGGGATTCTCTGCCTCTAACCCTATTAGAGGGGCTGAGTCACTGGCTTACTGGTGCTCTTTCATAACGTCCCTAGGAGGGGTGCGTCACTTGAGTGGGTTGAGTCACTGACGTGATCTTCCTGTCTGGGTTGGCACCCCCCCTTGAGTTGTGCCGTGGTGGAGATCTTTGTGGGCTATACTCGGGCTTGTCTCAGGATGGTAAGTTGGTGGTTGAAGATATCCCTCTAGTGGTGTGGGGGCTGTGCTTTGGCAAAGTGGGTGGGGTTATGTCCTCCCATTTGGCCCTGTCCGGGGGTATCATCGGATGGGGCCACAGTGTCTCCTGACCCCTCCTGTCTCAGCCTCCAGTATTTATGCTGCAGTAGTTTATGTGTCGGGGGGCTAGGTTCAGTTTGTTATATCTGGAGTACTTCTCCTGTCTTATCCGGTGTCCAGTGTGAATTTAAGTATGCTCTCTCTAATTTTCTCTTTCTCTCTTTCTCTCGGAGGACCTGAGCCCTAGGACCATGCCTCGGGACTACCTGGCATGATGACTCCTTGCTGTAAACAGTCCACCTGGCCATGCTGCTGTTCCAGTTTCAACTGTTATGCCTGCGGCTATGGAATCCTGACCTGTTCACCGGATGTACTACCTGTCCCAGACCTGCTGTTTTCAACTCTCTAGAGACAGCAGGAGCGGTAGAGATACTCTTAATGATCAGCTAAAAAAAGCCAACTGACATTTACTCCTGAGGTGCTGACTTGCTGCACCCTCAACAACTACTGTGACTATTATTATTTGACCATGCTGGTCATTTATGAAGATTTGAATATCTTGGCCATGTTCTGTTTCGTCTCCAGCCGGAACAGCCATAAGAGGACTGGCCAACCCTCATAGCCTGGTTCCTCTCTAGGTTTCTTCCTAGGTTTTGGCCTTTCTAGGGAGTTTTCCTAGCCACCCTGCTTCTACACCTGCATTGCTTGCTGTTTGGGGTTTTATGCAGTGTTTCTGTACAGCACTTTGAGATATCAGCTGATGTATGAAGGGCTATATAAATACATTTGATTTAATTTAATTTTTTTTATTTTTACGCATTTTTTATTTTTTTTTATTATATTTTACCAAATCGGATGTGTTGCATTCTCCTACATTAATTTCACATTTCCACAAACTTAAAAGTGTTTCCTTTCAAATGGTAATATGCATATCCTTGCTTCAGGTCCTGAGTTACAGGCAGTTAGATTTGGGTATGTCATATTAGGCGAACATTTCAAAAAAGGTCAGATCCTTAAGAGCATACATACAAAGAAATGTCAAATGAATAAAGGTCAAATTAAATGAATTGCAGCTAGTTTGCAGTCTTTCCAGCTTGAGTTTGAAGTGATTGTGTTAGCTGTGTTGTTGGCTAGCTCTCAAACAACAATGTCCTGATGAGAGAGCACATTTTCTATACCAGGTGAAATCGCACCTCATTAGCTCATTGTTATAGATTTATCCAAATAAATGTAACTAGAAAACAGCTTAAACAAATGCAAATGCACCTACTATTGTTATTCTGGCTGCACTGTTTGAAGTGACTATACATTAGCCGTAGTTGGCTAGCTAGCACGCAAGGGATAAGAAAATTGCCAGCCATTATGGCAATCCAATATTTAGAATGGACGACTGTGTCGCGTCCATAGATATAGAACAAAAAGACTGTCACATCTCAAAAAAAAAAGACAAAAAGACTGTCACATCTCTGGCAACGGAGCCGATAGAACAAATGACCAGCCGGCTTGGGTAGCAACCATCGATTTGTGTCGGGACTATATCTTGTGGAAGGATGAAATAGTATCAATAAATTCATGAAAATATGTCAATTGAATGCGTGTGTAACCTTTATTTAACTAGGCAAGTCATCTAAGAACACATTCTTATTTACAATGACGGCATACCGGAGAACAGTGGGTTGTTCAGGGGCAGATCGAAAGATTTATACCTCGTCAGCTTGGGGATTTGATCCAGCAACCTTTCAATTACTAGCCCAACGCTCTAACCACGAGACTACATGCCGCACCAATATGTTAGCAACAAATTATATAAAAGTGATAATGCCCTCGAAGCCAATGTCTGGAGGATGTATTGGCACGGTTTGCCGGCCCACGACTTCGTTTCGGGCCTAAAAGCACCCATGCCAATGCATCCTCCAAACACCGGCTTCTTAGGCATTACCACTTAGATAAGCCCTTAAACTCTGCTGAATAGATACTGAACATGTAGGATCAGCCACAATCAGTCCAGCATCTTATCATTTTGTTTCATACCAATGTGCAATATCACAGCCAAGCAGCTCAAGGTAAATTCATAATTGAGACAATGACATTCATTTGGCCAATCACTTCGACAGTCCTGCACCCATTTGATGTAAAGCCCCTGAAATGTTTGTGGTGGCCTACTTCTGAAAATGGACAGTGCTCCAGTAGGCAAATAAGGACCTCAACCCATTATAGACAGTACTCCAGTGCTCCAGTGGGCAAATGAGGACCTCAACCCATTATAGACAGTGTCCAGTGCTCAAGTGGGCATATAATAGCCATAACCCATTATAGACAGTGCTCCAGTGGGCATATAATAGCCACAATCCATTATAGACAGTGCTCCAGTGCTCAAGTGGGCATATACTGGCCACAACCCATTATAGACAGTGCTCTAGTGGGCATATAATAGCCTCAACCCATTATAGACAGTGCTCCAGTGCCCCAGCTGTAATATAATAGCCTCAACCCATTATAGACAGTGCTGCAGTGCTCATGTGGGCATCTAATAGTCACAACCCATTATAGACAGTGCTCTAGTAGGCATATAATAGCCTCAACCCATTATTGACAGTGCTCTAATGGGCATCTAATAGCCACAACCCATTATTGACAGTGCTCTAGTGAGCATCTAATAGCCACAACCCATTATTGACAGTGCTCTAGTGGGCATATAATAGCCTCAACCCATTATAGACAGTGCTCCAGCTGTAATATAATAGCCTCAACCCATTATAGACAGTGCTCCAGCTGTAATATAATAGCCTCAACCCATTATAGACAGTGCTCCA
Organism: Oncorhynchus mykiss; assembly: GCF_013265735.2. Taxonomy (NCBI): domain Eukaryota; kingdom Metazoa; phylum Chordata; class Actinopteri; order Salmoniformes; family Salmonidae; genus Oncorhynchus; species Oncorhynchus mykiss. Next base: position 52,105,781 of record NC_048587.1, read on the forward strand.
GCTGTAATATAATAGCCTCAACCCATTATAGACAGTGCTGCAGCTGTAATATAATAGCCTCAACCCATTATGGACAGTGCTCCAGCTGTAATATAATAGCCTCAACCCATTATGGACAGTGCTCCAGCTGTAATATAATAGCCTCAACCCATTATAGACAGTGCTGCAGCTGTAATATAATAGCCTCAACCCATTATAGACAGTGCTGCAGCTGTAATATAATAGCCTCAACCCATTATGGACAGTGCTGCAGTGCTCCAGCGGCCATATAAAAGCCATTATAGACAGCGCTGCAGCGCTCCAGCGGCCATATAAAAGCCATTATAGACAGCGCTGCAGTGCTCCAGCGGCCATATAAAAGCCATTATAGACAGCGCTGCAGTGCTCCAGCGGCCATATAAAAGCCATTATAGACAGTGCTGCAGCGCTCCAGCGTCCATATAAAAGCCATTATAGACAGTGCTCCAGCGGCCATATAAAAGCCATTATAGACAGTGCTCCAGCGGCCATATAAAAGCCATTATAGACAGTGCTGCAGCGCTCCAGCGTCCATATAAAAGCCATTATAGACAGTGCTCCAGCGGCCATATAAAAGCCATTATAGACAGTGCTCCAGCGGCCATATAAAAGCCGTTATAGACAGCGCTGCAGCGCTCCAGCGGCCATATAAAAGCCATTATAGACAGTGCTCCAGCGGCCATATGAAAGCCATTATAGACAGTGCTCCAGCGGCCATATAAAAGCCGTTATAGACAGCGCTGCAGCGCTCCAGCGGCCATATAAAATCCATTATAGACAGTGCTCCAGCGGCCATATAAAAGCCGTTATAGACAGCGCTGCAGCGCTCCAGCGGCCATATAAAATCCATTATAGACAGTGCTGCAGCGCTCTAGCGTAGCGTCCATATAAAAGCCGTTGTAGACAGCGCCGCTGCAGCGCTCCAGCGGCCATATAAAAGCCATTGTAGACAGCGCTGCAGCGCTCCAGCGGCCATATAAAAGCCATTGTAGACAGCGCTGCAGCGCTCCAGCGGCCATATAAAAGCCATTGTAGACAGCGCTGCAGCGCTCCAGCGGCCATATAAAAGCAATTATAGACAGCGCTGCAGCGCTCCAGCGGCCATATAAAATCAATTATAGACAGCGCTTCAGCGCTCCAGCGGCCATATAAAATCCGTTATAGACAGCGCTTCAGCGCTCCAGCGGCCATATAAAATCCGTTATAGACAGCGCTTCAGCTCTCCAGCGGCCATATAAAATCCATTATAGACAGTGCTGCAGCGCTCCAGCGGCCATATAAAATCCATTATAGACAGTGCTCCAGCTGTAATATAATAGCCTCAACCCATTATAGACAGTGCTCCAGTGGCCATATAAAGTCCATTATAGACAGTGCTCCAGCTGTAATATAATAGCCTCAACCCATTATAGACAGCGCTGCAGCGCTCCAGCGGCTATATAAAACCCATTAAAGACAGTGCTCCAGTGCTCCTGTGGGCGTCTAATAGCCTAAACCCATTATAGACAGTGCTCCTGTGGGCGTATAACAGTCTCATCCCATTATAGACAGTGATCCAGTGACCCAGTGAGCATATAAGAGCCACAACTCATTATAGACAGTGCTCCAATGGTCCAGTAATAGCCAGCTAGAGAAAAAAGCAGAATGTGTTAAAAAGAAACACACCCACTTCTATATTTTCCATTTTCATCAGTGCACCTTCATTACTCTCCAGTCAGAAAAAAAGTATTCTTCCCTTTAGCACCCAGCTCCCATTATTATAAATGATTAATCATTGTGCTGAAATAAATAACTTACCGACGCAATCGTACAGAGAACTGACCTAGATTTTATTCTCTCCTTTCATTTTTCTCTCATCTTTGTCTTCTTCTGTTGATCCCGAGTACCGTGCAGGGACAGAGAGAACACATGGAACAGAGGGTAAAACGTGGAACACAGGGTAAAATTAGGAACAGTGTGCCGTTTGGAACACAGGGTAACTAATGGAACACAGGGTAACATTTGGAACACAGGTAAAAATTTGGAACACAGGGCATCATTTGGGACAAATGGTAAAATTTGGAACACAGGGTAACATTTGGAACACAGTGTAACATTTGGAACTCAGGGTAACATTAGGAACGCAGGGTAACGTTTTGGACAAAGGATAACGTTTGGAACACAGGGTAACGTTTGGAACAACGGGTAACATTTGGAACACAGAGTAACATTTGGAACACATGGTAACATGAGGAACACAGGGTAACATTTGGAACATAGCTGCCTCCCTCTCTCTCTGCCCACCATAACCACTTATATATCCTAGCTATAGCTGCCTTCATCTCTCACTGTCCACCATAACCACTTATATATCCTAGCTATAGCTACCTTCATCTCTCACTGTCCACCATAACCACTTATATATCCTAGCTATAGCTGCCTCCATTTCTCACTGTCCACTATAACCACTTATAAATCCTAGATATAGCTGACTCCATCTCTCACTGTCCACCATAACCACTTATATATCCTAGCTAAAGCTGCCTCCCTCTCTCACTGTCCACCATAACCACTTATATATCGTAGCTCTAGCTGCCTCCCTCTCTCACTGTCCACCATAACCACTTATATATCCTAGCTATAGCTGCCTCCCTCTCTCACTGCCCATCCTGACAAGCTGGAAGCCCTATAGCCATATGGGGGTCTGTATGTGAAACAGCCTCACGGAGACAGCAAAGACATCATAAAGCCAGCATCCGATTATGGCAGCCACGTCGCAAATCGTCTGTGATTTGGAGGTGGAGTAGGGGAGAAGTGGGGCATCTGAGAAGGATGAGTGCTCTGGAGTTTTGCTCTGAGGCTGGGTTTACACAGATCTCTGGGACCATGCAGGCCTTAGATAACTGTGGAGGGGGGGGGGGGGTATCTGCGGCTGGTCCTTCCTACTGGGGGTCTTTTTTACCCTGATAACAGAGAGCCGCTGAGACCCCCATTATATAGTCTGATAAAGTCTGTCTGAGCCCCCCGTTGTACCCCACACACACCCACAGCTCAAGCACAAGAGCAAGCCCAGAATCCCAGACACATGAGAAACACTGTTCAAATCAAATGTTATTTGTCAAATGCTTTGTAAACAACAAGTGTAGACTAACATTGAAATGCTTACTTACAAGTGCTTCCCAACAATGCAGAGAGGGCAGAGGACTATAGGGGGAAGCATAGATCTGAGACTGGACTAAGACTAAGGGTAGAGGGAGCAGAAATGCCTCAGAACCTATTTAGGAGTGAGGGTTGAAGTAGAGGGATGAGTCAGAGTTCCCATAAATTCATAGATCCACAAGGGGGGAGACAGGGAGGAGAGAGAGGGAGAGAGAGGGAGAGAGAGCAAGACAAAGGAGCTGATCGTAGACAACAGGAACAAGGTGGCCATGCACGCCACCATTCACATTGATGGTGCTGTAGTGGAGCGGGTCGAGAGCTTCAAGGTCCTTGGTTTCCACATCACTAACAAACTATCATGGTCCAAGCACACCAAGACAGTCGTGAAGAGGGCACGACAAAACCTATTTCCCTTCAGGAGAATGAAAACATTTGACATGGGTCCTCAGATCATCAAAAGGTTCTACAGCTGCACCATTGATAGCATCCTGACTGGTTGCATCACCGCCTGGTATGGTAACTGCTCACCATCCGATCGCAAGGCGTTGCAGACGGTTGTGAGTATGTCCCAGTTCATCACTGGGGCCAAGCTTTCTGCCACCCAGGACCTCTATACCAAGCGGTGTCAAAGGAAGTCCCTAAAAATTGTCAGACTCCAGTCACCCAAGTCATTCTCTCTGCTACGGCAAGGGGTAACGGAGCACCAAGTCGAGGTCCAAAACGCTCCTCAACTGCTTCTACCCCCAAGTCATTAGACTGCTAAACAGTTCACCAAACGGCTACCCCGACCATTTATAATGACCCCTGTTTTACTCCGCTGCTACTCTTTGTTTATTATCTATGCATAGTCACCTTACCCCAAACTACATGTACATATAACCTCTATTACCTCGACTATCCACTACCCCCGCATATTGACTCAGTACCGGTATCCCCTGTATATAGCCTCGTTATTGGTATTTTATTGTGTTCTTTTATATTAAATTTGTATTATAATTTTTTTTAAGTGTGCAAAGAAGGGTCTTGTAAGCAAGCTTTTCACGGCAAGGTTTACACCTGTTGTATTCGGAGCATGTGACAATTAACATTTGATTTGATTTGATAGAGAGAAGAACGGAGACCAGAGTCATACATCCACAGGCCATTTGATCTATCACTGCCAGACGCTAATTGCTTGGATCAGGTTGAGCTCCTTATCAGCCTGTCTGTCGCTCTGTCTGTTTCCTCCCACTCCTAAACAAGTTTCCTGCAGTGGTTAAAATGAAAGGCATGCCTGTCAGGTCCCATCAGATTACAGATTACTCACTGTTTCTGGTTTCACTGATTGGCATACTTAAACCCTCTAACATTGTACCCTATACATTCTCTATCCACTACCCACTACCCACCTCTCTTATGACCTTCTCTCCCAAATGGCCCCTTTATTCCTTATATAGTGCTCTTCCTTTGGTCAACAGTAGCACGTCATATAGGGAATATGGCATTTTGGACTCTTCTTATCTCGTGACCTTTATATCCTTCTATTATAAGTCACTATTAATGGAAACCTGATAATAAGCAGTTTAAAGACACTTTTCTTATCCGATTTAATGGGAAACTTTTATATTCTAATTACTTGGTTGCATAGTAAGTTGAAGTGGGCTTGGAGTGTTTTTCCAAATATTTCAACATTACCTGCTTTGCCACTATTGAGTAGAGAGAAAGAGTGATACAGGAGAGAGAGATAGAGAAAGAGGGATACAGGAGAGAGAGATAGAGAAAGAGGGATACAGGAGAGAGAGAAAGAGAAAGAGGGATACAGGAGAGAGAGAGAAATTATATAGACACAATTTGAGATTTTAAATGTTATTGTTTTTGAACTTTTGTGAGTGTAATGTTTACTGTTAATTCTTTTTTAGTTTGTTTCACATTTGTTTATTATCTATTTCATCTGCTTTGGTAATGTAAACATATGTTTGCCATGCCAATAAAGCCACCTTAAATTTACATTGAAATCAGAGAGAGAGAAAAGAGAGAGGGAGAGAGGGAGAGAGAGGGCAACCAGTGAAGAACCACAAGAAAAGGGCACCCAGTGAAGAACAAACACCATTGTAAATAAAACCCATATGTCTGTTCATTTATTTTCCCCTTTGTACTTTAACTATGTGCACATAATATGACATTTGTAATGTCTATATTCTTTGGGGACTTTTAATGTTCATTTTTATAGTTTATTTTAATTTTGTTTATGAACTACTTCACTTGCTTTGGCAATGTAAACATATGTTTCCCATGCCAATAATGCCCTTGAAACTGAATTGAGAGAGAGAGAAATAGAGAGAGAGGGAGAGAGACCTTCAGGGCTGAACTAATGACAATTTGGGGAGGGAGTGATAATGGCTTCCTCTTGATGTCAGCAGAATAAATATTGGTGCTGATATTGTGGAAGGTGGTCTAATGGCTTCTGGTTTATATGACCCCCTCCAGAGGGACAGGCAGACCCCGTGGAGACGCCCCTCCAGACCCCTCTTCTCCCTGGGTCCAGAGAGGATCAAAGAGGGTGGTCTCCAGAGGGCCATAGCTCATCCAGGGGAGACACTCCTCATTGCAAGCCTGATTAGGTTTAGTAGTGCCTCGGGCCAGGAGAAGATAGTGGAGATATATCAATTTAGAGCTACCAGAACCTGGTCGTAGTGGCTTTGTTGCTTTGGCCTGGGAGGCACTGTAGTAATGTCTGTCTACATTTCATTTAGAGTTAGAAACACCACAGGAGGATGACGGTGGAGAGAGAGGAGGGTGGACAGGGGAACACACTTATTCAGTAGACAGAGACAGACGGAGGGTGGCCCTTTGTCCTCTGTTGTTTTCTCCTTTATCTGATAGATCCCAAAACAAGCAAGAGAAAAGCATATGCTTTAAATCTAATTTACAACAGCATCATATTCTCAGTGGGTTTGCAGCATCTTTATTTTATCAGCACTATAAAAAACGAAGTGTCAATCTTACTGGTTGGCTTGGTAGCTCATGTGTGGTTACTGTGTGTGGCTTGATTTGAAGTTGAGTAAGTGTGTTGTTATTAGTCAGCCAATAGGATCCCTGTGTGTGTAGCGTCAGTGTCTGCTTCAGACAGAGGCCCAGATCTCATTAGCTACCAAGGCCTACTATTCGTGTGTGAGACTATGAGACAGCGATGTGGCTGGATCTCCCAGCAGCCTACGGCATCTAGCAGTTCACTCTGTCACTCAGGGTGACAGACAGTCACGGTAACACACACATCGAGAGGCACCCCCTGATCTGTGTGTGAGTGTGAGTCAAGAGGCACCCCCTGCTCTTTGGAGTATGGGGAGGGGAGGGATCACAGCCCTGTCACTCCAGCTTTGTCCCCAGTGAAGCTTTGACGCAGGCAGGGGGATACCCTGTTGCACAGGGTGACACAGTGACAGGTGACAGGTGAAGAGATCCAGGGAACAGACACATTGCTCCGGGCACAGACCTTATAGGCCTACCTCATTCTCCCATTGCCTGACGACTCACCCTGAATGTAATTCCTCTGCTCTATTGATCGCTACATACATTCAGTCTGAATCTGCCATCCCAGGAGTTGTTTGTGTGATTTTCAAAATGAGGGGCATTGCACAAAACAAATTAATCAGTGATTGGGTCGACTCTAACCAATCAGAGTATCAAAGTTGATAACATCATCATGTAGGCTGGCTCTGGCCCAACCCAGCGGTTTCTGGGACCAATCAGAATTGGAAAATGTGTTCTCATTTTCGTGGATTGGTGGAGAAGAATCGTCAGTTGGCCGGAGCAATGTAGATGGGGCAGCCAGGCAAATTCTCACCTGCTAACCTGCTGCTGGGGTTAAATCCTAACCTGCTGGGGTTACAATCTAACCTTCTGGGGTTAAAACCAAACCTGCTGAGTTTAAAACCTTACCTGCTGTTAGTTAAAACCTAACCTGCTGGGGTTACAAATTAATCTGCCGGGGTTAAAACCTATCCCTGCCGGGGTTACAACCTAACCTGCCGGGGTTATAACCTAACCTGCCGGGGTTACAACCTAACCTGCCGGGGTTAAAACCTATCCCTGCCGGGGTTATAACCTAACCTGCCGGGGTTAAAACCTATCCCTGCCGGGGTTACAACCTAACCTGCCGGGGTTAAAACCTAACCCTGCCGGGCTTACAACCTAACCTGCCGGGGTTAAAACCTATCCCTGCCGGATTTACAACCTAACCTGCCGGGGTTAAAACCTATCCCTGCCGAGGTTACAACCTAACCTGCGGGGGTTAAAACCTATCCCTGCCGGGTTTACAACCTAACCTGCCGGGGTTAAAACCTATCCCTGCCGAGGTTACAACCTAACCTGCCAGGGTTAAAACCTAACCTGCCAGGGTTATAGCCTAACCTGCCGTGGTTTAAACCTAACCTGCCGGGGTTACAACCTAACCTGCCAGGGTTTTATTTATTTATTATTTTACCTTTATTTAACTAGGCAAGTCATAAAATATCTTATTTTCAATGACGGCCTAGGAACAGCGGGTTAACTGCTTTGTTCAGGGGCAGAACGACAGATGTTTACCCTGTCAGCTCAGGGATTCGATCTTGCAACATTTTGGTTACTAGTCCATAACTCTAGGCTACCTGCAGCCCGGGTTACAATCTAACCTGCTGGGGTTACATCCTGATTAAAACAGACTCACTATTACTTTGTAACTCTACATGTATGGCATTGCCAGAGCAAGATAGAGACCCAGACAAAGAGACGTCTTTGATGTTTGAAGACAGTTCTCATACTAGATGGTGAAATTATAGATTATTTAATTTTATGTATTTACTGACAACTCTCTGGAGAAGCCATCCATTTTGGTTTGATTTTAAATGGCTTTTCCCTGACAACAGAAAACGGAGAGACATTATCTTAGTGAGTATAAGAAATTGAGGAGGGACACCACAATTCAGTGTAATTAAATTACAGCCAACATATGTGGAGAGACAGAGACCTGATATCTGATGAGATTTATGACTTCTTTTGTTACTCAATTGGATTTTAATGGTCATTATTGCAGCCCCCTCCTTCTCTCCCTCCCGGTCCCAAAACGAGCATTTAAACTACACTCTCATCTAACCTACACCTGTCCCCATGGTGAAGGTTGCTTCCCAAATCCTTCCTTTTGACTTGGGTCTCCCATTCTGTGTGTGTGTGCGTTAGTGTGTGTGCTTGTGCGTACTCATGCATGTGGTGTTTGTCTATGTGTGTGTGTGTGCATGTGTTCCCATTTGACCTGGCTCTCCCATTCTATAACCCTACTCTCCCAGTGGGGACAGTGATGTTTATAGATGACCATCCTGGGCTGTTTTATTGAAAACCACATGATCTGTATACTTCTCTATGATCAAATCCATTTTCCTTCAGGCCAGCCAGCCCAGCCAGCCAACACTTCCCATAAAGAGCTCATAGTAAATTAATCTCAAACCCCCATCATCAACCTCAGGTCAGAGGGGTCTGCTAGAGAGGGGCCTGCTACAGAGGGGCCTGCTACATAGGGTCATGCTACAGAGGGGCCTGCTACAGAGGGTCCTGCTACATAGGGTCCTGCTACATAGGGTCCTGCTACAGAGGGGCCTGCTACAGAGGGGCCTGCTACAGAGGGGCCTGCTACAGATTGTCCTGCTACAGAGGGTCCTGCTACAGAGGGGCCTGCTACAGGGGGTCCTGCTACAGAGGGTCCTGCTACAGAGGGTCCTGCTACAGAGGGGCCTGCTACAGAGGGGCCTGCTACAGAGGGAACTGCTACAGAGGGTCCTGCTACAGAGGGGCCTGCTACAGAGAATTGGTGAGGAGAGCCTTACTGGGGGTCTCCAGCGTTCCACCAAGGTGAAATCGAAGAGCCCTTCCTTCCAGCATGAAGACCAACCTGGACTCAGTGGTAGATGTAAAATAGCAAACGTAAATCTGCCTCCCTCTATTTTATATGATATGTTACGTTTTGTATGTTGTGTAATAATTTACGGATGTCCATCATCTATTTCACATGATATGTTACGGATTTGTTATACGTATGATATGTTAGAAATTCCAATTTGTGGTTGCTAATGTTAGTTAGGCACTAGGTGGCTAAACGCTAACACTAGCTAGGTTGCTAATGTTAGGGGTTAGGGCTAGGGGTTAGGGTTAGGATTAAAGTTAGGGTTAGGAGTTAGGTTAAAGGGTTAAGGTTAGGGTACGGGTTAGCTAACATGCTAAGTAGCTAAAAAGTAGTAAACAGTTGCTAATTAGTTAAAATGCTAAAGTTGTCTGTGATGAGATTCAAACATGCAACCTTTGGGTTGCTAGACGGTTGCATTATACGCCTACCCATGCACCCTGACCAACCAAACTCCTTTAGTTTTGCCTTAAGTAACCTTCCATCTTATGTAACCATTCCAAGCATTAAATATCATACTAATTTTGAGTGTCCCGGATTTACGTTTACTATGTGAAGTCGTGTCGCTGAGACCAGTATGTGAAGACAAAAAAAAAACATTTAACCGAAGCCACAGTGATTAACAGTGACACACTGGCATTAACTGGCTTCACCATCGAGGACCACTTTGGAAACAAGCATTTTTAAATAATAAATAAAAGTGATATCCTCTGGGTCCACATTGTGCATTTTGTTGTAATGTCTGTTGCCCAAAATAAATTAAATTCAATTCAATGGAAGCTGAAAGCATTGTATTCTGGAGATTTATTCGTGAGATTTAAACAGATTATTCCGTAGTTAGACTCTGTGTTTGTGAATTTGTTTATCAAATTCCTGATGAGACCCAGGGAATGTAAAGAGCCAAGAATTGGCTGATTTACCGGCGGCTTTGCTAGGAGATTGCTAGGAAAAATATATCAGTAGATCCCGTTTGGCTTCAAGCAACCACATATGGTGCGGCAGGGTAGCCTAGAGGTTAGAGCGTTGGACTAGTAACCGGAAGGCTGACAACGTACAAATCTGTCATTCTGCCCCTGAACAGGCAGTTAACCCACTGTTCCTAGGCTGTCATTGAAAATAAGAATTTGTTCTTAACTGACTTGCCTAGTAAAAATAAAAAAATAAATAAAAAACATCCCCACACGCACATATCCATACCCGTATCCATAGACTCTTGACAAACAAAAGTAATCCTCTATTTTACTTTAAAAATGGAAAATGTAGGGGTGTGAGAAAAAAGACAGAACCCTTATTTATACACACGCTGCTGTCTTGCTTGGGAATTCCATGAGCTGTTGCCTGTATTAAAGATTGTGTTCCAGCCTGGAGAATAAAGGAACGGCACAAAGCGAGGGAGGAATGAAAAAGAAAACAGAAGAGGGGAAGTGAGAGAGGGACGAGGGTTTTAAACGTTCAGTGAAGCCTGGCTTGACCGGTGGGATTGGCAAAGGACTATTTGGTTGCTTGGTAGATGTCAGAGGAACACTTGAGAGACACAGTCAGGAGTTTAAGATGTTCCGAGACAGTTAGCAGTCCCCTGCTCTTTCTCTCTCCTCCCATGTCTCTGTCTCTGAGAGCACTGACATGTACAGAAGTACAGAATCCTCTGAATTCTAATTTATGGTTTTATATGTCAATGAGCTCTCTTTCTATTCCTGCTCTCATTCATGTCATTGCTCTCCTTCAGAGGATTTGCTTCTAGTTCTGGTTGAGGCGGAAAAAGAGAAGGGGGTTAGAAGAGACTCCACTAAGATGACTGTGCTTTTAAGTCACTATGTCCACCCTTCTGATCGTCAAGTCTCTATGTTGTTTAGCCCTCTGCCTCCATACCATGTTTGTATGTGACTGTGGCCTACTATGCCAGGCTCTGATTATCATGGATCAATAGACTGATGCGGAGTGGATTCAGGACCAAAAGAACAAGCCAATTAGACCACAGCCTGGTGCTATGATCAGAGGAGCACCAACCCGTACCTCAGTGTGACATCATGATACATGGTGCTGCTTCAATAGCATGACAACCCGCAGTGGAGTAGCCATGGAGTTACAAAAACTGAAGTATATTTTTTGTGTTTTTTCCCTATTGAACTTCACAATGGAGAGTCCACGGAGAGCAGGTAAAAGTCCATATTTGACCCTCCTGTCCTTCAGTGAGGGGCCCCTGAATAAAGAGCCCTGAAAAGAGAAGAGAGAGTGAGAAACTACAGAAGGTTTTTTCAATACTGTCTTTCTAGTGTTTACTATGAATGCCCTCGTACCTACAGTAGCAAGCATTTCAGAAAGGAAACATCACGTAGAAATATGTTTATCCATTTATTAAGAAATAAATAATGCAAGTCTTGGCCATATAGAATCTGCAGCTTCAGGGTAGCTCACTGACCAAGCAAAGCATCAATATAAAATGGCCTACAGACATTTAGATATGATGAAATAGACCAGCTAAGGTCAGCACCATTAGAAGACCGTATACTATAGACCAGGTAAAGTCATCTTACCATTACAAGAATATATACTATAGACCAGCTAAAGTCATCCTACCATTACAAGAACATATACTATAGACCAGCTAAAGTCATCCTACCATTACAAGAATATATACTATAGACCAGCTAAAGTCATCCTACCATTACAAGAATATATACTATAGACCAGCTAAAGTCATCCTACCATTACAAGAACATATACTATAGACCAGCTAAAGTCATCCTACCATTACAAGAATGTATACTATAGATCAGCTAAAGTCATCATACCATTACAAGACTGTATACTATAGACCAACTAAGATCATCCTACCATTACAATACTGTATACTATAGACAGCTAATGTCATCCTACCTGTAGAAGACTGTATACTATGTGTCAATATTAACCATGTGTAGCATGAGCTGTGCAATTTGTGTCTTACATTTCTCATTTGATGCACCGCCAGGTAGCCTCTTTTGAGACAAGATGAGCTGTCATCTTGGTATATGGGAATATTCCACCTAACTAGCAAATGTAAACAGTACGAACCCAGCTGCTCTGGAGATCTCACTGAAACTAAATGGATCTACACAAAATATCTTCTTATCTTGGTATTTTCTTATTAGGATCCCCATTAGCTGTTGCAAAAGCAGCAGCTACTCTTCATGGGGTCCACACAGAACATGACATAATACAGAATCATATAATACAGAACATCATTAGACAAGAACAGCTCAAGGACAGAACTACATAGATTTTTTTTTAAAGGCACATGTAGCCTACATATCAATGCATACACACAAACTATCTAGGTCAAATAGGGGAGAGTCGTTGTGCCACGAGGTGTTGCTTTATCTGTTTTTTTAAACCAGGTTTGCTGTTTATTTGAGTAATATGAGATGGAATGCAATATAATACTGTACTTTTTCTTGAATTTGTTCTGGATTTGGGGACTATGAAAAGACAAGCGACCTTAAACAATATGACCTAGCCAATCATTTGTAGCTACATGCAAGTAGGCAACATGTATTCTATTGACCAAGGCTGACACCATCATAGCAATCTTAATGAGCATGGTACTGGCAGGTAAACTCATCACCGTTTAGTAGCTCTCAATAGACCAGTGAAGGTCATTCTATCATTACGTGACTGTCTACTAGGCCTGTGAATACTAACTATGCGTAACATGAGCTAATGCAGCCATATGTCTATTTCCCATATTGCGCACCGCCGGGTACCCTCGATGAGGCAAGATGAGCTGTCATCTTGGTACATAGGAGATATTCTACCTATCTAACAAGGCCAACCATAAGAAGAATGAACCAGCCTGCCATGAACCTAGACAACGCATGAAATATGACTCACTGAGGCAGGATGAGCTATCATGTTGGTATATGAGTATTTTGTTGCCGATAGACAAGGATGCCCTGTTCCAGGCTTCTAAGAAAATTTGCAGTATTTTTTTTCTGTGTTATTTCTCACATTATTAGCTCGTTGTTATTACAGACAGCCGTGAATAACTTTTGGATGTTAGAGCGACGGTAACTCACCAGCCATTCCTCCATAAATACAACTTTCCTGAATTGAATGCTTCGTTCCTACCCCCAAGGTGATGCCACTTATCCCATAGCTTGCTTCAAGACACCACCCGGCGTAGGTATTAGGAATGGACTTTAAGTCCAACTCAGGAGGCGTGCTTACCATCCACCGCTTCCGTGTATATTGCTCGCTAATGTTCAGTCCCTGGACAATAAAGTAGACAAACTTATGGCGAGTATCTCCTTCCAATCATGGACTGCAACATCAGGGACTGCAACATACTCTGTTTCATGGAATAAGGCTGTCTCTGGATATACTGGCGCCGTTCATACAGCCAGCTGGGTTCTCAGTACATCGCACAGACAGGAATAAAGAACTCACTGGAAAAAAGAGAGCTGAAGGTGTATGTTTCATGTGATTGTGGTAACATACAGGATCTCAAGTTATTTTGTTCGCCTGACCTAGAATACCTCACAATCAAATGCCGACCGCACTACCTACTGAGAGAATTATCTTCGGTGATCATCACAGCTGTGTATATTCCCCCTCAAGCCGATACCACTATGGCTCTCCAGGAACTACACTGAACTTTGTGCTAACCGGAAACCGTACAGTGGGACACAGCGAGGCCTGTAATTGTCATCATAGGTACACTTCAACTATGACAAACAAAATGAGAAAAACAATCCACATTGTAGGATTTTTAATGATTTTATTTGCAAATTATGGTGGAAAATAAGTATTTGGTCAATAACAAAAGTGTATCTCAATACTTTGTTATATACCCTTTGTTGGCAATGACAGAGGTCAAACGTTTTCTGTAAGTCTTTAAGGTTTTTTCTGTAAGGTTTTCACACACTGTTGCTATCCTACAATGTGATTTTCTCTCATTTTTTCTCTCATTTTTTTCTCATTTTGTCTGTCATAGTTGAAGTGTACCTATGATGAAAATTACAGGCCTCACTCATCTTTTTAAGTGGGAGAACTTGCACAATTGGTGGCTGACTAAATAGTTTTTTGCCCCACTGTACATCCTGAGGACGCATTTATTGTAGCTGGGGACTTTTATGAAGCAATCTGAGGAAAATGCTCCGAAAGCTGTATCAATACATTGCCTGCTTTACACGCACATCAAAAACTCTCAACCTTTGCTACTCTCCGTTTCGGGACGGCTACAATGCCCTCTCCTGCCCTCCCTTCGGCAAACAAGATCACGCCTCCATTCGGCTCTTCAATTTCTATAGGCAGAAATTGAAACAGGAAAAACCCATGGTAAGGATTGTTCAACACTGATCAGACCAATCGGAATCTACAGTGCATTCGGAAAGTATTCAGACCCCTTTACTTTTTCCACATTTTGTTACGTTAAAGCCTTATTCTACAATTGATTAAATTGATCTTTTTTTTTCATCAATCTACACACAATACCCCATAATGACAAAACAAAAACAGGTTAAAGAAAATGAAAAACAAATAAAAACGGAAATATCACATTTACATAAGTATTCAGACCCTTTACTTAGTACTTTCTTGAAGCATCTTTGGCAGCGATTACAGCCTCAAGTCTTCTTGGCTATGACGCTACAAGCTTGGCGCAACTGTATTTGGGGAGTTTCTCCCATTCTTCTCTGCAGATCATCTCAAGCTCTGTCAGTTTGGATTGGGATTGTCGCTGCACATCTATTTTCAGGTCCCTTCAGAGATATTTGATTGGGTTCAAGTCCGGGCTCTGGCTGGGCCACTCAAGGACAATCAGAGTCTTATCCCGAAGCCAATGTGTTGTCTTGGCTGTGGTTTTAGGGTCATTCTCCTGTTGGAAGGTGAACCTTCACCCCAGTCTGAGGTCTGAGCACTCTGGAGCAGGTTTTCATCAAGGATCTCTTTGCTCCATTTATCATTCCCTCGACTGACTAGTCTCCCAGTCCCTGCCGCTGAAAAACATCCCCACAGCATGATGCTGCCATCACCATGATTCACCATAGGGTTGCTACCAGGTTTCCTCCAGACATGATGCTTGGCATTCGGGCCAAAGAGATCAATCTTGGTTTCATCAGACTACATAATCTTGTTTCTCGTATTCTGAGAGTCTTTAGGTGCCTTTTGGCGAACTCCAAGCAGGCTGTCATGTGCATTTTACTGGTTGGTGAAGTGCTGCAGAGATGGTTGTCCTTCTGGAAGGTTCTCACAACTCCACAGAGGAACTCTGGAGCTCTGTCAGAGTGACCATCGAGTTCTTGTTGACCTCCCTGACCAATGCCCTTCTCCCCCGATTGCTCAGTTAGGTTGGGTGGCCAGCTCTAGGAATTGTTTTATTTAATTTTTCATTTAACTTTTATTTAACTGATAGGAAGTTTAGGAACAGTCTTGCTGGTCCATTTAAGAATGATGGAGGCCACTGTGTTCTTGGAGACCTTCAATGCTGCAGACATGTTTTGGTACCCTTTCCCATATCTGTGCCTCGACACAATCCTGTCTCGCAGCTCTACGGACAGTTCCTTCGACCTAATGGCTTGGTTTTTGCTCTGACATGCCCTGTCAACTCTGGAACCTTATATAGACAGGCGTGTGCCTTTCCAAATCATGTCCAATCAATTGAATTTACCACAGGTGGACCACAGGTGGAAACATCTCAAGGATGATCAATGGTATCAGGATGGACCGGAGCTCAATTTTTATGTCCTTGAGTGACGGGTTCCAGAGCCCGGGCTGGAACCCGGTCGATCATCTCTTGAGAGACCTGAAATTAGCTGTGCAGTGACGCTCCCCATCCAATCTGACAGAGCTTGAGAGGATCTGCAGAGAACTCATCAAATACAGGTGTGCCAATCTTGTCAAGTCATACCCAAGAAGACTCAAGGCTGTAATCGCTGCCAAAGGTTCTTCAACAAATTACTGAATAAAGGGTATGAACACTTATGAAAACATGATTTTTCAGTTTATTTATATTTTATATAAATTTTAAATTAGCAAAAAAAATATGTATTTTGCTTTGACATTATAGGGCATTTTGTGTTGATTGATGAGGGGGAAAATTATGTAGTGCATTTTAGAATAAGGCTGTAACGTAACAAAATGTGGAAAAAGTTCATGGGGTCTGAATACCTTTTTGAAGGTACTTTATATAGTCATGGAACACTGGTCACTTTAATGATGTAACACTGGTCACACATACTGTTTTAGCCACTTCATGTGCTGTACATTATTCTAGTCACGGTCTATCCTATTTAACTATTGATGTACATACAGTATACTATTATTTCCATATATTCTACAGATATACAACATATTCTATCCAATCATATGTATTTATATACACCAACGTTGCTCGTCCTAATATTTCTATATTTCTTAATTCCATTTTTTTTTGTGTATTGTTAGATATTACTGCAATGTTAATAATATTAATAATAATACATGGGAGTTATATAGTGCTTGTCAAGGACCAACAGTTCTTATACAATTACAGAAATTAAAAAGAAAATCAGAGCTAGAAACACAAGTTTTTCGCTACACGTGCTATAACATCTGCTAAATATGCGTATGTGACCAATAGCATTTTACAGTTTTTATTTGATTTGATGCTGCTGGACCATGGGGATGACACAATCATATAGCAATACTGCTGGAACTCATGTAAGCTCCACAATCTCAGAATCAATCAAAGGTAACATCATAGCAAGAGAGGATCACGGGCTGTTATCTTGAGGTTGAAGTTGGGAATCAATAGCAGCAAAGAGGCGATTGCCCGCAACATCAGTTTAGTCACGAAGTGGTAGGCCACACAAGCTCACAGAAATGGACCACCAAGTGCTGAAGCACGTAAAAATTGTCACTCACTACCAAGTTCCAAACTGCCTCCGGAAGCAACGTGGCATCCTGGCATCAGCCAAAACCAAATTAGTCTGTTGGAAAGCCAGATAGTAAAGCCAGATTCATAACTCCAGAAATCGCATTTAAACTGCTCTAGAGTCCAATGATGTCTAGCTTTACACCACTCCAGCCAACGCTTGGCACTGCGCATGGTGATCATAGGCTTGTGTGCGGTTGCTCGGCCATGGAAACCCATTTCATGAAGCTCCCAACAAACAGTCTTGTGCTGAGGTTGCTTCCAGAGGCAATTTGGAACTCGGTAGTGAGAGTTGCAGCCAAGGAAAGAAGATTTTACGCATTAGGCGCTTCAGCACTCAGCAGTCTCATTCTATGCGCTTATGTGGCCTTCCACTTCGTGGATTAACCGTTGTTGCTCTTAGACGTTTCCACTTCACAGTAATAGCACTTACAATTGACCTGGGCAGCTCTAGCAGGGCAGAAATTTGACGAGCTGACTTTTTAGAAAGGTGGCATCCTATGACAGTGCCATGTTGATAGTCACTGGCCATTCCACTGACAATATTTGTCTATGGAGATTGTAAGGCTGGGTTCTCGATTTTATAAACCTGTCACCAAGGGGTGTTGCTGAAATAGCCAGTAATTTGAAGGGTTGTCCACATACTTTTGTATTTGTAGTGTACCTAGTTGCCACAAGAGAATATTGAACAACTTGACAAGCTTCAAGCATTCGCAAATAACATTTTATATCAAAAAACAACAGGATAGCGAGTAACAGCTACTTGCAGGAGTAGTGTTAGTAGTCATAACCATTAGATATGTGATGACACTGGCATATATTCAGATTGATTTACCGTTTTCCGGGAACGCTTGGCCTGCAAGAAAGTCCCCCATACTAAAGATTGATTCAGGTTGTGAATGAAAGCTTTCCTGCCCCAACCAAAATCCACCATTTGATTGGCTATGATGGCCTTATACATGAGGGTCACATTCAAACGTGCACTGATCTAAGGCACTGCAGCCTCAGAGTCAGACATTTAGGTATATAGTGGGGTTGGGAATTAATACAAACATCTTCCGATCGTGCTCTCATTAAAAAAGAAAAGTGGCAACGGCACCACTGAAATCAAGGAATGAGTTAAGAAAATGCCAAACTGCAGGCAAGATAAAGCACAATTTGTCTGGGAAGTCTTGGCAAAGCCCCTCGGGGGAGTAAAAATACCCAGACAAACTTCAGAAGAATGAGATTTAGTCTGAGACCAACGCTCCTTAGTACGAAATGACCGGGCGCTGAGAAAACAGCAGCAACCAAAAAAAAATACAAAACTTCAAGAAATGATGTATCCAACCCCGACACATTGGACAAAACTGCAGACAACAGAGATATGGTGCGTCTTGTCCTTTTAAAAAAACCTCTTGAGCTGACAGACATTATATTCATCCATCTGGCAAGAAGGCAATATTTGGAATAATGTAGTGGTGCTTCGCCCTTGGATATCATCTGGAATTGTTTGTTTATGTCTGAGAAAAAACACTTTCCAACCCATATGATGTAGTACATAATAATAGTGTAATAAACTATACACATATGATGTCATAGTGAATTCATAACATGTGAATGAACAAGCCTTTTCATATTTTATAATTTGTGTATTTACAGTTAATCAGTTTTAGGAACATCGACCCAAAATAATTCACCTTCTTTATTACTTTACCCAAAATATCATGACATTAGTGATAGTCATAGTTTTTTTTTAACATCTAAATCAAAATGTTGGCCATTTAAACAACGTTCGTCCACCCTATCGACAAGGGGAGGAGTTGTGCTGTAAAAATTACACTTTTTCTTGGTTCTAATGAAAGTTTTTGACTTCCACAAAATTACTTCTTCTCTTATTTTAGGTTCAACCTTTTACTGCAGTGGGCTAAATCAGGGTCACACAGAGTGTTTCTTAGCTTCTTTGTAGTCTTAAATGAATCTTCTTTGAAATAAAAGTATACACCTCACACACATGGTTATGTGCTTAAAAAAATGAAAATGTATTACATTGAGTTTGCATCCCAATATTACACTTTATATACATCACAGAAGAATGAAATATATCAAAACTATTTGACAGACACCAGATTTTCTGTGGGATACTTGCAATAATGTTTATTAATTATGAAATTACATTTGGTCATTTGACTGCAGAAAAAGGGTATGGAAGTGTGTAGGTCACATGCTTTATTGTGCAGATATGTAACATATCAAAGTTATATATTTAGAACTGTCTGCTCGATAGGAATCCAGCGAGGACATTGTCTATGTCTGTGTTGCAGGCGAGTCAACCTAAAAAGCAGCTTTTCTAAGGACCTCTCTTTTGATGTGACGTTGCAAAGAGCTAACAAAATGGCTTTTAATGGAACAGCCGACCACTGGATGGAGCCAGAGACACGTTTTTTTGAGTGAACATATCATCAGAGACTGCCAGTAAAACTGGTGCCCGGAATCGGGGACTGTAGTCTTAAGAGTTTGATATTTTTTGTGTATTTTAATATATGTTAGCTGTCAATAATTCAGAGTGGTTAAGGTATGATGGAAAATTTTATGTTTGTGCTTTTCTAATAACCAATTTCTGTGTTCATGTAAATGACTGGTTGAACGAATCCTCACTATCAGTATCTGCAATTTGGCATTATGCCCAGAACCTTGTTTTGAGAACGAAAGGATATCTCAGTTTCAAGGTCTCAGCTTAGAAAGAAGAAGCCTCGTGAGGTATTGGTCTGTCATATGCATGAACCAAACGTTAATGATTAGTTAATTATGAATAATGAATAAGCTAAATTATGCAAAGATAACTTGTCTATGTAAGCATATATAAGATAATTAATGGGTCTGCCCTCAGGGAGCTCACTTCAGACCGGTAATTTACGCATCTAAATTCGACTGTGACTTCTCCAACATGCTGTAAATAAACAACGATTTATTTAAGATTGACTTTGAGTGTCCCGATGTAGAATTTCCACGGTTTGGGATATGTTTAAAACAGAACAACTACAAACCGAGTGCCTAGAACTAGGATTATCCCATTCTCAACCCCATCCCCAACACCCTAGCTTGCCGTGAGCCTACAGGCTCTCCAACCCGATTACTGTAACTTTTCATTCCAACCCTAATCTAGCTCACCTGATTCTAATAACCAGCTTGTTCATCAACTGAATCAGGTTAGTTACAACTGGTTTGGATTGAAAACCTACAGAAGGGTAGCCCTCTAGGGATAGCGTTGAAGTGAAAACCTACAGGAGGGTAGCTCTCCAGGAACAGGGTTTGAGAAATTCAAATCAAATCAAGTCAATCAAATAACCATACACATGGTTAGCAGATGTAATTGTGAGTATAGGGAAATGCTTGTGCTTCTATGTCTGACCGTGCAGTAATATCTAACAAGTAATCTAACAATTTCACAACAACTACCTTATACACACAAGTTTAAAGGAATCATTAGGAATATGTACATAAAAATATATGGATGAGCGATGGTTGAACGGCATAGGCAAGATGCAGTAGATGGCATGGAATACAGTATATACTGTACATATGAGATGAGTATGTAGGGTATGTGAACATTATATAAAGTGGCATTGTTTAAGTGACTAGTGATACATTTATTACATCCAAATGTTAATAGTAAAAGTGGCTAGAGATTGATGCTGTATGTTGGCAGAAGCCACTCAATGTTAGTGATGGCTGTTTAACAGTCTGATGGCCTTGAGATAGAAGTTGTTTTTTCAGTCTCTCGGTCCCTGCTTTGATTCACCTGTTCTGACCTCACCTTCTGGATGATAGCGGGGTGAACAGGCAGTGGCTCGGGTGGATGTTATCTTTGATTATTCTCTTTTTGGCCTTCCTGTGACATCGGGTAGTGTAGGTGTCCTTGAAGGCAGGTAGTTTGCCCCCGGTGATGCATTGTGCTGACCTCACTACCCTCTAGAGAGCCTTGCGGTTGTGGGCGGAGCAGTTGCAGTACCAGGCAGTGATACAGCCCGATAGGATGCTCTCGATTGTGCATCTATAAAGGTTTGTGGGTGTTTTTGGTGACATGCCGAATTTCTTCAGCCTCCTGAGGTTGAAGAGGCGCGGCTGCACCTTCTTCACCACATTGTCTGTGATGTGTACACAGAGGAACTTAAAACTTTCTACCCTCTCCACTACTGTCCCGTTGATGTGGATAGGGGGGTGCTCCCTCTGCTGTTTCCTGAAGTCAACGATCATCTCCTTTGTTTTGTTGACGTTGAGTGTGAGGTTATTTTCGTGACACACACTCCAAGGGCCCTCACCTGCTCCCTGTAGGCAGTCTCGTCGTTGTTGGTAATCAAGCCTACCAAAAACAACTATCCTAAGTTACAGTACCCATGTTACAGTACCTATGTAATATATATCCTATGTTATAGTAGCTATGTTATATATTCTACGTTACACTTCCTATGTTACAGAACCTGTTGGATCTCTAGGGGCGCTATTTCATTTTTGGATAAAAAACGTTCCCGTTTTAAGCGCGATATTTTGTCATGAAAAGATGCTCGGCTATGCATATTTGCAGATTCTGAAACTTCAGAGTGTTTTCTTTCCAAAACTGTCAAGAAAACACTCTGAAGTTTCAGAATCTGCAAAGATATTGTCTGTAAGTGCCCCAGAACTCATTCTACAGGCGAAACCAAGATGAAACGTCAAACAGGAAATGTGCAGAATTTCTGAAGCTCTGTTTTCTAATGTCTCCTTATATGGCTGTGAATGCGACAGGAATAAGCTTAGACCTTCTGCCGTTTCCCCAAGATGTCGGCAGCATTGTGACGTATTTGTAGGCATATCATTGGAAGATTGACCATAAGAGACTACATTTTCCAAGTGTCCGCCTGGTGTCCTGCGTCGAAATTGGTGCGCAAAGCCAGGTGCAAGTATTTTTCCATTTGATTGAGAGGAGAAACCATGCTTCCACGAACGATATATCATCAAAGAGATATGTGAATAACACCTTGAGGATTGATTCTAAACAACGTTTGCCATGTTTTCAGTCGATATTATGGAGTTAATTTGGAAAAAAGTTTGCGTTTTGAGGACTGAATTTTCGTTTTTTTTTTGGTAGCCAAATGTAATGTACAAAACGGAGCTATTTCTAATACACAAAGAATCTTTTTGGAAAAACTGAGCATTTGTTATCTAACTGAGAGTCTCCTCATTGAAAACATCCGAAGTTCTTCAAAGGTAAATTATTTTATTTGAAGGCTTTTATGTTTTTGCTGAAATGTTGCGTGCTGGATAGTAACACTAATGCTAACGCTAAATGCTACGCTAGCTAGCTACTTTTACACAAATGATTGTTTTCCTATGGTTGAGAAGCATATTTTGAAAATCTGAGATGACAGTGTTGTATACAAAAGGCTAAGCTTGAGAGCTAGCATATTTATTTCATTTCATTTGCGATTTTCATGAATAGTTAACAATGCGTTATGGTAATGAGCTTGAGTCTGTATTTACGATCCCGGATCCGGGATGGGGAGATCAGAGCAAATGTTACACTACCTATGTTACACCACCTATGTTACACCACCTATGTTACACTACCTATGTTACACTACCTATGTTACACTACCTTTGTTATATATCCTATGTTACACTACCTATGTTATATATCCTAAGTTACACTACCTATGTAATATATCCTATGTTACAGTACCTATGTTACAGTACCTATGTTAAAGTACCTATGTTACAATACCTATGTTACAGTACCTATGTTATATATCCTATGTTACAGTACCTATTTTATATATCCTATGTTACACTACCTATGTTATATATCCTATGTTACACTACCTATGTTATATATCCTTTGTTGCACTACCTATGTTACACTACCTATGTTACAGTACCTATGATATATATCCTATGTTACAGTACCTATGTTACAGTACCTATGTTACACTACCTATGTTATATATCCTATGTTCCAGTACCTATGTTATATATCCTATGTTACAGTACCTATGTTACAGTACATATGTTATATATCCTATGTTATATATCATATGTTACAGTACCTATGTTATATATCCTATGTTACACTACCTATGTTACACTGCCTATGTTACAGTACCTATGTTATATATCCTATGTTACACTACCTATGTTACACTACCTATGTTATATATCCTATGTTACAGTACCTATGTTATATATCCTATGTTACAGTACCTATGTTATATATCATATGTTACACTACCTATGTTATATATCCTATGTTACACTACCTATGTTATATATCCTATGTTACACTACCTATGTTACAGTACCTATGTTATATATCATATGTTACACTACCTATGTTATGTATCCTATGTTACACTACCTATGTTACAGTACCTATGTTATATATCCTATGTTACAGTACCTATGTTAGACTACCTATGCTATATATCCTATGTTACACTACCTATGTTATATATCATATGTTACACTACCTATTTTATATATCCTATGTTACACTACCTATGTTATGTATCCTATGTTACAGTACCTATGTTATATATCCTATGTTACACTACCTATGTTACACTACCTATGTTATATATCCTATGTTACACTACCTATGTTACACTGCCTATGTTACAGTACCTATGTTATATATCCTATGTTACACTACCTATGTTACACTACCTATGTTATATATCCTATATTACACTACCTATGTTACAGTACCTATGTTACACTACCTATGTTATATATCCTAAGTTACAGTACCTATATAACATATGTACTGTAACATAGGATATATAACATAGGTACTGTAACATAGGATATATAACATAGGTACTGTAACATACCTATGTTACAGTACATATGTTACAGTACCTATGTTACAGTACCTATGTTATATATCCTATGTTACACTACCTATGTTACACTACCTATGTTATATATCCTATGTTACACTACCTATGTTACACTACCTATGTTATATATCATATGTTACACTACCTATGTTATATATCCTATGTTACACTACCGATGTTATATATCATATGTTACACTACCTATGTTACAGTACCTATGTTACACTAACTATTTTATATATCATATGTTACACTAGCTATGTTATATTTCCTATGTTACACTTCCTATGTTATATATCATATGTTACAGTACCTGTTACAGTACCTATGTTATATATCATATGTTACAGTACCTGTTACAGTACCTATGTTATATATCATATTTTACAGTACCTATGTTATATATCCTATGTTACACTACCTATGTTACAGTACCTATGTTACAGTACATATGTTACACTACCGATGTTACAGTACCTATGTTACAGTACCTATGTTATATATCCTATGTTACACTACCTATGTTACATTACCTATGTTACACTACCTATGTTATATATCCTATGTTCCAGTACCTATGTTATATATCCTATGTTATATATCCTATGTTACACTACCTATGTTATATATCCTATGTTACACTACCTATGTTACAGTACCTATGTTACACTACCTATGTTATATATCATATGTTACACTACCTATGTTATATTTCCTATGTTACACTTCCTATGTTATATATCCTATGTTACACTACCTATGTTATATTTCCTATGTTACACTTCCTATGTTATATATCATATGTTACAGTACCTGTTACAGTACCTATGTTATATATCCTTTGTTACTGTACCTATGTTACACTACCTATGTTATATATCCTATGTTACAGTACCTATGTTATATATCATATGTTACAGTACCTATGTTATATATCATATGTTACAGTACCTATGTTAAAAATCCTGTTACACTACCTATGTTACAGTACCTATGTTACAGTACCTATGTTACAGTACCTATGTTACAGTACCTATGTTACACCACCTATGTTACACTACCTATGTTACACTACCTATGTTACACTACCTATGTTACACTACCTTTGTTATATATCCTATGTTACACTACCTATGTTACACTACCTATGTTACATTACCTCTGTTACACTACCTATGTTACACTACCTATGTTACAGTGCCTATGTTACAGTAACTAAGGATATACAACATAGGTACTGTAACATAAGGTACTGTCAACTGTAAGTGCTGTTGTTGTGAAGTGGAAACATTAAGGAGCAACAATGGCTCAGCCGGGAAGTAGGCCACACAAACTCACAGAAAGGAGGGACAAATCATACTTCACCATCTGGCAGTCCAATGGACAAATCTGGGTTTGGCGGGATACCAGGAGAACGCTACCTGCCCCAATGCATAGTGCCAACTGTAAAGTTTGGTGCAGGAGGAATAACGGTCTGGGGCTGTTTTTCATGGTTCGGGCTAGGCCCTTAGTTCCAGTGAAGGGAAGTCAACTCTATAGCATACAATTACAATCTAGACGATTCTGTACTTCCAACTTTGTGGCAACCATTTGGGGAACACTCTTTCCTGATTCAACATGACATTTCCCCTGTGCATGAAGCGAGGTCAACACGGAAATGGTTTGTCGAGATCGGTGAGGAAGAACTTGACTGGCCTGTACAGAGCACTGACCTCAATGTCTATGAACACCTTTGGGATGAATTGGAACGCCGACTGCAAGCCAGGCCTAATGGCTCAACATCAGTGCCTGACATCACTAATGTTCCAGTGGCTGAATGGAAGCAAGTCCCCTAGCAATGTTTAAACATCTACTGGAAAGCCTTCTAAAAGAGTGTTATAGCAGCAATGTTATAGCAGCAAAGGGGTCCAACTCCATATGAATGCCTATGATTATGGAATGAGATGTTCAACAAGCAGGTGTGCAAATACTTTTGGTCGTGTAGTTTATGTAGGAATACCTTTCACCATGGTCCCAACGACATGTCTATCTGTTAAACCCCTAACCCTTCTCCCAGACACATTTTCCATCTTCACAGGAGCAAAAGACCTCCCATCTAACAGTATACAATAAAAGCCAGACATTTAATAAACAACATGCGTCTAAAATTGACCCCCCCCCCCCCACCCCCCCTCCACCCCCAGCCATTTATGAAGCATAAGTAAGTCTTGAAAACACCATTAATTAAACTTAAGCAATGAGACTGGCTTCTCGGCAGCCCATCTCTACCACTGTGGGGTAATGGTTTAAGGGAAGAGGTAGTTAAAACATGGAGGCATGTGGGGAAGGATTATGAAACCAGACCTGGGTTCAAACAGTTTTTGTTATCTTTCAAAGACAGTGACTTTTTAATCAGCCTGGCCTGTAGTACCAGATGTCAGAGTTACACTTTTGGCACTTTTGCACTGGTTCTATCGCACAGTGCAAGTTCAATCAAGCTCAAAACAAATGTCACTTGAACCCAGGTATAGTATGAGACAGACAGAGGGCTTCTAGAGGGCTTCCATTGAGGTCAATGAATGATGATGGGGCCCACACAAGCTGCTGTAGGGTTTCCCCCCACACACCCAAGGGCAGTGAAGAGCATCACAGGGTGGAATGGTTTATGGGCATTCCTTAGTGGACAGAGCTGGGTGCTCTGTTGGACACCATGCACACCCCCCATGTAATACCTCAGCCAAGGATAGAGTGGTGGAACGTAACTTGTACCACAGAAAATGCACAGTATGACTCACAGACTCTTTCCCTCTCCCTCTCTCCGTTTGTTTCTCTCTCGTCTCCTCTCCATATGGTTTGTTTCTCTCTTTCTCGTCTCCTTATGGTTTGTTTCTCTCTCATCTCGTCTCCTTATGGTTTGTTTCTCTCTCATCTCGTCTCCTTATGGTTTGTTTCTCTCTCGTCTCCTCTCCATAT
Source organism: Oncorhynchus mykiss (assembly GCF_013265735.2). Classification (NCBI taxonomy): domain Eukaryota; kingdom Metazoa; phylum Chordata; class Actinopteri; order Salmoniformes; family Salmonidae; genus Oncorhynchus; species Oncorhynchus mykiss. Next base: position 52,132,542 of record NC_048587.1, read on the forward strand.
GGTTTGTTTCTCTCTTTCTCATCTCCTTATGGTTTGTTTCTCTCTTTCTCATCTCCTTATGGTTTGTTTCTCTCTCATCTCATCTCCTTATGGTTTGTTTCTCTCTCATATCGTCTCCTTATGGTTTGTTTCTCTCTCATCTCGTCTCCTTATGGTTTGTTTCTCTCTTTCTCATCTCCTTATGGTTTGTTTCTCTCTTTCTCGTCTCCTTATGGTTTGTTTCTCTCTCGTCTCCTCTCCATATGGTTTGTTTCTCTCTTTCTTGTCTCCTTATGGTTTGTTTCTCTCTCATCTCTTCTCCATATGGTTTGCAGCATATTTAAAATGTTAAGACACACAACATGCATCTCCGCACCACATCCAAAGGGCATGATTAGCGTGTTTAGTGGCACGTGTCCACTCAGCTCCAAATAGCCTCCATCCGTCATGTCAGAAACACAGAGTGATGAGTCATTTAGGCCAAACTCCACTGTTATGGCCAAGACATCCAAGATCACACATCTTGTCATTTAGGAAGGCTTCTGGACAGAGCAACGAGCTACCAGACTGCCCTTTACACATACATTATTGGCTGACGGATCCTACCAGAGATAACTCTGATTCCACATGTTTGGTTCTCAAAATAAGCACCTGTATCGTAAATGAAAGTCATATTCTTCAAGTACACGCAGTGACAAGTTTAGCTACCTACAGTACGTCTCCTACTGAGAATAATGAGTTTAGTTACCCACGCGTCTGCCGGAGAATAATGGAGATTCAGGTTCAACAAATGATCAGTATTGAACACAAGAGTTAAGTCAATACTTCTTGGATGTGTAGCAAGATAAGCCAGCACCATCTAGTCTTAAACCCCACAAATCCCTTACTGTGACATAGCCAATACTCCTCCCAAATGGCTCAGTACCAAAAGCCACTCACGCAATTTTGCGATATCCAATTGGCAGTTACAGTCTTGTCCCATCGCTGCAAATCCCGTATGGACTCGGGAGAGGCAAAGGTCGAGAGTTATGTGTCCGCTGAAACACGATCCTACTAAGCCACACTGCTTCTTTTCACACTGCTTGCTTAACCCGGAAGCCAGCCGCACCAATGTGTCGGGGGAAACACCGTACAACTGGCGACCGCGTCAGCGTGCATGCGAATGGCCCACGACAGGAGTCGCTAGAGCGCGATGGGACAAGGACATTCCGGCCCGCCAAACCCTCCCCCAACCCGGACGATGCTAGGCCAGTTGTGCGCCGTCTCTTGGGTCTCCCGGTAACGGCCGGCTGCGACACAGCCCGGGATCAAACCCAGAACTGTAGTGACGCCTAAATCGCTGCGATGCAGTGCCTTAGACCGCTGCTCCACTCAGGAGGCCATATGCTAACATTCTATCTGTAAAAACAAATAAGACCCTTTTACTCTGCCCTGACCTTCAGAGGGTTTGATATAATCAAATCCTGCCATTAACTCCTCTTGAGGTAATGTGCCGGGATATGGTAATGCTTGGTGGAGACAGACTTACACCTAAACGTCCAACACACCAGACTAACAGGCTTTTACTGCAGTTTTGTCCAGGTCGACTGTTGGATGACTGCGTTGACAGATTGGGGACCTGTGAACCAGTAGGTAGTAAGGTGATGCAAGTGGTGGCCTGCTGAAATGGAAACTGTGTTCTGGATAAACATTGACACAGTGCTGATGAGACCTCTAGTCATCCGGCACACCGGCTAAGCAATATATTCCAATCATGATTCAAGCTCAGAACTCTCTGCCACTGTACTAAAGTCAGTGCTGCTGCCTAATGTGCTGACACTCACTTTGGCACAACGTCACCCATTCAATTGAAATGGAGTGAAACGGTTACATTTTTAACTGCTACGGCAAGCATAGCAAAATAAGACCTGGAGGTTGTTGAAAAAAAGGGAAGGAGAAAGGAAAGAAAAAGAGAAGCTCTCTCCACCATATCTGTCTTTTTAAGTGGGAGAAGGTTAATCTCTTGTAATTGTTTAATCATAGGGACGGGAAGGACTGAAGGCCATTTGGCTGCCAACGAGTGACAGACGCTGTAATGGTAGGAGGGGGGTGTCGTCAGGAGGGAACGGTGTGTGCGTCACGGAAATTTGAAAAAGACACTTCAGATTGTGTACCAATAAATCATTTGCAGGAACATATTTATTTCCAGGTCTTTAAGATGCTTTATGAAAGACTAATTGTATGTAGCAGAATTGTATGTAGCTGCTCCACTCATAGTGTAGGGCAAATGTGTCTGTTTATTTTAGATTGTTCATTAACTGTAAGCAGGGAGAGGGGGGGGGGGGGGGGGGGGGGGGGGGGTGGAAAGAGAGAGAGAAGGGGAGAGAGAGAGAGAAGGGGAGAGAGAGAGAGAGAGAGAATAAACTTTTATTCAGGAGAATAAACAATTCCCTAAACACAAAACGAGAAAGGTGTGGTGCCCAATAATGCAGAGTGCATTGGAGCTGCTTGATAAGGCCCAGCCCGGGCCGCCTAGCCACATAAACATACATACCTTAAAGCAACGACCTGCATGCTCAGCAGGAGAGGATGGCAACTTCACTAAGGGAGTGATTGATATTTCCCAACTCAAGGATCGTGGTGTCCAACCTTCTACAGAGGAAGGACTTCCACCCTGCTAAAATCCAAAGAATAAAAGAAAGAGAAGGGGACGGAGAGAGCTAGAGAGAGAGGATTTCAATTTAATCCACCAGAAATGACAGAAAAAAAGAATACGACAAAAATTGTGGTTAAACTAAAATATTCTAATCGATAGAAACTGGTGGAGTTATGTCACACATGCAGCTAACAAAAACATATGGAATTGTCTGCTCTACCCAAAATTACACCCAACTATTTGCAGCCCTCCCCCGCCCTCCTTGCGGAAAAGCTGACCACGACTCCATTTTGTTGCTCCCTGCCTACAGACAGAAGCTAAAACAAGAAGCTCCCACGCTGAGGTCTGTTCAACGCTGGTCCGACCAATCTGATTCCACACTCCAAGACTGCTTCCATCACGTGGACTGGGATATGTTTCGTATTGCGTCAAACAACAACATTGACGAATACGCTGATTCGGTGAGCGAGTTCATTAGAACGTGCGTTGAAGATGTCGTTCCCATAGCAACGATTAAAACATTCCCAAACCAGAAACCGTGGATTGATGGCAGCATTCGTGTGAAACTGAAAGCACGAACCACTGCTTTTAATCAGGGCAAGGTGACCGGAAACATGACCGAATACAAACAGTGTAACTATTCCCTCCGCAAGGCAATCAAACAAGCTAAGCGTCAGTATAGAGACAAAGTAGAATCGCAATTCAACGGCTCAGACACGAGGTATGTGGCAGGGTCTACAGTCAATCACGGATTACAAAAAGAAAACCAGCCCAGTCACAGACCAGGATGCCTTGCTCCCAGACAGACTAAATAACTTTTTTGCCCGCTTTGAGGACAATACAGTGCCACTGACACGGCCCGCAACTAAAACATGCGGACTCTCCTTCACTGCAGCTGAGGTGAGTAAAATATTTAAACGTGTAAACCCTCGCAAGGCTGCAGGCCCAGACGGCATCCCCAGCCACGCCCTCAGAACATGTGCAGATCAGCTGGCTGGTGTGTTTACGGACATATTCAATCAATCCTCATCCCAGTCTGCTGTTCCCACATGCTTCAAGAGGGCCACCATTCTTCCTGTTCCCAAGAAAGCTAAGGTAACTGAGCTAAACGACTACCGCCCCGTAGCACTCACTTCCGTCATCATGAAGTGCTTTGAGAGACTAGTCAAGGACCATATCACCTCCACCCTACCTGACACCCTAGACCCACTCCAATTTGCTTACCGCCCAAATAGGTCCACAGACGATGCAATCTCAACCACACTGCACACTGCCCTAACCCATCTGGACAAGAGGAATACCTATGTGAGAATGCTGTTCATCGACTACAGCTCAGCATTTAACACCATAGTTCCCTCCAAACTCGTCATCAAGCTCGAGACCCTGGGTCTCGACCCCGCCCTATGCAACTGGGTACTGGACTTCCTGACGGGCCGCCCCCAGGTGGTGAGGGTAGGTAACAACATCTCCACCCCGCTGATCCTCAGCACGGGGGCCCCACAAGGGTGCGTTCTGAGCCCTCTCCTGTACTCCCTGTTCACCCACGACTGCGTGGCCATGCACGCCTCCAACTCAATCATCAAGTTTGCGGACGACACAACAGTGGTAGCCTTGATTACCAACAACGATGAGACGGCCTACAGGGAGGAGGTGAGGGCCCTCGGAGTGTGGTGTCAGGAAAATAACCTCACATTTAACGTCTACAAAACTAAAGAGATGATTATGGACTTTAGGAAACAGCAGAGGGAACACCCCCCTATCCACATCGATGGAACACTAGTGGAGAGGGTAGTAAGTTTTAAGTTCCTCGGCGTACACATCACAGACAAACTGAATTGGTCCACCCACACAGACAGCATTGTGAAGAAGGCGCAGCAGCGCCTCTTCAACCTCAGGAGGCTGATGAAATTCGGCTTGTCACCAAAAGCACTCACAAACTTCTACAGATGCACAATCGAGAGCATCCTGTCGGGCTGTATCACCGCCTGGTACGGCAACTGCTCCACCCACAACCGTAAGGCTCTCCAGAGGGTAGTGAGGTCTGCACAACGCATCACCGGGGGCAAACTACCTGCCCTCCAGGACACCTACACCACCCGATGTCACAGGAAGGCCATAAAGATCATCAAGGACAACAACCACCCGAGCCACTGCATGTTCACCCCGCTATCATCCAGAAGGCGAGGTCAGTACAGGTGCATCAAAGCTGGGACCGAGAGACTGAAAATCAGCTTCTATCTCAAGGCCATCAGACTGTTAAACAGCCACCACTAACATTGAGTGGCTGCTGCCAACACACTGACTCAACTCCAGCCACTTTAATAATGGGAATTGATGGGAATTGATATAAAATATATCACTAGCCACTTTAAACAATGCTACTTAATATAATGTTTACATACCCTACATTATTTATCTCATATGTATACGTATATACTGTACTCTATATCATCTACTGCATCTTTATTTAATACATGTATCACTAGCCACTTTAAACTATGCCACTTTGTTTACATACTCATCTCATATGTATATACTGTACTCGATACCATCTACTGCATCTTGCCTATGCTGCTCTGTACCATCACTCATTCATATATCTTTATGTACATATTCTTTATCCCTTTACACTTGTGTGTGTGTATAAGGTAGTAGTTTTGGAATTGTTAGCTAGATTACTCGTTGGTTATTACTGCATTGTCGGAACTAGAAGCACAAGCATTTCGCTACACTCGCATTAACATCTGCTAACCATGTGTATGTGACAAATACAATTTGATTTGATTTGATTTGCACATTACCACAGAAATGGAAGAGGAAAGTGGAAGGAGGAAAAAGTAGGGGACTTGTCTGTCGGCCCTGCATTAAAGACCATAGTTTTTCAAAGAAAATTGTGATAAATAAAATAGTATACCAGTTTCATTGAAGAACCAAAATTAACAGTGGTGAAATATAGTTGTGAAGAGATTTTTTATGAACTGATTCCATGACACGTGGTTTATGAACTGATATGCAAAAAGAGGTCAGATTCAAAACGTATAATTTTTCAATTTAAATTATTATACAAAATTCTTGCACCAATAGAATGTTATTTATATGGGGCATCCTACCTTCCCAGATCTACATATTTTGCTGCAAAGAGGCAGAACCACTAGATCATTTGTTTTGGTACTGTCCATGTGTACAGTGCTTGCGAAAGTATTCATCCCCTTGCCATTTTTTCTATTTTGATGCATTACATCCTGGAATTGAAATTGATTTTTATTTGTATTTCATGTAATGTCAAACACAAAATACTCCACATTGGTGAATTGAAATGAAAAAAATTACTTGTTTAAATACAAATGTAAAAAACGTAAAAGTGGTGCGTGCATATGTATTCAACCCCATTTACTATGAAGCCCCTATATAAGATCTGGTGCATTCAATTACCTTCAGAAGTCACATAATTAGTTAAATAAAGTCCACCTGTGTGCAATCTAAGTGTCACATGATCTGTCACATGATCTCAGCATATATATACAACTTTTCTGAAAGGCCCCAGAGTCTGTAACATCACAAAGCAAGGGGCACCACCAAACAAGTGGCACCATGAAGACCAAGGAGCTCTCCAAACAGGTCAGGGACAACGTTGTGGAGAAGTACAGATCAGGATTGGATTGTAAAAATACATCAGAAACTTTGAACATCTCACGGAGCACCATTAAATCCATTATATATATTTTTAAGAATAAGGCACCACAACAAACCTGCCAAGGGAGGGCCGCCCACCAAAACTCAGACCAGGCAAGGAGGGCATTAATCAGAGGCAACAAAGAGACCAAAGATAACCCTGAAGGAGCTGCAAAGCTCAACAGTGGAGATTGGAGTATCTGTCCATAGGACCACTTTAATCCGTACACTCCTTAGACCTGGGCTTTATGGAAGTGTGGCCAGAAAAAGCCATTGCATAAAGATAGAAATAAGCAAACACATTTTGTGTTCGCCAAAAGGCACGTGGGAGACTCTCCAAACAAATGGAAGGTACTCTGGTCAGATGAGACAAAAATTGAGCTGTTTAGCCATCAAGGAAAACGCTATGTCTGGCAAAAACCCAACACCCCTCATCACCCTGAGAACACCATCCCCACAGTGAGTCGTGGTGGTTGCAGCATCATGCTGCAGGGATGTTTTTCATCAGCAGGGACTGGGTTACTGGTCAGTACTGAAGGAATGGTGGATGGTGCTTAATACAGGGAAATTCTTGAGGGAAACCTGTTTCAGTCTTCGAGAGATTTGAGACTGGGACGGAGGTTCACCTTCCTTTCGGACAATGACCATAAGCATACTGCTAAAGCAACACGAGTGGTATAAGGGGAAACATTTAAATGTCTTGGAAAGGCCTAGTCAAAGCCCAGACCTCAATCCATTTGAGAATCTGTGGTATGACTTAGAGATTGCTGTACACCAATGGAACCCATCTAACTTGAAGGATCTGGAGCAGTTTTGCCTTGAAGAATGGGCAAAAATCCCAGTTGCTAGATGTGCCAAGCTTATAGAGGCATACCCCCAATAGACCTGCAGCTGTAATTGCTGCAAAAGGTGTCTCTACAAATGATTGACTTTGGGGGGGTGAATAGTTATGCACGCTGAAGTTTATTGTTTTACAAAAAAAAACATTTGCGTCTTCAAAATAGTAGGCATGTTGTGTAAATTAAATGATACTAACCCCCCAAAAATCCACTTTAATGTTAGGTTGTAAGACAACAAAATTGGAAAATGCCAAGGGGGTGAATACTTTCGCAAGCCACGATTTGTATTTATATGTGTGTATGTATACAGGACCAGTCAAATGTTTGGAAACACCTACTCATGCAAGGGTTTTATTTTACTATTTTCTTCATAGTAGAATAATAGTGAAGACATCAAAACTATGAAATAACACATATGGAATCATGTAGTAACTGAAAAAAGTGTTAAACAAATCAAGTAGCATTCTCTCAACCAGATAATTTTTTATTTAACTAGGCAAGTCAGTTAAGACCAACCTCTTGTTTACAATGACAGCCTACCAAAAGGCAAAAGGCCTTCTGGTGGGACAGGGGATTAAAAATACGTTCAATAAAAATCTAGCACAAAACACACATCACGACAAGAGACAACACAACACTTCATAAAGAGAGACCGAAGACAACAGAGTTCCAAAGCAGCCCCAGACCATCACACTACCACCACCACATTGGTCTGTTGGTATGATGTTCTTTTTCTGAAATGCTGTGTTACTTTTACACCAGATGTAACGGGATGCACACGATCCACAAAGTTCAACTTTTGGCTCATCAGTCCACAGAATATTTTCCCAAAAGTCTTAGGGATCATTAATATGTTTTTTGCCAAAAATGAGACGAGCCTTTATGTTCTTTTTGGACAGCAGTAGTTTTCGCCATGGAACTCTGACATGGATGCCATGTTTGCCCAGTCTCATTCTTATGGTTGAGTCATGAACACTGACCTTAACTGAGTCAAGTGAGGCCTGCAGTTCTGTAGATGTTGTTGTGGGTTCTTTTGTGACCTCTTGGATGAGTCGTCACTGCGCTCTTGGGGTCATTTTGGTAGGCCGGACACTCCTGGGAAGGTTCACCACTGTTCCAAATGTTCTCCATTTGTGGACAATGACTCTCACCGTGGTTTGCTGGAGTCCCAAAGCTTTAGAAATGGCTTTGTAACCCTTTCCAGACTGATCTATATCAATTACTTTGTTTCTCATCTGTTCCTGAAATTCTTTGGGTCGCAGCATAATGTCTTGTTTTTTGAGATCTTTTGGAAGTACCCTTTGTCAGACAGGTTCTATTTAAGTGATTTCTTGATTCAACAGGTCTGGCAGTAATTGGGCCTGGGTGTGGCTAGTGAAATGAAACTCAGCTTTCCAAAAACTGTGATTAACCACAGTAAATTCATGATTTAACAAGGGGCAATTACTTTGTCACATAGGGCCATGAAGGTTCGGATAGCTTTTTTTCCCATAATAAATAAAATCATCACTTAAAAACTGCATTTTGTGTTTACTTGGGTTATCTTTGTGTAATATAAAAATGTGTTTGATCTGAAACATTTAAGTGTGACAAATGTGCAAGAAAATAAGAAATCAGGAAGGGAGCAAATACTTTTTCACAGCACTGTATCTATTTTACCCTGAATTTCTGCCAAGTTAACAAACAGACAGTACCTTATCCACTATGCAATCTGGTTTCCGAGCTGGTTATGGGTGCACCTCAGGCACGCTCAAGGTCCTAAACAATATCATACTGCCATTGATAAAATACAATACTGTGCAGCCGTATTCATCAACCTGGCGAAGGCTTTTGACTCTGTCAATCACCTCATTCTTATCGGCAGACTCATCAGCTTCGTTTTCTCAAAAGACTGCCTCGCCTGGTTCACCAACTACTTCTCAGATAGAGTTCAGTGTCTCAAATTGGAGGGCCTGTTGTCTGGACCTCTGGCTGTTTCTATGAGGGTGCCACAGGGTTCAATTCTCGGGCCTGTATTCTCTTTCTGTACCTATCAATGATGTCGCTCTTGCCGCTGGTGATTATCTGATCCACCTCTACGCATACGACACCATTCAGTATACTTCTGGCCCTTCTTTGGACACTGTGTTAACTAACCTCCATACGCGCTTCAATGCCATGCAACTCTTCTTCCGTGGCCTCCAACTGCTCTTAAATGCAAGTAAAACTAAATGCATGCTCTTCATTTGATTGCTGCCCAAACCCGCCTGCCATCACCACTCTAAACAGTTTTAACATAGAATATGTGGACTACAAATACCTAGTTGTCTGGTTCGACTGAAAACTCTCCTTCCAGACTCATATTAACCATCTCCAATCCAAAATGAATCGTCTTCCTATTTTCCAACAAAGCATCGTTCACTCATGTTGCCAAACATACCCTCGTAAAACTGACTATCCAACCAATCCTTGACTTCGGCGATGTCATTTACAAATTAGCCTCCAACACTCTACTCAGCAAATTGGATGTAGTCTATCACAGTGCCATCCGTTTTGTCACCAAAGCCCCATATACAGTGCCTTGCGAAAGTATTCGGCCCCCTTGAACTTTGCGACCTTTTGCCACATTTCAGGCTTCAAAAATAAAGATATAAAACTGTATTTTTTTGTGAAGAATCAACAACAAGTGGGACACAATCATGAAGTGGAACGACATTTATTGGATATTTCAAACTTTTTTAACAAATCAAAAACTGAAAAATTGGGCGTGCAAAATTATTCAGCCCCTTTACTTTCAGTGCAGCAAACTCTCTCCAGAAGTTCAGTGAGGATCTCTGAATGATCCAATGTTGACCTAAATGACTAATGATGATAAATACAATCCACCTGTGTGTAATCAAGTCTCCGTATAAATGCACCTGCACTGTGATAGTCTCACTGTGATAGTCGCAGGTACCCATGTGCCATCTCCTCATTGGTTATACCCACATGGGTGATTGAAAGACTAAATGTTTTGCTGGTCATCATGGTAATACTATGAAAGTGTAGATGCCAATCACCATATAACTTCAAAGATGAAAAAGCCTGGAGGGAGGAGAGATGACTAGAAATTATTCAGTTGGCCGTGTTATGTGTGGATTAATTGTCGGATTAGAGGACCTTGTGCATTTCAGGTAAAATAAAAACTCAATGTTTATATCCCAGGACAAATTAGCTAGCAACAGCAACCTAGCTAAATGGGACAAATTAGCTAGCAAGTGCAAGCAAACTAGCTAAATTGCCATACATGTTTAATGCTTTTCGACCTGTCCCCAAGTTAATGTAATTGGTTCAGAGTTTGTTTGGATATTTTAACCTTCGTGTCGTGATTGCGTTTGGTGTACGTGGACAAAATACATTTATGCACGATAGCGCACGATGGCGCATGCATGCAGCCGGTTTGGGTTCCGTGTTACCCCTCTCTCTAACCCCCTCTCTCTACCCTTCTCTGTCCTCTCTCTCTCCACCCCTCTCTCTCTTTTGTTCTCTCTCATATCTACTCCTCCCTACCCCTCTCTCTCCTCTCTACCTCTCTCTCCTCTCTACCCCTTTCTCTCCTCTCTACCCCTCTCTCCTCTTTTAACCCTCTAGGCTGTTTGACTGGCACAGGCCCAGTGCGGCACCTGCCCATTTATTTTAAAGTGCATTTAAGTGTAATCCAGGCTGTCCTTTGATTTGTGATAAAGAAGCAGAGGGGCTGTGGGATTGGAGGCCACCTGGGTCAGATCTATGCTGCCTGCCCTGCTGCAGTCTAGACCTTATTGTGGTTCCTTCACATCGGAATGATCTCTCTCTCAATTCAAATCAATTCAAGGGGCTTTATTGGCATGAAAAAAATATGTTAACATTGCCAAAGCAAGTGAATTAGATAATATACAAAAGTGAAATAAACAATCAAAATGAGCAGTAAATGTTACACTCACAGAAGTTCCAAAATAATAAAGACATTACAAAGGTCATATTATGTTTAGAAACAGTGTTGTAACAATGTGCAACTGTTTAAAGTACAAAAGGGAAAATAAATAAACATAAATATGGGTTGTAATTACAATGGTGTTTGTTATTCACTGGTTGCCCTTTGCTTGTGGCAACGGGTCACAAATATTGCTGCTGTGATGGCACGCTGTGGTATTTCACCCAGTAGATATGGGAGATTGTCAAAATCGGGTTTGTTTTCAAATTCTTGTAATCTGAGGGAAATATGGTTCTCTAATATGGTCATACATTGGGCAGGAGGTTAGAAAGTACTGTTCAGTTTCCACCTCGTTTTGTGGGCAGTGTGCACATAGCCTGTCTTCTCTTGAGAGCTATGCTCACTGAGTCTGTACATAGTCAAAGCTGTCGTTAAATTTGGGTCAGTCACAGTGGTCAGGTATTCTGCCACTGTGTACTCTCTGTTTAGGGCCAAATAGCATTCTCGTTTTCTCTCTCTCTGTCTCTCTCTCTCTCTCTGTCAAACTCTCTCTCCCTGTTACTCTCTATCTCTCTCTCTAATAATGATGCCACTAGTGATTAGAGCATTAGCAAGTATGTCTCTCACCGATCAGAGCTTTAATCAGTCTGATTACAGCTCTGCTCATTTTCGGGTAAGGGTAAGCGTGCATATCTCCCTGCTGTTGACGTAATGGTACACACATTGTCTACCAACCAACCAGCTCCACACATCCCAAATGTCGTTGATGGTAATGGACCCAAAAGTGTTAGAAATAGATGGACAAATAACACATGTAGAGGGGGAAATGGTATAGAAGAAAGAGAGAAAGATCAGAGAGAGAGGGAGACCAGAGAGCAGAGAACCAGAGGGAGAGAGAGACCAGAGAGAGAGGGAGACAAGAGAGCAGAGAACCAGAGGGAGAGAGAGACCAGAGAGAGAGGGAGACCAGAGAGCAGAGAACCAGAGAGAGAGGGAGACCAGAGAGAGAGGGAGACCAGAGAGCAGAGAACCAGAGGGAGAGAGACCAGAAAAAGAGACAGGAGAGCAATTTGTTTCCCCTCTGTGAATTACAGGCCCAGGCCAGCTAACAGACCTGTAATGGTAACCAGCCCAGTTCCAGCCCCAGTTCCAGCCTTAGTTCCAGTTCCAGCCCCAGTTCCAGCCCCAGTTCCAGACCCAGTTCCAGACCCAGTTCCAGCCCCAGTTCCAGCCTTAGTTCGAGTTCCAGCCCCAGCCCCAGTTCCAGACACATTAGCTGAAACAGAGCCAAAACCAAATGTCTTTTCAGTGGTTTGGTGAGACAGGGTTCTGAGCTGAGAAATACTTGGTGTTCCTTTAATCATGGGCTCCTTGAAAGGTTTATAGAAATGTTCAGTGGAAAGTTCAACGCTGTGTCAACCCTCCTAAGCATAGCTGCTTTGTGCTTTGTTATGTTAGTACAATATTATGATGTCCCGGCGTCATTCCTGATTATTCTGCATCATCAGACCTGCGACCAGACTCTACTCTTCTCATGACATTATTGATGATGTAATTCTGCATCGTCAAACCTGCGACCAGACTCTACTCTTCTCATGACATTATTGATGATGTCATTCTGCATCGTCAGACCTGTGACCAGACTCTACTCTTCTCATGACATTATTGATGATGTCATTCTGCATCGTCAGACCTGTGACCACTCTACTCTTCTCATGACATTATTGATGATGTCATTTTGCATCGTCAGACCTGCGACCAGACTCTACTCAAATCAAATCAAATCTAATCAAATCAAATGTATTTATATAGCCCTTTGTACAACAGCTGATATCTCAAAGTGCTGTACAGAAACCCAGCCTAAAACCCCAAACAGCAAGCAATGCAGGTGTAGAAGCACAGTGGCTAGGAAAAACTCCCTAGAAAGGCCAAAACCTAGGAAGAAACCTAGAGAGGAACCAGGCTGTGTGGGGTGGCCAGTCCTCTTCTGGCTGTGCCGGGTGGAGATTATAACAGAACATGGCCAAGATGTTCAAATGTTCATAAATGACCAGCATGGTCCAATAATAATAAGGCAGAACAGTTGAAACTGGAGCAGCAGCACGGCCAGGTGGACTGGGGACAGCAAGGAGTCATCATGTCAGGTAGTCCTGAGGCATGGTCTTAGGGCTCAGGTCCTCCGAGAGAGAGAAAGAAAGAGAGAATTAGAGAGAGCACACTTAAATTCACACAGGACACCGAATAGGACAGGAGAAGTACTCCAGATATAACAAACTGACCCTAGCCCCCCGACACATAAACTACTGCAGCAGCATAAATACTGGAGGCTGAGACAGGAGGGGTCAGGAGACACTGTGGCCCCATACTCTTCTCATGACATTATTGATGATGTCATTCTGCATCGTCAGACCTGCGACCAGACTTTACTCTTCTCATGACATTATTGATGATGTCATTCTGCATCGTCAAACCTGTGACCACTCTACTCTTCTCATGACATTATTGATGATGTCATTCTGCATCGTCAGACCTGCGACCAGACTCTACTCTTCTCATGACATTATTGATGATGTCATTCTGCATCGTCAGACCTGCGACCAGACTCTACTCTTCTCATGACATTATTGATGATGTCATTCTGCATCGTCAGACCTGCGACCAGACTCTACTCTTCTCATGACATTATTGGTGATGTCATTCTGCATCGTCAGACCTGCAACCAGACTCTACTCTTCTCATGACATTATTGATGATGTCATTCTGCATCGTCAGACCTGTGACCACTCTACTCTTCTCATGACATTATTGATGATGTCATTCTGCATCATCAGACCTGCGACCAGACTCTACTCTTCTCATGACATTATTGTTGATGTTATTCCGCATGTTTTTTGTCTTTATGTTTGAAAGGATTCCTGGCACTGCCCGTGTTTCTTCAGGGGGGTGTTGTGGCGTGGCCAGCGATTAAAGGTGGGCCAAGCCTCTCGCAATGCACACGCACACACAAACACACACACAACGCATAACGGTAGGCCAAGCCCCTCAGAACGCAGCCCATATGCTCCCCTTCTCCTACCCAGCACCCCAGCCAAAATTCACAATCTGTCCCCATTACCCTCCCTCCCATCACCATCTTTTATAGAGATCCCATCTAAACTACACAAGTCTCATTGCCACTCTGCTATTATAACTCAGCCTCTAAAAAAACATGTATAATGAAGCCAAGTCTGTCCAGCAGCTTTGAAGCAGCTCTCATCTCCTTGCCCTTTGGCTTGTCAGTTAGTGAAGACTCCATGTGGAGCTTCATATTTGAAGTCAAATTTACAGGGCGGGGGTAGGGAGTTTTATCAAAGGCCGCTATGTTGTGGTTGGGGTCTTTGTATGGCCTATAGGGAGGCTGTGTGAATGCCCTCGCTCTTCAAATCTCAAACAGATCCTGCCATGTTGTTGAAGCTCTCCCTTCATGGATCATCCAGTGGGGGGGGGGGGGGGTAACACCAGAGACCTTGTCTATGTCCAAAATGGCACCCTATTCCATATGCAGGCCCAGGTCAAAAGTAGAGCACTATATAGGGAATAGTGTGTCATTTGAGATGCACCCCTTGGTCATGGCAGGGCAGGGAGGGCCATGCAGTGCCAGTGAGGGCCATGCAGGGCAGGGAGGGCCATGCAGGGCAGGGAGGGCCATGCAGCGCCAGTGAGGACCATGCAGGGCGGGGAGCGCAGCAGCTGCTCTCTATAGTGGCCTGTAGCTTTGTTTCCATGTGACTCTTGGCACTGGGGTGTATGTATGTTTTGTGCATGTATGTTTTGTGTGTGTGTGTGTGTGTCTGTCTCTAGCCCACAGCATGGTATTTCTGCTTGTTTATTCAGTTAGACTGCCCCACTAATGTCTGGGCACATAGAAACGAGAGGAGCCAGCCTCCTGCTGTCCCCAACACCCTGCACCACAAATACTGACACATACACATTACATTTTAATCCATAAAACACACAGACGCACACAAAATCCTCCATCCCATAATAGTTAGTTGATGAATATATAGATTTTATTGCTGAGTGATAGGAGAAATCCCTAAGAGACCCAGGACAAGTGAAACAGCTCGGTGATTAAGCTCAAATGCAAACAGACAAAGGAGAATATCATTCTGACATGCTTTGTTAGGCTTTAAAAAGTCAGAGATCTCTGTTCTGTTTAGTCTGTTAGTGGTTGTTAGCCTTTCTGCACGTATCAAACACACCAAATGACCTTTCTGTGGAGAGGACGGTGGCCAGTAGTCTCTATGGACAGCACATACCAGGACAGAAGAGAGAGAGGGACAAATGAGTTACTGCAGGACAAACATGGTGAAATATAGGAATAGCAAGCTCTAGAGAGGGAGACACACACTCTGCGGGCACACTGTGCACCACTATGCACAACTCTGCGTGCACACTCTGCACGCACACTCTGCACCACTCTGCACACACATTCTGTACCACTCTGCATCACTCTGCATGCACGTTCTATACAACTCTCCGTGTACGCTCTGCACCACTCTGCACCACTCTGCACCACTCTGCATGCACACTCTGCACAACTCTCCGTGTACACTCTGCACCACTCTCCGTGTACGCTATGCACCACTCTGCACACACACTCTGCACCACTCTGCATGCACACTCTGCACAACTCTCTGTGTACGTTCTGCACCACTCTCCGTGTACGCTCTGCACCACTCTGCACACACACTCTGCACCACTATGCATGCACACTCTGCACAACTCTCCGTGTACGCTCTGCACCACTCTGCACACACACTCAGCACGCACACTCAGCACGCACACTCAGCACGCACACTCAGCACGCACACTCAGCACGCACACTCAGCACGCACACTCAGCACGCACACTCAGCACGCACACTCAGCACGCACACTCTGCACGCACACTCTGCACGCACACTGCACGCACGCTGCACGCACACTCTGCACGCACACTCTGCACGCACACTCGGCACGCACACTCTGCACTGCTCTGCATGCACACTCTGCACCACTCTGCACCACTCTGCATGCACACTCTGCACAACTCTCTGTGTACGCTCTGCACCACTCTGCACACACACTCTGCACCACTCTGCACCACTCTGCATGCACACTCTGCACAACTCTCCGTGTACGCTCTGCACCACTCTCCTTGTACGCTCTGCACCACTCTGCACACACACTCTGCACCACTCTGCACCACTCTGCACCACTCTGCACCACTCTGCACCACTCTCCATGCGCACTCTCCACGCACACTCGACAACAGTCTGCAAGCACACTCGACACCTCTCTGCGTGCACACTCTGCACCACTCCGCACCCCTCTGCACGCACACTCTGCACCACTCTGTACAACTGCATGCACACTCTGCACAACTCTGCACCACTCTGCACGCACACTCTGCACCACTCTGCACGCACACTCAGCACCACTATGCACACACACTCAGTACCACTCTGCACACACACTCTGCACCACTCTGCACCACTCTGCACCACTCTGCATGCACACTCTGCATGCACACTCTGCATGCACACTCTGCACAACTCTCCATGCACGCTCTGCACCACTCTGCACCACTCTGCACGCACACTCGGCAACAGTCTGCAAGCACACTCGACACCTCTCTGCGTGCACACTCTGCACCACTCCGCACCCCTCTGCACGCACACTCTGCACCACTCTGTACAACTCTGCATGCACACTGCACCACTCTGCACCCACACTCCGCACCACTCTCCATGTACACTCTGCACCAGTCTGCAAGTACACTCTGCACGCACGCTCGGCACCACCATACACGCACACTCGGCACCACTCTGCAGGCACACCAGGAACCACTATGCATGCACACTCTGCACCACTCTGCACGCACACTCAGCACCACTCTGCACGCACACTCAGCACCACTATGCACACACACACTCAGTACCACTCTGCACACACACTCGGTACCAGTCTGCACGCACACTTGGCATCACTCTGCACGCACGCTCGGCACCACCATACACGCACACTCGGCACCACTCTGCAGGCACACCAGGAACCACTATGCATGCACACTCAGCACGACTCTGCACGCACACTCAGCACCACTCTGCACGGACACTCAGCACCACTATGCACACACACACTCAGTACCACTCTGCACACACACTCGGTACCAGTCTGCACGCACACTTGGCATAACTCTGCACGCACGCTCTGCACACTCTGCACGTACACTTGGCACCACTCTGCACGCACACTCTGCCCCACTCTGTACAACTCTGTACAACTCTGCAGGCACACTGCACCACTCTGCACGCACACTCAGCACCACACTGCGCACACACTCTGCACCACTCTGTGCGCACATTCGGCATCACTCTGCACACACACTCTGCACCAGTCTGCACGCACACTCAGCACCACTCTGCACGCACACTCAGCACCACTCTGCACGCACACTCAGCACCACTATGCACACACACACTCAGTACCACTCTGCACACACACTCGGTACCAGTCTGCACGCACACTTGGCATCACTCTGCACGCACGCTCTGCACACTCTGCACGTACACTTGGCACCACTCTGCACGCACACTCTGCCCCACTCTGTACAACTCTGTACAACTCTGCAGGCACACTGCACCACTCTGCACACACACACTGCACCACTCTGCACGCACACTCAGCACCACACTGCGCACACACTCTGCACCACTCTGTGCGCACATTCGGCATCACTCTGCACACACACTCTGCACCAGTCTGCACGCACACTTGGCATCAATCTGCACGCACACTTGGCATCAATCTGCACGCACACTCTCCACACTCTGCACACTCTGCACACACACTCAGCACCACTATGCATGCACACTCTGCACCACTCTGCATGCACACTCAGCACCACTCTGCACGCACACTCAGCACCACTCTGCACGCACACTCAGCACCACTATGCACACACACACTCAGTACCACTCTGCACACACACTCGGTACCAGTCTGCACGCACACTTGGCATCACTCTGCACGCACGCTCTGCACACTCTGCACGTACACTTGGCACCACTCTGCACGCACACTCTGCCCCACTCTGTACAACTCTGTACAACTCTGCAGGCACACTGCACCACTCTGCACGCACACTCTGCCCCACTCTGTACAACTCTGCAGGCACACTGCACCACTTTGCACGCACACTCAGCACCACACTGCACGCACACTCTGCACCAGTCTGCACACACACTTGGCATCACTCTGCACGCAAACTCTGCACACTCTGCACGTACACTTGGAACCACTCTGCACGCACACTCTGCGCCAGTCTGCTCTACTGCAAGCACACTCGGCATCACGTTGCATCTCTCTGCACTCACACTCTGCACCACTCTGCACGCACACTCTGCACCACTCTGCACCACTCTGCACTACTCAGCATGCACACTGCACCACTCTGTGCGCGCACTCTGCACCACTCTGCACAACTCTGCGTGCACACGCTGCACCACTCCGCACCCCTCTGCAAGCACACTCTGCACAACTCTGCGTGCACACTCTGCACCACTCTGTACAACTCTACACGCACACTGCACCACTCTACACGCACTCTCGGCACCACTCTGCACGCATACTCGGCACGCACACTCGGCACCACTCTGCACACACACTCTGCATAACTCTGTACGCACACTCAACACCAGTCCGCATGCACACTCTGCATCACTTTGCACGCACACTCTGCACCTACACTCTGCACATACACCCACGCACGCACTCACACAAACATGCACAGAAAACAGTACTCAAACACGTGCATTTGCATGTGCACACACACACACACACAAACACACACACACACACACCTTACTGTAATTGTGGGGACCATCAATCGATTCCCATTCAAAATCCTATTTTCCCTGACCCGTAACCTTAAATGTAAATCTAACCTTTACCTTAAACCTAAGCCTAATCCTAAGCCTAAACATAAACCTAAACCTAAACCACCCACACATACACCTTAACCTAACCCTAACCCTAACCTTTAAAGATGCTTAACATGATAAAATACACAAAAAAAGTGATTGTGTTGAATTGTGTTTGGGAAATATAAAAGTATTAATAATATTTCATTAATACCTTCTGCACAGCCAGCCCTGTTTTTAGCCTGGATAATACTCGCCAGTCTACCAATATCGAACTGTCTCTCCACAACAACACCGGATTCCTGCCGTAATCCCTGGACCACTACCTCTGATCTTCACAGCTAGCTTGCACCCAGTACCGAAGCTATCCCTGAGGCCCACCTCCCGGCCTACTCAGCTGTTCACCCGAACCCCACTCATACACGGCTAGAGCCCAATACTCCACCGGATCCTTGAGGTAAACTCTGGACCTTGGCTAACGCCACTGCCACGAAGCTAGAACCAGTTAGCCGTGAGCCAGGCACATCTCCCTTCTAGCAAACTAAATTCTACAATACCTCTTTCGCCATCTGCCTTGGATTCTCTGTCGCCCGCGTGCTAGCGTAGTGAAGGCTTCCTTGTTCCATCTACTGCTGCCCCCTGGACACTTGGCTACATAGCTGATGCCTGCTGGACTGTTCATTAATCACGGTACTCCATTCTGTTTATTTATGTTTTATCTGTCGGCCCCAGCCGCAAACTCAGGCTCTGTGTGTAGTTAATCCGACCCTCTCTGCCTAGTCATCACTATTTTACCTACTGTTGTTGTGTTAGCTGACTAGCTGTTGTTGTCTCACCTGTTGTTTTAGCAAGCTCTCCCAATCAAGACCTGCAATTACTTTATGCCTTGCTGTATGTCTCTCTCAAATATCAATATGCCTTGTATACTGTTCTTCACCTCTGATACCTCCTTTGTCCCACCTCCCACACATGCGGTGACCTCACCCATTATAACCAGCATGTCCAGAGATACAACCTCTCTTATCATCACACAGTTCCTGGGCTTACCTCCACTGTACCTGCACCCCACCATACCCCTGTCTCCACATTATGCCCTGAATATATTCTACCACGCCCATAAATCTGCTCCTTTTATTCCTTGTCCCCAACAATCTAGGCGAACAATTGTGATAGCCTTTAGCCGCACCCTCATCCTACTCCTCCTCTATTTCTCGGGTGATGTGGAGGTAAACACAGGCCCTGCATGTCCCCAGGCACCCTCATTTGTTGACTTCTGTGATCGAAAAAGCCTTGGTTTCATGCATGTCAACATCAGAAGCATCCTCCCTAAATGTGTTTTACTCATTGCTTTAGCACACTACTCGGCCAACCCTGATGTCCTTGCCGTGTCTGAATCCTGGCTTAGGAAGGCCACCAAAAAATCTGAGATTTCCATACCCAACTATAACATTTTCTGTCAAGATAGAACTACAAAAGGGGGAGGAGGGGAGGAGTTGTAATCTACTGCAGAGATAGCCTGCAAAGTTCTGTCATACTATCCAGGTCTATGCCCAAACAGTTCGAACTTCTAATTTTGAATTTTAATCTCTCCAGAAATAAGTCTCTCACTGTTGCCGCCTGCTACCGACCCCCCTCAGCTCCCAGCAGTGCCCTGGACACCATCTGTGAATTGATCGCCCCCCATCTAGCTTCAGAGTTTGTTCTGTTAGGTGACCTAAACTGGGATATGCTTAACACCCCGACAGTCCTACAATCTAAGCTAGATGCCCTCAATCTCACACAAATCATCAAGGAACCCACCAGGTACAACCCTAAATCCGTAAACATGGGCACCCTAATTGACATTATCCTGACCAACTTGCCCTCCAAATACACCTCTACTGTCTTCAATCAGGATCTCAGCAATCACTGCCTCATTGCCTGTATCCGCTACGGGTCCGCGGTCAAACGACCACCCCTCAAACTGTCAAACGCTCCCTAAATCACTTTTGCGAGCAGGCCTTTCTAATCGACCTGGCCTGGGTATCCTGGAAGGATATTGACCTCATCCCGTCAGTTGAGGATGCCTGGTCATTCTTTAAAAGTAACTTCCTCACCATCTTAGACAAGCATGCTCAGTTCAAAAAATGCAGAACTAAGAACAGATATAGCCCTTGGTTCACTCCAGACCTGACTGCCCTCGACGAGCACAAAAACATCCGGCGGACTGCAATAGCATCGAATAGTCCCTGCGATATGCAACTGTTCAGGGAAGTCAGGAATCAATACACGCAGTCAGTCAGGAAAGCAAATGACAGCTTTTTCAAGCAGAAATGTGCATCCTGTAGCTCTAACTCTAAAAAGTTATGGGACACTGTAAAGTCCATGGAGAACAAGAGCACCTCCTCCCAGCTGCCCACTGCACTGAGGCTAGGTAACAGGTAAATTCGTGATAATCGAAAACTTCAACACGCATTGACCAAGGCTATGATTTTATAATAATTTTGCACGCCCAATTTTTCAGTTTTGGATTTATTAAAAAAGTTTGAAATATCCAATAAATGTCGTTCCACTTCATGATTGTGTCCCACTTGTTGTTGATTCTTCACAAAAAAAATACAGTTTTATATCTTTATGTTTGAAGCCTGAAATGTGGCAAAAGGTCGCAAAGTTCAAGGGGGCCGAATACTTTCGCAAGGCACTGTATATAGATTTAAATAAATATATATGTTATTGACTTGTTTATTGTTTACTCCATATGTAACTGTGTTGTTGTCTGTTCACACTGCTATGCTTTATCTTGGCCAGGTCGCAGTTGCAAACGAGAACGTGTTCTCAACTAGCCTACCTGGTTAAATAAAGGTGAAATAAAAAAATTAAAAGAAATAAAAGAAATCCCGAAATGTGTAGGTGGCTTAACATACGCTGTTCCGTGGCTCAACTTACCTCATACCCAAGGTGAGTTGTGCCAAGTGACCACTTTTTTTGGACAAGCTATGTTTAAAAACTGTGGTGTTTACATTCATTCAGAATATTTCCAGGGATACACAACATCCTGAAATATACTGTAAATATCTTTATTTAAAATAATACTTTATTTCGCTTGATGGAGTGATGCTGAATGTAAAAAATGTCTCAACTTAACCAACTATCTTCTACTGTACTGGAGTCTTTTGAAAAGTGGGCCAGAATGAATTAACAATGGAGCTAATGATTTGTGGCTCAAGCAGTCATTGGAGCGTAAACGTTTAATTGACATTTTTCTATTGAATAATGTGTTATTTGAAGTTGAACAGCATGACTGCATGGGTGTCTGGATCATAGGTGGATTCACTGTACAGAGACTCCTGTCGTATTACAATGATGTCTCTTTCCTTTTCTTTGAAAAAATGTATGTTGTGTATATATCGAGATGTTGAAGCTTTCAGAAGCTATTATGCTTTTGTAAATTAAGATTAGCATTCACTAAACTGTAGAGCCATGCAATCTCACTTCTGCCAGGAAAAATAGACCACATCTCTGTTTTCCCTGCATGCATCCAAAAGGCCACCACATTCCTTAATGGACCCTAGTCAAAAAGAGTGCACTATATGGTGAATAGGGTGCCATTAAGAAGCAGCCCATGTCCGAACTACAACCCCCACCTTATTTTCTTTACTGATAAGAGTTAAACACAGTAGGTCTGGTAAACAGTCATGTGTCTGTCTACATGTTTTACTATACTTGTGAGTACCAATAGTCTGCAGAGGAATAGTAAACCAACTAATATTCAGAGTGTGGATATTTTTCCGGTCCTCACTTGTAAAAAGCCTATTTTAGGCTTAGGGGTTAGGTTTAGGCTTAGAAATAGGGTTATGGTTAGAGTTAGGGGTAGGTTTAGGGGTTAATACTAGATGTAAGACCTCAAATTGAAGCTTATAGAGACCCCAACTGGTGTATAGAAACAATCCTAAAATGATCAACTTTGGTTAAAAAAGATATGAGCGTCATGAAAGCTCTAACACAATATATGAATTTGGTTAGATGAAAATCAGTTTTATGGACCTATCTTGCGTATCATGTTTTCCATGTGGTTTCTTTCTTCACAGACTCCATGAAATGATGACCTCTTCCTAAATATTTTGTCACATGATACATTTTGTGTATGGTTTCCTTGAGACAAGGGTTGCTCAACTTACCCCTTTGGCTCAACTTACCAGTGGTGGAAAAAGTACTCAATCGTCATACTTGAGGAAAAATAAAGAAACCTTAATATAATATCACTCAAATAAAAGTGAAAGTCACCCAGTCAAATACTACTTGAGTAAAAGTATACAAGTATTTTGTTTAAATATACTTAAGTATGAAAAGTACATTTTATTGCTAAAATATACCTAAGTATTAAAAGTAAAAATATGAATCATTTCCAATACCTTACATAAAGTAAACCAGACGGCACTGTCACGCATTGACCTTAGAGAGCCTTGTTAATTCTCTATTTGGTTAGTTCAGGGTGTGACTTGGGTGGACAAATCTGTTTCTATTTCTTTGTTGGCCTAGTATGGTTCCCAATCAGAGGCAGCTGTTTATCCTTTTCTCTGATTGGGGATCATACTTAGGCAGCCCTTTTTCCCACCTTAGAATGTGGGATCTTGATTTTGTATAGGTGCTGTGTAACCTGCAGAACTTTATGTTCGTTTTGTATTTTGTTGTTTTTCGGTGTTCATTTTAAATTAAGTAAGATGTTCGCCTACCACGCTGCACCTTGGTCTAATTCATCCAACGAACGTAACAAGCACCATTTTCTTATTTTTTAGCCAAGGGTACACTCCAACACTCAGACCTAATTTACAGATAGACAGGGACACACTCCAACACTCAGACATCATTTACATACAGCCAGGAGCACACGCCAACGCTCAGACATAATTTACAAATGAGGCATGTGTGTTTAGTGAGTCCGCCAGATCAGAGGCAGGGGATGACCAGGGATGTTCTCTGTTTAGTGAGTCCGCCAGATCACAGGCAGGGGATGACCAGGGATGTTCTCTGTTTAGTGAGTCTGCCAGATCAGAGGCAGGGGATGACCAGGGATGTTCTCTGTTTAGTGAGTCCTCCAGATCAGAGGCAGGGGATGACCAGGGATGTTCTCTGTTTAGTGAGTCCTCCAGATCAGAGGCAGGGGATGACCAGGGATGTTCTCTGTTTAGTGAGTCCTCCAGATCAGAGACAGGGGATGACCAGGGATGTTCTCTGTTTAGTGAGTCCTCCAGATCAGAGGCAGGGGATGACCAGGGATGTTCTCTGTTTAGTGAGTCCGCCAGATCAGAGGCAGGGGATGACCAGGGATGTTCTCTGTTTAGTGAGTCCACCAGATCAGAGGCAGGGGGTGACATGGGATGTACTCTGTTTAGTGAGTCCTCCAGATCAGAGGCAGGGGATGACCAGGTATGTTCTCTGTTTAGTAAGTCCGCCAGATCAGAGGCAGGGGATGACCAGGGATGTTCTCTGTTTAGTGGGTCTGCCAGATCAGAGGCAGGGGATGACCAGGGATGTTCTCTGTTTAGTGAGTCTGCCAGATCAGAGGCAGGGGATGAACAGGGATGTTCTCTGTTTAGTGAGTCCTCCAGATCAGAGGCAGGGGATGACCAGGGATGTTCTCTGTTTAGTGAGTCCGCCAGATCAGAGGCAGGGGATGACCAGGGATGTTCTCTATTTAGTGAGTCCGCCAGATCAGAGGCAGGGGATGACCAGGGATGTTCTCTGTTTAGTGAGTCCTCCAGATCAGAGGCAGGGGATGACCAGGGATGTTCTCTGTTTAGTGAGTCCTCCAGATCAGAGGCAGGGGATGACCAGGGATGTTCTCTGTTTAGTGAGTCCGCCAGATCAGAGGCAGGGGATGACCAGGGATGTTCTCTATTTAGTGAGTCCGCCAGATCAGAGGCAGGGGATGACCAGGGATGTTCTCTGTTTAGTGAGTCCTCCAGATCAGAGGCAGGGGATGACCAGGGATGTTCTCTGTTTAGTGAGTCTGCCAGATCAGAGGCAGGGGATGACCAGGGATGTTCTCTGTTTAGTGAGTCCGCCAGATCAGAGGCAGTAGGGATGACCAGGGATGTTCTCTGTTTAGTGAGTCTGCCAGATCAGAGGCAGGGGATGACCAGGGATTTTCTCTGTTTAGTGAGTCCGCCAGATCAGAGGCAGGGGATGACCAGGGATGTTCTCTGTTTAGTGAGTCTGCCAGATCAGAGGCAGTAGGGATGACCAGGGATGTTCTCTGTTTAGTGAGTCCACCAGATCAGAGGCAGGGGATGACCAGGGATGTTCTCTTGATAAGCATTCAAAATGTAACGAGTACTTTGGTTGTCAGGGAATAAAAAGTACGTTATTCTCTTTAGGAATGTAGTAAAGTAAAAATGAAAGTTGTCAAACATATAAATAGTAAAGTAAAGTACAGATACCCCCCAAAACTACTTAAGTAGTACTTTAAAGTATTTTTACTTAAGTACTTTACACCACTGCAGCTTACCCCACTCTCCCCTACAGTACGTCTGATCTCAATGCCAATATACAGACATTGAAGGCTCTTCAGCTGCAGTCATTTGGGCCATTTGTCCTCCAGGCAAAAGCATTTCCATCAGCATTTTACAGGAAGAAGTGTATGTGTGTGTGTGTGTGTGTGTGCGTGCATGCGTGCCTGCGAGCATGTAGTTGTAATGAACATGAGGGGAGACAGAGAGCTAGTTTCAAGCGTAGGGCACAGCTATTGCAAAGGACCACAGGAGGAGGCAGGTAGCTGGGTCCAGGGGCCTGCAGAAGGTCATACACAGGGGGTCCAAAAGGCAACAGTACAGGCAGGGAAAAGGTTAGTAACGTAGTTTGGGAGATCAGGCAATAGGTAGATTACAGGAAATCCGAGGCAGGGAATAGGCAAAAGGCGTCGTTAGTGAGGCAGGCAAAAACTATCATACACTTAAGGAGTAAATCATGGGAAAAAACAGAGCTCTGAAAGACGTGTCACAAAACAAACAATACCTCACAGCGATGGGGTGTGATCATGACATACAGGTGTGTGAACAGGTGATTAGAATTCAGGTGATTGGGATCTGGAGAGTGAGCTGTGTTCAGGGGATCTAGTTGTTTGAAAGTGTGAGCTGGAAAGTGGGACGGAAAGTGAGCTGCGTTCAGGGGATCTACGTGTTTGAGGGTGTGATTTGGAAGCAGACGTTACTGTAGTGTCCCATCCATTTGGGACTGACTGCGAGGAACAACTCCAAGCTCACTAAGTCAGGAGCTTTAGCGAGATGAGAGTGGGCCAGGGAAGAGGGCCAGAGAACTTCATAGTCAGTTAGACAGAACATATCACACAACATCAATCCAGAGGAAACCCAGTCTCAAGACCTTAATGTCTCTCACCTCATTTATCCACACCATCATTTTTCACTCCGACTTGGGCTCCATGACAACACACAAAACAGGACCCATACACACTCTCATACACGATGACACGCAGTCACTGTGGATATAAAATCATTCAAACACACATTAACATAAGGATACACACATATACAGTAGATAACCCCCACTTGTGTTTGGATGGAAAATATTTCTGTTAAGCCTCTTGAAAATGAAAACACACATGAAACTCACGACTATGACCGATCCGTTCTCTCTTGAAAGCGAGAAGGCCATACATGTGGGCCAGAGGAAGAAAAAGGAGTTCACATTCCACATCAAGAATTCACCAGAGAAACCATAACCATCCTTAATGTTCTCCAACCATTAAAAGCTGAAGAGGAAATACATTGCAGAAACTTTTCAAAAGGAATGTTAAAATGGAAGCCAGAGTTGAAAAGAATACTCCATTGTTCCATTTTAAACACTACATTTATTCCATCAGAATGGAGAAATAACATATTCATCATGATGTAGATTCTAGAATGAAATGTTCTTTGAGAACCTGTTAAGACTCCCGTAGTGCATTCCTCACCTTTCAGCCCTCTGTCTCCTGTAACCTAACCTGACCCCACTCAACCCTGTACCTTGTACCCATATGTGGCATGCTAGTGTTTCTGGAATATCTCCAACCAATGGAACTGTGAATAAATCAGTTCAAAATTACTAATGAAGAGAAGTGTGATAATGTCTCCAATAAAGTGGCCAAACGGATGACCTCAGGTTGGGGTCAGGGTAAAGCTGGGGTCAGGGTAAAGCTAGAGTTAGGGTAAAGCTAGAGTTAGGGTGAGCGTAAAGCTAGGGTTAGGATCAGGTTAAATCTAGAGTTAGGGTTAGGGTTCGAGTAAAGCTAGAGTTAGGGTTAGGGTAAAGCTGGAGTTAGGGTTAGGGTAAATATAGATTCAGGGTTAGGGTAAAGATAGAGTTAGGGTTAGGGTAAAGATAGAGTTGGGGTTAGGGTAAAGATAGAGTTAGGTTAAGATAGAAATAGGGTAAAGATAAAGCTAGGGTAAAGATATACTTAGGGTAATGATAGAGTTAGGGTTAGGGTAAAGATAGACTTAGGGTAATGATAGAGTTAGGGTCAGGGTAAAAACAGAGTTAGGGTAAAGATAGAGTTAGGGTTAGGGTAAGATAGAGTTAGGGATAGGGTAAAGATAGACTTAGGGTAATGTTAGGGTTAGGGTAAAGATATAGTTAGGGTAATGATAGAGTTAGGGTTAGGGTAAGATAGAGTTAGGGTTAATGATAGAGTTAGAGTAAAGATAGAGTTAGGCTAAATATAGAGTTTGTGTTATTGATAGAGTTAGGGTAATGATAGAGTTAGAGTAAAGATAGAGTTAGGGTAAAGATAGAGTTAGGGTAATGATAGAGTTAGGGTTAGGGTAAAGATAGAGTTAGGGTTAGGGTAAGATAGAGTTAAGGTTAATGATAGAGTTAGAATAAAGATAGAGTTAGGCTAAATATAGAGTTTGTGTTATTGATAGAGTTAGGGTAATGATAGAGTTAGGGTAAAGATAGAGTAAGGGTAAAGATAGAGTTAGGGTAATGATAGAGTTAGGGTAATGATAGAGTTAGGGTAAAGATAGAGTAAGGGTAAAGATAGAGTTAGGGTAAAGATAGAGTAAGGGTAAAGATAGAGTTGGGTTAGGGTAAAGATAGACTTAGGGTAATGATAGAGTTAGGGTTAGGGTAAAGATAGACTTAGGGTAATGATAGAGTTAGGGTTAGGGTAAAGATAGACTTAGGGTAATGCTAGAGTTAGGGTTAGGGTAAAGATAGACTTAGGGTAATGATAGAGTTAGGGTTAGGGTAAGATAGAGTTAGGGTTAGGGTAAAGATAGACTTAGGGTAATGATAGAGTTAGGGTTAAGGTAAAGATAGACTTAGGGTAATGTTAGGGTTAGGGTAAAGATAGACTTAGGGTTATGATAGAGTTAGGGTTAGGGTAAAGATAGACTTAGGGTAATGATAGAGTTAGGGTTAGGGTAAAGATAGACTTAGGGTAATGATAGAGTTAGGGTTAGGGTAAAGATAGACTTAGGGTAATGATAGAGTTAGGGATAGGGTAAAGATAGACTTAGGGTAATGCTAGAGTTAGGGTTAGGGTAAAGATAGACTTAGGGTAATGCTAGAGTTAGGGTTAGGGTAAGATAGACTTAGGGTAATGAAAGAGTTAGGGTTAGGGTAAGATAGAGTTAGGGTTAGGTTAAAGATAGACTTAGGGTAATGATAGAGTTAGGGTTAGGGTAAATACAGACTTAGGGTAATGATAGAGGTAGAGTTAGGGTAAAGATAGACTTAGGGTAATGATAGAGTTAGGGTTAGGGTAAAGATAGACTTAGGGTAATGATAGAGTTAGGGTTAGGGTAAAGATAGACTTAGGGTAATGATAGAGTTAGGGTTAAGGTAAAGATAGACTTAGGGTAATGATAGAGTTAGGGTTAGGGTAAGATAGAGTTAGGGATAGGGTAAAGATAGACTTAGGTAATGTTAGGGTTAGGGTAAAGATAGAGTTAGGGTAATGATAGAGTTAGGGTTAGGGTAAGATAGAGTTAGGGTTAATGATAGAGTTAGAGTAAAGATAGAGTTGGGGTTAATGATAGAGTTAGGGTTAATGATAGAGTTAGAGTAATGATAGAGTTAGGCTAAATACAGAGTTTGTGTTTTTGATAGAGTTAGGGTAATGATAGAGTTAGAGTAAAGATAGAGTTAGGGTAAAGATAGAGTTAGGGTAATGATAGAGTTAGGGTTAGGGTAAAGATAGAGTTAGGGTAATGATAGAGTTAGTGTTAGGGTAAGATAGAGTTAGGTTTAGGGTAAGATAGAGTTAGGGTTAATGATAGAGTTAGGGTTAATGATAGAGTTAGAGTAATGATAGAGTTAGGCTAAATACAGAGTTTGTGTTTTTGATAGAGTTAGGGTAATGATAGAGTTAGGGTAAAGATAGAGTAAGGGTAAAGATAGAGTTAGGGTAATGATAGAGTTAGGGTAATGATAGAGTTAGGGTAAAGATAGAGTAAGGGTAAAGATAGAGTTAGGGTAAAGATAGAGTAAGGGTAAAGATAGAGTTAGGGTTAGGGTAAAGATAGACTTAGGGTAATGATAGAGTTAGGGTTAGGGTAAAGATAGACTTAGGGTAATGATAGAGTTAGGGTCAGGGTAAAGATAGACTTAGGGTAATGCTAGAGTTAGGGTTAGGGTAAAGATAGACTTAGGGTGATGATAGAGTTAGGGTTAGGGTAAGATAGAGTTAGGGTTAGGGTAAAGATAGACTTAGGGTAATGCTAGAGTTAGGGTTAGGGTAAAGATAGACTTAGGGTAATGATAGAGTTAGGGTTAGGGTAAAGATAGACTTAGGGTAATGATAGAGTTAGGGTTAGGGTAAAGATAGACTTAGTATAATGATAGAGTTAGGGTTAGGGTAAAGATAGACTTAGGGTAATGATAGAGTTAGGGTTAGGGTAAAGATAGACTTAGGGTAATGATAGAGTTAGGGTTAGGGTAAAGATAGACTTAGGGTAATGATAGAGTTAGGGTTAGGGTAAAGATAGACTTAGGGTAATGCTAGAGTTAGGGTTAGGGTAAAGATAGACTTAGGGTAATGCTAGAGTTAGGGTTAGGGTAAAGATAGACTTAGGGTAATGAAAGAGTTAGGGTTAGGGTAAGATAGAGTTAGGGTTAGGTTAAAGATAGACTTAGGGTAATGATAGAGTTAGGGTTAGGGTAAGATAGAGTTAGGGTTAATGATAGAGTTAGAGTAAAGATAGAGTTGGGGTTAATGATAGAGTTAGGGTTAATGATAGAGTTAGAGTAATGATAGAGTTAGGCTAAATACAGAGTTTGTGTTTTTGATAGAGTTAGGGTAATGATAGAGTTAGAGTAAAGATAGAGTTAGGGTAAAGATAGAGTTAGGGTAATGATAGAGTTAGGGTTAGGGTAAAGATAGAGTTAGGGTAATGATAGAGTTAGTGTTAGGGTAAGATAGAGTTAGGTTTAGGGTAAGATAGAGTTAGGGTTAATGATAGAGTTAGGGTTAATGATAGAGTTAGAGTAATGATAGAGTTAGGCTAAATACAGAGTTTGTGTTTTTGATAGAGTTAGGGTAATGATAGAGTTAGGGTAAAGATAGAGTAAGGGTAAAGATAGAGTTAGGGTAATGATAGAGTTAGGGTAATGATAGAGTTAGGGTAAAGATAGAGTAAGGGTAAAGATAGAGTTAGGGTAAAGATAGAGTAAGGGTAAAGATAGAGTTAGGGTTAGGGTAAAGATAGACTTAGGGTAATGATAGAGTTAGGGTTAGGGTAAAGATAGACTTAGGGTAATGATAGAGTTAGGGTCAGGGTAAAGATAGACTTAGGGTAATGCTAGAGTTAGGGTTAGGGTAAAGATAGACTTAGGGTGATGATAGAGTTAGGGTTAGGGTAAGATAGAGTTAGGGTTAGGGTAAAGATAGACTTAGGGTAATGCTAGAGTTAGGGTTAGGGTAAAGATAGACTTAGGGTAATGATAGAGTTAGGGTTAGGGTAAAGATAGACTTAGGGTAATGATAGAGTTAGGGTTAGGGTAAAGATAGACTTAGTATAATGATAGAGTTAGGGTTAGGGTAAAGATAGACTTAGGGTAATGATAGAGTTAGGGTTAGGGTAAAGATAGACTTAGGGTAATGATAGAGTTAGGGTTAGGGTAAAGATAGACTTAGGGTAATGATAGAGTTAGGGTTAGGGTAAAGATAGACTTAGGGTAATGCTAGAGTTAGGGTTAGGGTAAAGATAGACTTAGGGTAATGCTAGAGTTAGGGTTAGGGTAAAGATAGACTTAGGGTAATGAAAGAGTTAGGGTTAGGGTAAGATAGAGTTAGGGTTAGGTTAAAGATAGACTTAGGGTAATGATAGAGTTAGGGTTAGGGTAAAGACAGACTTAGGGTAATGATAGAGGTAGGGTTAGGGTAAAGATAGACTTAGGGTAATGATAGAGTTAGGGTTAGGGTAAAGATAGACTTAGGGTAATGATAGAGTTAGGGTTAGGGTAAAGATAGACTTAGGGTAATGATAGAGTTAGGGTTAGGGTAAAGATAGACTTAGGGTAATGCTAGAGTTAGGGTTAGGGTAAAGATAGACTTAGGGTAATGATAGAGTTATGGTTAGGGTAAAGATAGACTTAGGGTAATGATAGAGTTAGGGTTAGGGTAAAGATAGACTTAGGGTAATGCTAGAGTTAGGGTTAGGGTAAAGATAGACTTAGGGTAATGAAAGAGTTAGGGTTAGGGTAAGATAGAGTTAGGGTTAGGTTAAAGATAGACTTAGGGTAATGATAGAGTTAGGGTTAGGGTAAAGACAGACTTAGGGTAATGATAGAGGTAGGGTTAGGGTAAAGATAGACTTAGGGTAATGATAGAGTTAGGGTTAGGGTAAAGATAGACTTAGGGTAATGATAGAGTTAGGGTTAGGGTAAAGATAGACTTAGGGTAATGATAGAGTTAGGGTTAAGGTAAAGATAGATTTAGGGTAATGAAAGAGTTAGGGTTAGGGTAAGATAGAGTTAGGGTTAGGTTAAAGATAGACTTAGGGTAATGATAGAGTTAGGGTTAGGGTAAATACAGACTTAGGGTAATGATAGAGGTAGGGTTAGGGTAAAGATAGACTTAGGGTAATGATAGAGTTAGGGTTAGGGTAAAGATAGACTTAGGGTAATGATAGAGTTAGGGTTAGGGTAAAGATAGACTTAGGGTAATGATAGAGTTAGGGTTAAGGTAAAGATAGACTTAGGGTAATGATAGAGTTAGGGTTAGGGTAAGATAGAGTTAGGGATAGGGTAAAGATAGACTTAGGTAATGTTAGGGTTAGGGTAAAGATAGAGTTAGGGTAATGATAGAGTTAGGGTTAGGGTAAGATAGAGTTAGGGTTAATGATAGAGTTAGAGTAAAGATAGAGTTGGGGTTAATGATAGAGTTAGGGTTAATGATAGAGTTAGAGTAATGATAGAGTTAGGCTAAATACAGAGTTTGTGTTTTTGATAGAGTTAGGGTAATGATAGAGTTAGAGTAAAGATAGAGTTAGGGTAAAGATAGAGTTAGGGTAATGATAGAGTTAGGGTTAGGGTAAAGATAGAGTTAGGGTAATGATAGAGTTAGTGTTAGGGCAAGATAGAGTTAGGTTTAGGGTAAGATAGAGTTAGGGTTAATGATAGAGTTAGGGTTAATGATAGAGTTAGAGTAATGATAGAGTTAGGCTAAATACAGAGTTTGTGTTTTTGATAGAGTTAGGGTAATGATAGAGTTAGGGTAAAGATAGAGTAAGGGTAAAGATAGAGTTAGGGTAATGATAGAGTTAGGGTAATGATAGAGTTAGGGTAAAGATAGAGTAAGGGTAAAGATAGAGTTAGGGTAAAGATAGAGTAAGGGTAAAGATAGAGTTAGGGTTAGGGTAAAGATAGACTTAGGGTAATGATAGAGTTAGGGTTAGGGTAAAGATAGACTTAGGGTAATGATAGAGTTAGGGTCAGGGTAAAGATAGACTTAGGGTAATGCTAGAGTTAGGGTTAGGGTAAAGATAGACTTAGGGTGATGATAGAGTTAGGGTTAGGGTAAGATAGAGTTAGGGTTAGGGTAAAGATAGACTTAGGGTAATGCTAGAGTTAGGGTTAGGGTAAAGATAGACTTAGGGTAATGATAGAGTTAGGGTTAGGGTAAAGATAGACTTAGGGTAATGATAGAGTTAGGGTTAGGGTAAAGATAGACTTAGTATAATGATAGAGTTAGGGTTAGGGTAAAGATAGACTTAGGGTAATGATAGAGTTAGGGTTAGGGTAAAGATAGACTTAGGGTAATGATAGAGTTAGGGTTAGGGTAAAGATAGACTTAGGGTAATGATAGAGTTAGGGTTAGAGTAAAGATAGACTTAGGGTAATGCTAGAGTTAGGGTTAGGGTAAAGATAGACTTAGGGTAATGCTAGAGTTAGGGTTAGGGTAAAGATAGACTTAGGGTAATGATAGAGTTATGGTTAGGGTAAAGATAGACTTAGGGTAATGATAGAGTTAGGGTTAGGGTAAAGATAGACTTAGGGTAATGCTAGAGTTAGGGTTAGGGTAAAGATAGACTTAGCGTAATGAAAGAGTTAGGGTTAGGGTAAGATAGAGTTAGGGTTAGGTTAAAGATAGACTTAGGGTAATGATAAAGTTAGGGTTAGGGTAAAGACAGACTTAGGGTAATGATAGAGTTAGGGTTAGGGTAAAGATAGACTTAGGGTAATGCTAGAGTTAGGGTTAGGGTAAAGATAGACTTAGGGTAATGCTAGAGTTAGGGTTAGGGTAAAGATAGACTTAGCGTAATGAAAGAGTTAGGGTTAGGGTAAGATAGAGTTAGGGTTAGGTTAAAGATAGACTTAGGGTAATGATAAAGTTAGGGTTAGGGTAAAGACAGACTTAGGGTAATGATAGAGTTAGGGTTAGGGTAAAGATAGACTTAGGGTAATGCTAGAGTTAGGGTTAGGGTAAAGATAGACTTAGGGTAATGATAGAGTTATGGTTAGGGTAAAGATAGACTTAGGGTAATGAAAGAGTTAGGGTTAGGGTAAGATAGAGTTAGGGTTAGGTTAAAGATAGACTTAGGGTAATGATAGAGTTAGGGTTAGGGTAAAGACAGACTTAGGGTAATGATAGAGGTAGGGTTAGGGTAAAGATAGACTTAGGGTAATGATAGAGTTAGGGTTAGGGTAAAGATAGACTTAGGGTAATGATAGAGTTAGGGTTAGGGTAAAGATAGACTTAGGGTAATGATAGAGTTAGGGTTAAGGTAAAGATAGACTTAGGGTAATGATAGAGTTAGGGTTAGGGTAAGATAGAGTTAGGGATAGGGTAAAGATAGACTTAGGTAATGTTAGGGTTAGGTTAAAGATAGAGTTAGGGTAATGATAGAGTTAGGGTTAGGGTAAGATAGAGTTAGGGTTAATGATAGAGTTAGAGTAAAGATAGAGTTAGGCTAAATACAGAGTTTGTGTTTTTGATAGAGTTAGGGTAATGATAGAGTTAGAGTAAAGATAGACTTAGGGTAAAGATAGAGTTAGGGTAATGATAGAGTTAGTGTTAGGGTAAGATAGAGTTAGGGTTAGGGTAAGATAGAGTTAGGGTTAATGATAGAGTTAGAATAAAGATAGTGTTAGGCTAAATATAGAGTTTGTGTTATTGATAGAGTTAGGGTAATGAGAGATTTAGGGTAAAGATAGAGTAAGGGTAAAGATAGAGTTAGGGTAATGATAGAGTTAGGGTAATGATAGAGTTAGGGTAAAGATAGAGTAAGGGTAAAGATAGAGTTAGGGTATAGATAGAGTAAGGGTAAAGATAGAGTTAGGGTTAGGGTAAAGATAGACTTAGGGTAATGATAGAGTTACGGTCAGGGTAAAGATAGACTTAGGGTAATGCTAGAGTTAGGGTTAGGGTAAAGATAGACTTAGGGTAATGATAGAGTTAGGGTTAGGGTAAGATAGAGTTAGGATTAGGGTAAAGATAGACTTAGGGTAATGATAGAGTTAGGGTTAGGGTAAAGATAGACTTAGGGTAATGATAGAGTTAGGGTTAGGGTAAATATAGACTTAGGGTAATGCTAGAGTTAGGGTTAGGGTAAAGATAGACTTAGGGTAATGCTAGAGTTAGGGTTAGGGTAAAGATAGACTTAGGGTAATGATAGAGTTAGGGTTAGGGTAAGATAGAGTTAGGGTTAGGTTAAAGATAGACTTAGGGTAATGATAGAGTTAGGGTTAGGGTAAAGATAGACTTAGGGTAATGATAGAGGTAGGGTTAGGGTAAAGATAGACTTAGGGTAATGATAGAGTTAGGGTTAGGGTAAAGATAGACTTAGTATAATGATAGAGTTAGGGTTAGGGTAAAGATAGACTTAGGGTAATGATAGAGTTAGGGTTAGGGTAAAGATAGACTTAGGGTAATGATAGAGTTAGGGTTAGGGTAATGATAGAGTTAGGGATAGGGTAAAGATAGAGTTAGGGTAATGATAGAGTTAGGGTTAGGGTAAGATAGAGTTAGGGTTAATGATAGAGATAGAGTAAAGATAGAGTTAGGCTAAATACAGAGTTTGTGTTATTGATAGAGTTAGGGTAATGATAGAGTTAGAGTAAAGATAGAGTTAGGGTAAAGATAGAGTTAGGGTAATGATAGAGTTAGAGTTAGGGTAAAGATATAGTTAGGGTAATGATAGAGTTAGGGTTAGGGTAAGATAGAGTTAGGGTTAGGGTAAGATAGAGTTAGGGTTAATGATAGAGTTAGAATAAAGATAGAGTTAGGCTAAATATAGAGTTTGTGTTATTGATAGAGTTAGGGTAATGATAGAGTTAGGGTAAAGATAGAGTAAGAGTAAAGATAGATTTAGGGTAATGATAGAGTTAGGGTAATGATAGAGTTAGGGTAAAGATAGAGTAAGGGTAAAGATAGAGTTAGGGTAAAGATAGAGTAAGGGTAAAGATAGAGTTAGGGTAAAGATAGAGTTAGGGTAAGGATGGAGTTAGGGTTAATGATAGAGTTAGGGTAAAAATGTAACTTCTTCGGGATAGGGGGCAGCATTTTCACTTTTGGATAAATAGCGTGCCCAATTTCAACTTCCTGCTACTCATTCCCGGAATATAAGATACGCATATGATGAGTATATTTGGATAGAAAACACTCTGAAGTTTCTAAAACTGTTTGAATCATGTCTGTGAGTTTAACAGAACTTGTGTAGCAGACAAAACCCAGAGGACAAACCATTCAGATTTTTATTTTTGAGGTCACTGTCTATTCAATCAGTTGTCATTTGGGAAACTAGATTTCTAATGGACTTGTTTACAGTTCCTACCGCTTCCAGTCAATGTCACCAGTCTTTAGAAATTGGTTGAGGTTATTCCTTTGTGTAATGAAGAAGTACGGCCATCTTAAATAAGTGTCACGTTATAGTTGCGCAAGACTAGAAAGGTAGCGTTATTTTGTTGTTTTCCTGTATTGAACACAGAAAGTCCCGTCTTCAATTTGAACGATTATTAACGTTTAAAAATACCTAAAGTGTATTACAAAAGTAGTTTGAAATGCTTTGGCAAAATTTACAGGTAACGTTTGGGATATTTTGTAGTCACGTTGAGCAAGTTGGATACGGTGTTTTTCTGGATCAAACGCGGCAAATAAATGGACATTTTGGATATATATCGACAGAATTAATCTAACAAAAGGACTATTTGTGATGTTTATGGGACATATTGGAGTGCCAACAAAAGAATCTTATCATAGGTAAGGAATGATTTATATTTTATTTCTGCTTTTTGTGTATTGCCTGCAGGATTGAGATATGCTTTCTCTCTTTGTTTACTGTTGTGCTATCATAAGATAATAGCATCTTATGCTTTCGCCGAAAAGCCTTTTTGAAATCTGACACGTTGGCTGGATTCACAACGAGTATAGCTTTAATTTGGTGTCTTACATGATTTAATGAAAGTGATTTTTAAAGTATTTGTAATGAGTTTCGTCTTCATACGAAGGAGAGTCGGACCAAAATGCAGCGTGTGGTTTACGATCCATGTTTATTAATAATACGAAACACGAATCTCCAATACAATACTACAAAACAAAACGTAACGAAACCCTAACAGCCTATATAGTAGGGACACATAGGACAGGAACAATCACCCACAAACACACAGTGAACCCCAGGCTACCTAAATATGGTTCCCAATCAGAGACAATGACGAACACCTGCCTCTGACTGAGAACCATATCAGGCTGAACATAGAAATAGACAAACAAGACATGAAACATAGAATGCCCACTCAGATCACACCCTGACCAATCAAAACATAGAAAATACAAAGTAAACTATGGTCAGGGCGTGACAGTACCCCCCCCCCCAAGGTGCGGACTCCGGCCGCAAAACCTGAACCTATAGGGGAGGGTCTGGGTGGGCATCTGTCCGCGGTGGCGGCTCTGGCGCTGGACGTGGACCCCACTCCATGACAGTTTTAATTCCCCTCCTAAACGTCCCTAAATAGGTTACCCACCACAATGATAACATGGGACAGAGGGACAGCTCGGGACAGAGGTAACTCGGGACAGATGGGTAGCTCAGCACTGAGAGGAAGCTCAGCACTGAGAAGAAGCTCAGCACTGAGAGGAAGCCCAGGCAGGTAGTAGAAACTACCAGAACCTGGCTGGCTGGCGGTTTCAGCAGATCCTGGTCGACTAGCAGATCTGGAAGAATCTGGTCGACTGGCGGATCTGGGAGAATCTGGTCGACTGGCGGATCTGGGAGAATCTGGTCGACTGGCGGATCTGGGAGAATCTGGTCGACTGGCGGATCTGGGAGAATCTGGTCGACTGGCGGATCTGGGAGAATCTGGTCGACTGGCGGATCTGGGAGAATCTGGTCGACTGGCGGATCTGGGAGAATCTGGTCGACTGGCAGATCTGGAAGAGTCTGGACGACTGGCAGATCTGGAAGAGTCTGGACGACTGGCAGATCTGGAAGAGTCTGGTCGACTGGCAGATCTGGAAGAGTCTGGTCGACTGGCAGATCTGGAAGAGTCTGGTCGACTGGCAGATCTGGAAGAGTCTGGTCAACTGGCAGATCTGGAAGAGTCTGGTCGACTGGCAGATCTGGAAGAGTCTGGTCGACTGGCAGATCTGGAAGAGTCTGGTCGACTGGCAGATCTGGAAGAGTCTGGTCGACTGGCAGATCTGGAAGAGTCTGGTCGACTGGCAGATCTGGAAGAGTCTGGACGACTGGCAGATCTGGAAGAGTCTGGACGACTGGCAGATCTGGAAGAGTCTGGACGACTGGCAGATCTGGAAGAGTCTGGTCGACACAGACTGGCTGCTCT
The DNA here is from genome assembly GCF_013265735.2 of Oncorhynchus mykiss. Taxonomy (NCBI): domain Eukaryota; kingdom Metazoa; phylum Chordata; class Actinopteri; order Salmoniformes; family Salmonidae; genus Oncorhynchus; species Oncorhynchus mykiss. The sequence goes on from NC_048587.1 coordinate 52,170,806, forward strand.
GGCTGCTCCATGCTGACTGGCAGCTCTGGCTGCTCCATGCTGACTGGCGGCCCTGGCTGCTCTGGCTGCTCCATGCTGACTGGCGGCCCTGGCTGCTCTGGCTGCTCCATGCTGACTGGCGGCCCTGGCTGCTCCATGCTGACTGGCAGCCCTGGCTGCTCCCTGCTAACTGGCGGCCCTGGCTGCTCCCTGCTAACTGGCGGCCCTGGCTGCTCCTTACAAACTGGCAGCTCCGGCGGCTCCTTACAAACTGGCAGCTCTGGCGGCTCCTTGCAGACTGGCAGCTTTGGCAGCATCCTGCAGACTGGCAGCTCTGGCGGCTCCTTGCAGACTGGCAGCTCCTTGCAGACTGGCAGCTCTATGCATACTGGCAGCTCCTTGCTGACTGGCAGCTCTATACAAACTGGCAGCTCCATGCAGACTGGCAGCTCCATGCAGACTGGCAGCTCCATGCAGACTGGCAGCTCCATGCAGACTGGCAGCTCCGAACAGGCGGGAGACTCCGGCAACGCTGTAGAGGCGGAAAGCTCTGACAGCGCTAAACAGGCGGGAGACTCCAACAGTGCTGAAGAGGAGGAAGGCTCTGGCAGCGCTGAACAGGTGAGAGACTCCGACAGCGCTGGAGAGGAGGAAGGCTCCGACAGCGCTAAACAGGCGAGGCGCACTGTAGGCCTGATGCGTGGTGCTGGCACTGGTGGTACTGGGCCGAGGACACGCACAGGAAGCCTAGTGCGGGGAGCTGCTACCGGAGGGCTGGGGTGTGGAGGTGGCACAGGATGGGTTAGACCGTGAAGGCGTACTGGAGATCTTGAGAGCGGTGTTGGCACAGGACATGCAAGGCTAGGGAGGTACACAGGAGGCCTGGTGCGTGAGACTGGCACTGTCTTCACCAGCTGACTAGCACGCACCTCAGGACGAGTAGAGAGCACTGACCCAGGTGCCAATAAATCCCCGACACGCTCCTTCGGGCGAATATCATATTGAAAGCACCAACACAGCAACTCCCTCATTTCACTCTCCTCCAATTTCCCCATTAACTCCTTCACAGTCTCTGCTTCGCTTACCTCCAACACCGGTTCTGGTCTCCTCCTTGGCTCCTCACGATAAACAGGGGGAGTTGGCTCAGGTCTGCGACCTGGCGTAGCCATACTCCCTGTTAGCCCCCCCCCCAAGAAATTTTTGAGGCTTACTCTCGGGCTTCCATCCGCTCCGTCGTGCTACTTCCTCATATTTGCGCCTCTCAGCTTTCGCCGCCTCCAGTTCTTCCTTGGGACGGCGATATTCTCCCGGTTGAGCCCATGGTCCACCATTATCTAATTCATACTCCCATGACGCTCTCTCCCACTGCGGCTGCTGCTGCTCCTGCTGCCTCTGTTCCTTCTTCGGCTGCACCTTGGTGCGGCTATACTCCCCTGGTTTAGCCCAGGGTCCTCTCCCGTCGAGGATTTCCTCCCATGTCCAGAAATCCTTACAACGTAACTCCTCTTTTTGCTGCTGCTGCTGCCTGTTGACACGCCGCTTGGTCCGTTGGTGGTGGGTGATTCTGTAATGAGTTTCGTCTTCATACGAAGGAGAGTCGGACCAAAATGCAGCGTGTGGTTTACGATCCATGTTTATTAATAATACGAAACACGAATCTCCAATACAATACTACAAAACAAAACGTAACGAAACCCTAACAGCCTATATAGTAGGGACACATAGGACAGGAACAATCACCCACAAACACACAGTGAACCCCAGGCTACCTAAATATGGTTCCCAATCAGAGACAATGACGAACACCTGCCTCTGACTGAGAACCATATCAGGCTGAACATAGAAATAGACAAACAAGACATGAAACATAGAATGCCCACTCAGATCACACCCTGACCAATCAAAACATAGAAAATACAAAGTAAACTATGGTCAGGGCGTGACAGTATTTTATTTGAATTTAGCGTTCTACATTTTCCCTGGCTATTGGCCAAGTGGGACGCAACCGTCCCGCCTATCCCAGAGAGGTATTAAACCAGGTAAGCTAGTTGAGAACATGTTCTCATTTACAACTGCTACCTTGCCAAGATAAAGCAAAACAGTGCGACAGAAACAACAACACAGAGTTACACATGGACTAAACAGAAGTACAGTCAATAACACAATAGAAAAAAATAACATCTATATACGGTGTGTGCAAATGGCATGAGGAGGAAAGGCAATACATAGGCCATAGTAGCAAAGTAATTACAATTTAGCAGATTAACACTGGAGTGATAGATGATCAGATGATGATGAGCAGATGATGGTGTGTAAGTAGTGATACTGGTGTGCAAAAGAGGAGCCAAGTAAATAAAAACAATATGGGATGAGGTAGGTATATTAGGTGGGCTATTTACAGATGGGCTATGTACAGCTGCAGCGATCGGTTAGCTGCTCAGATAATTGATGTTTAAAGTTAGTGAGGGAACTGTAAGTCTCCAGTTTTAGCGATTTTTGCAATTTGTTACAGTCATTGGCAGCAGAGAACTGGAAGGAAATGTGGCCAAAGGAGGTGTTGGCTTTGGGAATGACCAGTGAGATATACCTGCTGGAACGCGTGCTACGGGTGGGTGTTGTTATCGTGACCAGTGAAGGTGTAACTTTAATGTGTTACAGAGTTAATGTTTAAGTTTATTCTTTGAGCTGTATCTAAAGATATTTCTTTAGATTTATTTGCATATGTAATTGTATTGGGTTGTGTTGAATTACGCTTTTTGACTGCAAGTCCCAGAATGCCTTGCGAGAGGAATGAGTGATAACACGCCAATTATGTGCAGGTGTTAGTGATTGTGGCTGACTTTCCGACAGCATCTTACCTGCATTGCTCTGTACCAAAACAATTGTTGTTAAATGTAACGTAAACAAGTATTCTTACTAAAATAAGCTTTTGTATCAAAATGGACGTCCCGAGTCATTACTAAGAAGTTAGTTAATCTAAAAAATGACCAGTGAGATATACCTGCTGGAACGCGTGCTACGGGTGGGTGTTGTTATCGTGACCAGTGAACTGAGATAAGGTGGAGCTTTACAGAGGCATAGATTTATAGATGACCTAGAGCCAGTGGTTCTGGCGATGAATATGTAGCGAGGGCCAGCCGACTAGAGCATACAGGTCGCAGTGGTGGGATGTATAAGGCGCTTTGTTAACAAAATGGATGGCACTGTGATAGACTACATCCAATTTGCTGAGTAGAGTATTGGATGCTATTTTGTAGATGACATCGCCGAAGTCGAGGATCGGTAGGATAGTCAGTTTTAGTCGGGTAAGTTTGGCATAGTGAGTGAAGGAGGCTTTGTTTCGAAACACAAAGCCTATTCTAGATTTGATTTTGGATTGGATATGTTTGATATGAGTCTGGAAGGAGAGTTAACAGTCTAGCCAGACACCAAGGTATTTGTAGTTGTCCACATATTCTAGGTCAGAACCGTCCAGAGAAGTGATGCTAGTCGGGCGCACGTGTGCGGGCAGCAAACGGTTGAAAAGCATGCATTTGGTTTTGCTAGCATTTAAGAGCAGTAGGAGGCCACAGAAGGAGTATTGTATGGCATGGAAGCTCGTTTGGAGATTAGTTAACACAGTGTCCAAAGAAGGGCCAGATGTATACATAACGGTGTCGTCTGCGTAGAGGTGTATCAGGGAATCCCACAGCAAGAGAGTCTGCCAGAGAATTGAACCCTGTGGTACCCCCATAGAGACTGCCAAAGGTCCGGACAACAGGCCCTCTGATTTTACACACTGAACTCTGTCTGCGAAGTAGTTGATGAACCAGGCGAGGCAGTCATTTGAGAAACCAAGGCTATTAAGTTCCGATAAGAATACAGTGATTGACAGAGTCGAAAACCTTGGCCAGGTCGATGAAGACAGCTGCACAGTACTGTCTTTTATCGTTGGTGGTTATGATATCGTTTAGTACCTTGATCGTGGCTGAGGTGCACCCGTGACCGGCTCAGAAACCAGATTGCACAGCGGAGAAGGTACGTTGGGATTCGAAATGGTCAGTGATCTGTTTATTAACTTGGCTTTCAAAGACTTTAGAAAGACAGGGCAGGATGGATACAGGTCTGCACACTTTAGGTCTAGAGTGTCATCCCCTTTGAAGAGGGGGATGACTGGGGCAGATTTCCAATATTTATTGATCTCGCACGAAACGAAAGAGAGGTTGAACAGACTGGTAATAGGGGTTGCAACAATGGCGGGTTATAATTTTAGAAATAGAGTGTCCAGATTGTCTAGCCCAGCTGATTTGTACGGGTCCAGGTTTTGCAGCTCTTTCAGAACATCTGCAATCTGGATTTGGGTGAAGGAGAAGCTGGGGAGGCTCAGGCAAGTAGCTGCGAGGGGTGCGGAGCTGTTGGCCAGGGTTGGGGTAGCCAGGAGGAAAACATGGCCCACCGTAGAGAAATGCTTCTTGAAATTTTCGATTAGCATGGATTTATCGGTGGTGACCGTATCGCCTAGCCTCAGTGCAGTGGGCAGCTGGGAGGAGGTGTTCTTGTTCTCCATGGACTTTACAGTGTCCCAAAACCTTTTGGAGTTAGAGCTACAGGATGCACATTTCTGTTTTAAAAAGCTAGCCTTTGCTTTCCTGACTGACTGTGTCTATTGGTTCCTGACTTTCCTGAACAGTTGCATATCGCGGGGACTATTCGATGCTATTGCAGTCCGCAACAGGATGTTTTTGTGCTGGTCAAGGGCAGTCAGGTCTGGAGTGATACAAGGGCAATATCTGTTCTTAGTTCTACATTTTTTAAAAGTGGTGTGCTTAGTTAAGATGGTGAGGAAATTACTTTTAAATAATGACCAGGCATCCTCGACTGACGGAGTGAGGTCAATATCCTTCCAGGATACCCGGGTCAGGTCGATTCGAAAGGCCTGCTCGCAGAAGTGTTTAGGGAGCGTTTGACAGTGATGAGAGGCGGTCGTTTGACTGCGGACCCATAGCGGATGCAGGCAATGAGGCAGTGATCGCTGAGATCCTGATTGAAAACAGCAGAGGTGTATTTGGAGGGCAAGTTGTGGTTTCCTTGATAATTTGTGTGAGATTGAGGGCTTCTAGTTTAGATTGTAGGACTGTTGGGGTGTTAAGCATATCCCAGTTTAGGTCACCTAACAGAACAAACTCTGAAGCTAGATGGGGGGGGGGGGGGCAAGTAGTTCACATATGGTGTCCAGGTCACAGCTGGGAGCTGAGGGGGGGTCTATAACAGGCGGCAACAGTGAGAGACTTATTTCTGGAGAGATTATTTTTAAATTAGAAGCTCAAACTGTTTGGGCATAGACCTGGAAAGTATGACAGAACTTTGCAAGCTATCTCTGCAGTAGAATGCAACTCCTCCCCCTCTGGCAGTTTTATCTTGATGGAAAATATTGTAGTTGGGAATGGAAATCTCAGATTTATTAACATCCTCAAACTAAGGGCAACTATTGCATCCGAATCAAGAACATGCATATTTTTGATACCATTTTAAAGGAAACACTTTGAAGTTTGTGGAAATGTGAAATGAATATATAAGAATATAACACTTTAGATCTGGTAAAAGATATTACAAAGAAAAAACATGCAGTTTTTTTTTTTTTTTTGTACCATCATATTTGCAATGCAAAAGAAAGGCCATAATGTATTATTCCAGCCCAGGTGCAATTTTGATTTTTGTCCACTAGATGGCAGCAGTCTGTGTGCAAAGATTTAGACTGATCCAATGAAACATTGTATTTCTGTTCAAAATGTTAAGACCAATTCAAGGCGTATGGTCACATATGTGAATTTCACCCACATGCATCCCATCAAGGCTACACCATAGAAACACTCTCTAAGTACAATGGAAAGGGAGAGAAGGTAAAAGTTAAGTATGACCAAACCAGCACTGCACTCTAAAAATTAGGGGTTCAACAAGGGTTCGGCTTCAGTCTAAGATGTATGAGTTATGAGAATACTTGCCACTGCCAAAAGAAGCCCCAGGAAGACATGAAGATGTTGGGGAGGGAATCTGTGAAGCATCAGTGGTGAACTACGAGTATTGGAGTTGACTCACAATCCATCACTATTAAGACATTTGATCCTTTTCCTTTTGAAGGTTGTGTGTGTGTGCGTGCATGCGTGCGTGTGTGCGTTTGTGTGTGTGTTAAAGTGTGGGTGTGAATAAACGTTATGGATGTGAATTCAGTAGGCTCTCTGTGTGTGATTGATCTAATATACATACTGTAGCTCTATTCTAAGCTGACAGACTCATGTACCCTGAGATAAATTGTGAAGGGTGTTAAAGGGTGAGGGCTACTGATGTGTTGCCTGTGAACCATAATGTCCTCTATCCCCCAAAGTCCACTGAAGAGGAGCCTAATCATCTCATGGACCAGATGAAACCCACACCTTAACCTCCAGTGTTTCAGACAGAACAAACACTATATGGTACACACACAGACACACTGTATGATACAGACACTGTATGGTATAAACAGACCCCAATCATTTTCCAAGAACTATCACTGAACCCGTTCCAATATGATGCTGTGCAAAAACACTTGAGTGCTGTGTTGCCTATGGGGGATGGCGATACTATGGCGTTTCACTTGGCTCATGGAATGCATTGAGCCCCAGTAATCTGAATATGTTAATAGATTATGTAATGCTGGCTCAGGTTGGATACTCCCTGATGGACCATTGACAGAGGGCTCTGTAGTCTATGATATGCTGATGTCTGGTATGGTAAGAATGTGCAGTGAAGAGAGGTAAGTGATTTGAGATGGACAGTTTGGGGGGTTTGTGTGTGGTGGTGGAGGAGTGCATAGTACCAACCCCAGACAGTGTCTGCTCATCTGTTCAACATTATGTCACTGCATCCATCATCTTCCTGCACTCGCACGAACACACTAAAGCACAGACACGCACACACTTGACCACATACTTTTGTTACAATCAGGCTTTCATAGCGTTTGTCTGATGACAAAACCAGACAGAGAAAAATAAAGTAGCTGTTCAGTTTCTCTAAAAGACAGATGAGAGTGAGGAGGGTCTCTGAACAAGAAGGGTGATATCCAATCCATGTCTTTATCTGCTATAATCAACTACTTATCTAACGTTACAGAGAAAGTAGGTAACGATATCCGAATGTCCATTCTCTGGCCATAAAGAACCTGCTGCGGCTCTTCCTATTTCACAGAGTAAAAGGAGAAGGTGTGGGCTGAAGCTTCCATTTGGGCCCGGCTTCACAGGTTTTATGTCCCCGTATAAAAATAGCACAAAAAAAGTGCCAGGTTGGCGCAAAATCTTTATCTCTGCTGAACAGTGTCAAAGCGTACCGCGGTGTGCATAGGGAGGCTATGGAAAGCCACTGGGGTGGTTATGACTTCTTCGGGTTTCCATAAAAAGCAGAAGTGAATAACGTTATTCACTGAGTAGGCTAAGTGAATAATGTGATAAGCCTCCGCCTGTAATGTTTTATTTTGATTTTTAGGGAAGGGGTCAAGTCTTTCCGTTGAAGCTCCGTCACTCAACTCTGCCTCACACCCCACCAGTACAGAGTTTAGTTAGCTTCTTAACTAGCTGTAAAAAGTGTTACTGTTATTAGCCTTAGCCAATTTAGCTAGCTGAAACCAGTTAATCTGCCATGATGAGAAATTGGCTTCACCAAAGTACCCAAAAAACGGAGAAGGAGAGCGATGAGGAGCAGCGTCAAACTACCGAGACCGCCCAGCAGCAATGATGCTGCCAATCTCAAGCTAGCTCCACCTGCAGAGCCTACACCCCCCCCCTCCCCTTCTTCATGTGCTACCAAGATAATGACTCCACAGCCACCTCCACCTTTGAACTTGGAATAGAGGAGTCAGCCCATGTTAGCCTTGAATCCTACCCTAACCACAGGTTTTCTGTCCAAAAACATTAATTTAAAAGTAACTGGTTCATAGGAAGATAGTGGATGGATTACTCGGTTACTGCAGAATTCAATATAATTCCAATGCAAGAACCCAAATGCCGCCCATGGGTATAGCTACATGTCAGTAGGTGTAACAAATACACTGAGAGTCGGGAAGCAAGTGCAGGAAATGACTCTGAAACAGAGTCAATAACACCTGAAGAAAGAACCAAGGGGAGTGACAGATATAGGCAAGATAATCAAGGAGGTGATGGAGTCCAGGTAAGTGTCGCGAGGCGCTGGTACGCTCTGTAGTGCCTTGCAGTTGGAGGCCGAGCAGTTGCCATACCAGTCAGTGATGCTCTCGATGTAGCAGCTGTAGAACCTTTTAACGATCTGAGGACCCATGCCAAATATTTTTAGTTTCCTGAGAGGGAATATGCTCTGTCGTGCCCTCTTCATGACTGTCTTGGTGTGTTTGAACCATTCTAGTTTGTTGGTGATGTGGACACCAAGGGACTTGAAGCTCTCAAACTGCTCCACTACAGCCCTGTTTTGGCGCGGTCTCCTTTTCCTGTAGTCCACAATCATCTCTTTAGCCTTGGGTACATTGTGGGATAGGTTGTTATTCTGGCACCACCCGGCCAGGTCTCTCCCTAAAAGGTGTCTCGTCGTTGTCGGTGATCAGGCCTACCACTGTTCTGTCGTCTGCAAACTTTATGATGGTGTTGGAGTCGTGGCTGGCCACCCAGACATGGGTGAACAGGGAGTACAGGAGGGACTAAGCACGCACCCATGAGGGGATCCAGTGTTGAGAATCAGCGTGGCAGATGTGTTGCTACCTACCCTCACCACCTACCCTCACCACGAGCATAGAAGTGATTTAGCTCGTCTGGTAGTCTCGTGTCACTGTGCAGCTCGCAGCTGTAGCCTTTGTAGCCTGTAATAGTTTGCAAGCCCTGCCACATAAGCCCTGGCTTCTGGTTGGGGTGGGTATGTACAGTCACTGTGGGGGACGAAAGTCCTTGATGCACTTATTGATAAAGCCAGTGACTTATGAGGTGTACTCCTCAATTCAATCGGAAGAATCCTGGAACATGTTCCAGTCTGTGATAGCAAAACAGTCCTGACAGTATGTTTCATCATAGAAATTAATCCATTCTATTATGTTTTTCTTGATAGCCTATTGGTTTTCGTGGTTGTAATGGAACTGTACATATTGGAAACGTGTTTATGGTGGGCTGGCATTGCTTAATTGATTATGTGGGTCAAATTTGATTCACTTAAGTGTATTGTGCCATATCACAATGTGCTGCTGAACTCGTGAACGGCATGGTTTTCCATGTTTGAAGTGGGCCTATTGGCCTATTTATTTGGCAAGACAGCTGTGCATGGCTGCATTTAACTGTAGTAGGCTGTAGGCTGCATCTCACTGTAGCAGGCTGTAGGCTGCATCTCACTGTAATAGGCTTTAAGCTGCATCTCACATTAGTAGGCTGTAGGCTGTACCTCACATTAGTAGGCTGTAGACTGCATCTCACTGTAGTAGGCTGTAAGCTGCATCTCACATTAGTAGGCTGTAGGCTGTACCTCACATTAGTAGGCTGTAGACTGCATCTCACTGTAGTAGGCTGTAGACGGCATCTCACTGTAGTAGGCTGTAGACTGCATCTCACTGTAGAGTCTATAGGCTGCATCTCACTGTAGAGGCTTCAGGCTGCATCTCACTGTAGGGGCTGTTGACTGCATCTCACTGTAGTAGGCTATAGACTGCATCTCACTGTAGTAGGCTGTAGATTGCATCTCACTGTAGAGGCTGTAGACTGCATCTCACTGTAGAGGCTGTAGGCTGCATCTCACTGTAGAGGCTGTAGGCTGCATCTCACTGTAGAGGCTGTAGGCTGCATCTCACATTAGTAGGCTGTAGGCTGCATCTCACTGTAGAGACTGTAGGCTGCATCTCACTGTAGAGGCTATAGGCTGCATCTCACATTAGTATGCTGTAGCCTGCATCTCACTGTAGAGGCTTCAGGCTGCATCTCACTGTAGGGGTTGTAGGCTGCATCTCACTGTAGAGGCTGTAGGCTGCATCTCACATTAGTAGGCTGTAGGCTGCATCTCACTGTAGAGGCTATGGGCTGCATCTCACTTTAGAGGCTGTAGGCTGCATCTCACTGTAGAGGCTGTAGGCTGCATCTCACTGTAGAGGCTGTAGGCTGCATCTCACTGTAGAGGCTGTAGGTTAGGTTTTGGTTATCTGGATCTCCATTTTGTTTATTGGGTTTGTAGACTGTTAAATGTAACTAGCCTAAAAAAAGATGGTGTAATGCCTTGATATTGATATTGTTTTTCCACTAAGCCTACTTGGTACAGCTGTTTTGTTCTGTTTGCAATATTTTGTTTGCATTCCCAGTGTTGTCTGTATTCTAAGCCAAGCTGCTCTTCAGTATTTTTGTTTGCAGGCATGAATAACTAGGCTACTAGTTTTAGCATTTATCTTGCATTATTTTTGGAAAGACATCTGTGTGTAAGGCTGCATTCACATATTCAACTATTACAAACAGCCTAGCTATCTTGTAGCCTATATTCATAACCAAAATGTAATTGCTTTAGAGTGTAGGGTGATGTCCATTGTGCTAATACAGCGCAGCAGAGATGTCGTGTCAACCTGTCACTTCAAAAGCTCTCAATCAATGGTCTTGGAGTCTCTGCATTTTAACTTTATGATTATTGTGGTGTAGCATGATATAAGCTTATTCAATATAATTCCAATGCAAGAATCCCCCAGAATTGTGCCCTCTCACTGATGTCAACTGCAGACAATTAACCCTTAGTCACTTTATCCTGCTGCCGGATCTGCTTCTATTCCACAGAGAAAAAAGAGGAGGAATGGGCTGAAAATTATATTTCGAAGTGTAAAATGAGAATTGATTGGCTGAAGCTTTTATTCCGCAGAGTAAAAGGAGAAGTCGCCCCCTTTCTCTGTCGCCCCCTTTCTCTCTCCCTTCTCCCTCTCCCTCTGTATATCTCCCTCTCCTTCTGTGTCTCTCATAATGTGATGAATAACTCAAAAGGGAGTGAGCCTCCTCTTACTAAGGCAGCTCCAAACCCAAACAAGAGGTAGATTTATAGATACCCCGGCAGGAAGAGCGAGATTTCACTGGAGGAGTAGAACGGAGGAGAGGATATTACTTCACTAGAAAGTGATGTAGAGATTAGACAGAGGTCTGGTTTTGAAGTTTCACACTGTGATGCAGCTCTGATATGCCATGTGTCTCCATCTCTTCTGTATGAAGTAATATGAAGTCTTCACAGACAAGGCAGTGGGGGGATGCAATGCACAGTATTGAATGAGCCATAATTACATGGAACTACATTTCCATCTCAAATTACACACGCAAAACCGCAAACGTAGCTTTCAAAAACAAATAAAACAACACCTAACGGCACAACGCCCCTCCCCTATCTGACCTAAATAACGTGTAAATATAGCCTATGTTAACTGATATGTACGGTGCCTTCAGAAAGTATTCACACCTCTTGACTTCTTTCACATGTTGTTGTTACAAAGTGGGATTAAAATTGATTTAATTGTCATTTTTTGATCTACACAAAATACTCCTTAATGTCAAAGTGGAAGAATTATTATAGATATTTTTCTATTAATGGAAAATAAAACACTCATATATTTTGATTAGATAAGTACTCAACCCCTATGTTAGAATCACCTTTGGCAGCGATTACAGCTGTGAGTCTTTCTGGGTAAGTCTCTAATAGCTTTACATACCTGGATTGTGCAATATTTGCCCATAATTTTTTTAAAGTATTCAAACTCTGTCAAGTTGGTTGTTGATCATTGCTAGACAGCCATTTTCAAGTCGTGCCATAGATTCTCAAGACAATTTAAGTCAAAACGGTAAAAAGGCCGCTCAGGAACATTCAATGTCATCTTGGTAAGTAACTCCAGTGTATATTTGGCCTTGCATTTCAAGGTATTGCCCTGCTGTGGATTTGTCTCCCAGTGTCTGTTGGAAAGCAGACTGAACCAGGTTTTCCTCTAGGACTTTGCCTGTGCTTAGCTCTATTCCATTTATTTGTATTCTAAAACACTCCCTAGTTCTTGCCGATGACAAGCATACCCATAACATGATGCAGCCACCACCATGCTTGCAAATATGAAGAGTGATACTCAGTTATATGACAAATTGGGGAGAAAAATAGGGTAAAGAAATTAATAATTATAAAACAATAATAGCAACTTCACCATGCTCAAAGGGATATTCAATTTCAGCTTTTTTTTTACCCATCTACCAACAGGTGCCCTTCCTTGCTAGGCATTGGAAAACCTCCCTGGTCTTTGTGGTTGAATCTGCGTTTGAAATTTACTGCCCGATTGAGGGACGCTTACAGATAATTGTATGTGTGGGGTACAGAGATGAGGTAGTCATTCAGAAATCATGTTCAACACTATTATTGCACACAGAGTGAGTCCATGCAACTTGTGTGACTTATTAAGCGTTTAACTCCTGGGCTTAGGCTAGCCATAACAAAGGGGTTGAATTATTATTTATTATTGTCTTATTGTTTTCATTTTTTTTGTGTAAATTCCATGTTGACATTGTGGAATATTGTGTGTAGATCAGTGACACAACATCTGAATTTAATCCATTTTAAATTCAGGCTGTAACAGAACAAAATGTAGAAAAGTAAAGGGGTGTGACTGCTTTCTAAAGGCACCATTAGCTGCATCTCTCTGGTAGAAGGGAGAGGTCTTTAAGTACTATTGTATGTTTCATCTGCTATAAAATTACTGATAATATGTTGGAATCAGAGTCAGTTAGAAATGTCTTGACTATGAGCTGCTCTGAAAAGGTAATCTCTCTCACCATGGTAACCAGCAACATGTCATCTGTCTCCCTGGTAACCAGCACCATGTCATCTGTCTCCCTGGTAACCAGCACCATGTCATCTGTCTCCCTGGTAACCAGCACCATGTCATCCGTCTCCCTGGTAACCAGCACCATGTCATCTGTCTCCCTGGTAACCAGCACCAGGTAATCTGTCTCGATGTTAATGTCTTTATAATGAGCTGCATGCTTCTTGGTCCTAGGCTTTGGGATAGTTAAAAGTCCATTGCCTGAGGACCTGAGGGACCTACTGAGTACGTAACTTAAATGCATGTCTGACATGTATTGAGGTGAACAATTGTGGCTTGATTAAAAAAACAATAGAATAATCTTATTATAATATTCTAAAACTCACAGGCAGCCAGTGCAGAGACCTCAAAACCAGTGTAATGTGTGCTCTCCATCTGGTCTTGGTCAGTACCCGTGCTGCAGCATTCTGTATTTTTAGCAGCTGACCAATGGCTTTCTCAGGTAGACCAGACAGGAGAGGATTACAGTAGTCAAGCCTTATTTTAATAAATGGATGGATAAGTGTCTATCAGCCTGAGAGAGAAACGGCTGCAACTTGGCAACTTTCTGAAGGTGCACTATTTATATGAGCATGACATTAATAGGTTACTGAATGTAGGCCTAAAGTATTGGTCTCTCTGTCTTCAGTGTTTTGTCACTACAGGACCTTTTGTAATTCAATATTCATATTTCAAATGTATGTAATTTTGTTTTGAGCTGTTCTTATTAACGTTCTGTATTATGTAATGTTTCATGTTTTGCGTGGAGCCCAGGAAGAGTAGCTTCTGAAAACCTGGTCAGATCACTTGCCCTGTTCATGCAGTATTAGTTGATATATTTTAAATGTAGCTGTCCTTAAATCTATGAGGACTATTCTGAATAATACATTTAAAAAACTTTCACAAGAGCCCTCATCTCTTAGCATTAAGAGTCCTACATTAACAACAGGTGTGCTGCTATGATAAAAGTCACTGAGGGCTAAGTTACACAACGTGGAATGTGTAAATAGGTGAGAGAGCGAGAGAGAGAGAGAGAGAGAGAGAGAGAGAGAGAGAGAGAGAGAGAGAGAGAGAGAGAGAGAGAGAGAGAGAAATTAAATTATAGCGGGAGGGAGGGGAGGTATTTTGCAGGAGCATGGAGAGAAAGTAAGGGGGGATACAACATTCTAAAAATGTTTATACCCTGCCTAGCTTCCATCCCCCTAATGGTAAACTTTGCTAGGGGCAGTTCGGTTTAGGATGTGGAGGTGGGTTAGAACCACCAGGGAACTAAAAACACTACAGGGCTTCAGAAGCAGCCTCTGGAACTGACACAATATTTTTAAATAAATGACACATTTTCAGATGTGGGAAGAAAGGCTGGATTTTGGGAAGAGTGGGAGGTGGGATATGAGGTGAGTAAGCACTGAGTGCTTTAGAATTGGGGAACAGAGACTGATAATGTGACTTGACCACTGGAAATGACTAACAACAAAACATAATGAAATGATTTACATCTGAGAGGAGGTTGAGTACAGGAGGACTATCACTAGGAAAGAAACAGAGGGAGCGGGTGGGAACATTGGAAAGCTTTATGCCTAACATGCTGACCAGACCGGACACGTCGCGTGCGCAAGCATTGCAAAATAAATGTGAAATCCATGTTATTCAATTATTACACCCACACTGCTTACGCGCGCCAATGAGCGTCTGCGATGCCAAGGACTAAAATAAAATTAATTCCTATTTCTGATGCAGTTCGCGCTGAAAGTCCTGCCTCCCCCATCTCCTCATTGGTTTATAGAAGCAGGTACCCCCGTGCCATCTCCTCATTGGTTAAACCCACGTGGGTGATTGAAAGACAAAATGTTTTGCTGGTTGTCGTGTTAAAAGTATAGATGCCAATCAGCATATAAGTTCAAAGATGAAAAAGCCTGGAAGGAGGAGAGATGACTAGAAACGATTCAGTTGGCCGTTTTATGTGGATTAATTGTCTGAGTAGAAGACCTTGTGCATTTCAGGTAAAATAACAACTCAATGTTTATATCCCAGGACAAATTAGCTAGCAACAGCAAGTTAGCTAAATAGGACAAATTAGCTAGAAAGTGCAAGCTAACTAGCTAAATTGCCATACATGTTTAATGCTTTTCGACCTCTCCCCAAATTGATGTCATTGGTCCAGAGTTTGTTTTGATATGTTAACCTGCGTGTCTTGATCGCGTTTGGTGTAGGGGGACAAAATAAATGTATGCACGATAGCGCACGGTGGCGCACGCGTGCTGCTGGTTTGTTTTCCGTGCAAGACAGAGCTGTGGACATCACTACTCCCACTTCACAACAGGGCTAGAATAGTCTTCCAGATAATAATCATTCACGTGATTATTATTATTATTAACCTTTCTGGTACAAGTGGGATGCCAGCGTCACACCTCGACAACAGCCAGTGAAATTGCAGCGCGTCAAATTCAAAACAACAGAAATCCCATAACTAAAATTCCTCAAACATACAAGTATTTTACACCATTTTAAAGATAAAGTTATTGTATATCCAGCCACAATGTTCGATTTCAAATAGGCTTTACGGCGAAAGCACACCCAACGACTATGTTAGGTCAGCACCTAGTCACAGAAAACCATACAGCCATTTCCAACCAATGAGAGGGCTCATCAAAGAAAGAAATATCAATTAAATGAATCACTAACCTTTGATGGTCTTCATCAGATGGCAATCACAGGACTTCATGTTACACAATAAATGTGTGTTTTGTTCGATAAAGTTAATCTTTATGTCCAAAAACCTCATTTGAAATTGGTGTGTTATGTTCAGAAATGCATTTTCTCAAAAAAAACATCTGGTGAAAGTGCAGAGAGCCACATGAAATAACAGAAATACTCACCATAAACATTGATAAAAGATACAAATGTTAAACATACAAATACAGATACAATTCTCCTTAATGCAACCGCTGTGTCAGATTTCAAAAAGGCTTTATGGAGAAAGCACACTTTGAAATTATGTTAGGTCAGCGACTAGACACAGAAACCCATACAGCCATTTCCAACCATGGAGAGTGTCACAAAAGTCAGAAATAGCATTCAAATGAATCACTTACCTTTGATGATCTTCATCTGGTGGCACTCCCAGGTCTCCATGTTAGTCAACAAATGTTTGTTTTGTTCGATAAAGTTAATCTTTATGTCCAAATACCTCCGTTTTGTTGGTGCGTTATGTTCAGCAATCCAAAGGCACAATGCGTGCTCTCAAAACCAAGGTGAAACATTTTTAAAAAGTACAATAAAAGATAGTAGAAACATGTCAAACAATGTTTAAAATGTTTAAAAGTTTTTGTCATAAATAATCAATAATATTTCAACCGAACAAAAGCTTAGTCAATGGAAAAGGTAAACAAGAAATGCGCGCTCCAGATCACGTGCTTGATTCATGTCTGGAAATGTCCACTGTCCTGTCATTGAAAATGGTGTATCTCCCTCATTTTTCAGAGTAAAAGCTTGAATTAATGCCTAAAGACTGGTCACATGTTGAAGAAGCCATAGAGATCGTGAACTGGGTCCTAAGTCTTTGTATGGTGGATAGGCTTTCAATGGAAAAACAGTCTTTCAAAATAATAGTACTTCCTGGTTGGATTTTCCTCGTGTTTTCGCTTGACATATCAGTTCTGTTATACTCACAGACATTATTGTAACAGTTTTGGAAACTTGAGAGTGTTTTCTATCCAAATCTACTAATTAGCTTATGGGCCTGAGTAGCAGGCAGTTTAATTTGGGCACGCTTTTCATCCCAAATTCCGATGCTGCCCCCTACCCTAGTGAAGTTAATTATTCACGTGTCCTGTTATTTTCCTGCTGTAGCAAACTGGCTCAAATTAAGATTCTACATCTGTAGAGGTACACTACAGCTGCTCTTTTTCTCTCCTTCCTCCCTCCCCCCTCCCCTCCCCCCTCTCCTCCCTCCCAACCTCCCTCCCCACTCCCTACCCCCCTCCTCTTCCTTCCCCCCTCTCCTCCTCTCTGCCCCCCTCCCTCCCCCTCCCCTTCCCTTCCTCTCCCTCTCAAGGAGTGTCTACGTCTTGTTCCAGGGAAGGGAGGAACGCTTTCTCAAAGTGATGTTAACTCTGTGACAGCTACTAATATGATGATTTATCAGAGCTAAACATCTGTAAGGGTGTATGGGTATGTAGTATGGACCAATACACTGGCCCTGGGCCCACATCCAGACACAGCTCTATTTACAGGACAGTACATCCAAGGAAAGAGACAGTCCATGAAGGAAATCCATACCTTCTGGATTGTTGTACTGATCTCAACAATTGGCACCCTGTTCTCTTTAAAGTGCACTGCTTTTGACCAGACATATAGGTAATTTGGTGTCATTCTGGAATCAGACATAATCTAGATGTATTCATAAGGTCTCTACTCTAATGGTCGTAAACTGCTCTCGAAAAATGAGCACCATCTCTCTAACAGTGTACCAAGTAGAATGCTAACAGTGAACCAAGTATTCATCTTTGTTTGACCCAGCTTTGCCACGCTCAGCTGGTGAAAGAATCTCCCTCTGTCCTTCTCTGTGCCCATTGTACAACAACCAATGACGTTTCTCCTTCCTTTTCTCCTGGGACCAGGAGCCAGTGTTTCCTGTGTCCCTTATCTCCCTGAAAACACCCCAGCCCTCGGTGCCTCCGGCCTGCTTGCCTCCTGCCTGCCTGGCCCCTACCTCCATTTCCCTCTGGGGCTGTGGGAAAGACCGAGCCTGCCTCTTCCACTGCCACTCCATGCTTATCTGCATTCCCTTCCTCCCAGCAGTGTGGCCCAAGTCAAGGCCAGCCAGGTGGTCCTCCCCATGGGGCATGTAGGCCCCTTGCCAGCTCCCCTCTTCTCTCAGTTCCCCCCCTTTACTTTACCCAGCCAAGGTCAGCATGACCGATAGGAAACCTGATGGAATTGAGCTCTATGTGAGAGCATCATTGTAATGTTTCTGAAGACATGCTAAGACTCTGGACCTCCCTATGCACCTGCCAATATTAATCTATTGAACAATATTAGTAACCAGACAGGAAACAGTGCTAACATTTTTCCCAGTGATAACCTGAATGACAATGAACCTAACCCTCGCCCTGAGGACATGACAAAGGAAAATACACGTGGGAAGGCACGTGTACTAATTCCAGGAAAAAGTACAAAAAGTACAATAAAAGTTAGTAGGAACATGCCAAACGATGTTTGTAATCAATCCTTTGGTTATTTTTGTCATAAATAATCAAAAGGACAAAAGCTTCGTTAATAGGAAAGGAGAAACAAGAAAGGCGCGTTCACGATCAGGGCGCATGGCTCATGAATGGATATTTCCACTGGCCACTGATTGAAAGTGCTGTATCTCCCTCATTTTTCAGAGTAAAAGCCTGAAAGAATGCCCAAAGACTGGTCACATGTAAAGGAAAGCACAGAGCTTGTGAACTGGATCCCAAGTCTTTGAATGGTGGAATAAGCTTTCAATGGAAAAACAGTCTTTCAAAATAGTAATACTTCCTGGTTGGATTGTCCTCTGGTTTTCGCCTGCCATATCAGTTATATTATACTCACAGACATTATTTTAACAGTTTCAGTTTTCTATCCAAATATACTAATTGTATGCATATCCTATATTCTGGGACTGAGTAGTAGACAGTTTAATAAGGGAATGCTTTTCATCCAAAATTCTGAATGCTGCCCCCTACCCTAGTGAAGTTAATGACTCCAACCTAAGTGTATGTAAACTTCCAACTTCAACTGTATATCCACAGTAAAACGAGTCCTATATCGACATAACCTGAAAGGCCGTTCAGCAAGGAAGAAGCCACTGCTCCAAAACTGCCATATAAAAGCCGGACTACGGTTTGCAACTGCACATGGGGACCAAGATCGTACTTTTTGGAGAAATGTCCTCTGGTCTGATGAAACAAAAGTCGAACTGTCTGCCCATAATGACCATTGTTATGTTTGGAGGAAAAAGGGGGAGGCTTGCAAGCCGAAGAACACCATCCCAACAGTGAAGCACGGGGGTGGCAGCATCATGTTGTGGGAGTACTTTGCTGCAGGAGGGACTGGTGAACATTACAAATAGATGGCTTCATGAGGAAGTAAAATTATGTGGATATATTGAAGGAACATCTCAAGACGTTAGTCAGGAAGTTAAAGCTTGGTCGCAAATGGTTCTTCCAAATGAACAATGTCCCCAAGCATACTTCCAAAGTTGTGGCAAAATGGCTTAAGGACAACAAAGTCAAGGTATTGGAATGGCCATCACAAAGCCCTGACCTCAATCCTATAGACATTTGTGGGAAGAACTGAAAAGGCGTGCAAGCAAGGAGGCCTACAAACCTGATTAAGTTACACCAGCTCTGTCAGGAGGAATGGGCCATAATTCACCCAACTTATTGTGGGAAAGTCATGGAAGGCTACCCAAAACGTTTGACCCAAGTTAAACAATTTAAAGGCATTGCTACCAAATACTAATTGAGTGTATGTAAACTTCTGACCTACTGGGAATGTGATGAAAATAATCAAATCTGAATTAAATCATTCTCTCTAATATTATTCTGACATTTCACATTCTTAAAATAAAGTGGTGATCCTAACTGACCTAAGACAGGGAATATTTACGAGGATTAAATGTCAGGAATTGTGGAAAACTGAGTTTAAATGTATTTGGCTAAGGTGTATGTAAACTTTCGACTTCATCTGTATCTATATGTGAGTGTTCACAGTCAAGTGACTGCAACGGAAACGTGTGTGCCTGCCCTGAGCACACTGTCCAGTTTGGTTATGATGGCATATTGTGGGATAGCATGCAAAGCACACATAAGAGGAGGGGAAGAAAGCATAGTACATCTTAGGCTGGTTCTCTTCTACATCTACCATAGTTATATTTTGTTGTATTGCCACGAGTTCCAGTCCAATGACAGTATCACTTTCCAGAGAACTAGAGATAAAATGATATCTTTATGGTTTGAAGTTTTGTAAATATCCATGTCATTTTTACGATGTTCATGCAGGGGAGTGGCGAGAGCAGAGGCACCAACCCATTCACTGATGGTAACCATTGGGAAAGTAGAATGAGTGGTAGTGCATATGGGAGACGGGCCAAGGAGAGAACGGCCACAGCTCATAGAGCAGGATCTTATCTCATTAAATCAAGTGCCTCATGTTCTTGCCGCAAATGTTTATGCCCAATTTGGGTTTGTTTTTCCAAGAAGAAAATTAAATTACTTACTTTTTCATTCAAAAATGCTGAGGAGTGAGCAAAAGGAATGTTGTTTGATAAAATCGTTTGTGGTCCACTTGAGTTAGTCTGCTTCTATAGCTTTCCCTGCACCTGCCTGCATATTTATACACAGCAACTGAGGAGGTGCTGTGTCTCACAGAGGAGGTAGAGGGAGGAGAGAGAGGCAGAGAGGAGATGGATAGAAAGAGAGAGAGGTGGAAAAAGGTACTAGGTAGAAAGAGAGGAGGTGGAGAGAGGTGAGAGGAGGTGGAGAGAAAGAGAGAGGTAGAGAGAGTAGGTGGATAAAGGAGGTTTAGAGAGAGGAGGTGGTGAGAGAGAGGAGGTGGTGAGAGAGAGGAGGTGGAGAGAGAGACCCCTCCGACAGTTTTATTGAGAGGCGCAGACAGGGATCCCGGCAACAAGTGGACTGAAGTTACTTCAGTGTTTAGGGACATATTCAATCAATCCTTATCCCAGTCTGCTGTTCCCACATGCTTCAAAAGGGCCACCATTGTTCCTGTACACAAGAAAGCTAAGGTAACTGAGCTAAACGACTTCCTGACGGGCCACCCCAGGTGGTGAGGGTAGGTAACAACATCTCCACCCCGCTGATCCTCAACACTGGGGCCCCACAAGGGTGCGTTCTGAGCCCTCTCCTGGACTCCCTGTTCACCCACGACTGTGTGGCCATGCACGCCTCCAACTCAATCATCAAGTTTGCGGACAACACCTCGGCGTACACATCACGGACAAACTGAATTGATCCACCCACACAGACAGCGTTGCGCAGCAGCGCCTCTTCAACCTCAGGAGGCTGAAGAAATTTGGCTTTTCACCAAAAGCACTCACAAACTTCTACAGATGCACAATCGAGAGCATCCTGTCGGGCTGTATCACCGCCTGTACGGCAACTTCTCCGCCCGCAACCGTAAGGCTCTCCAGAGGGTAGTGAGGTCTGCACAACGCATCACCGGGGGCAAAATACCTGCCCTCCAGGACACCTATACCACCCGATGTCACAGGAAGGCCATAAAGATCATCAAGGACAAAAACCACTCGAGCCACTTCCTGTTCACCCCACTATCATCCCGAAGGCGAGGTCAGTACAGGTGCATCAAAGCAGGGACCGAGAGACTTAAAAACAGCTTCTATCTCAAGGCCATCAGACTGTTAAACAGCCACCACCAACTTTGAGTGGCTGCCAACGCTAGCCACTTTAAACTATGCCACATAATATAATGTTTACATTCCCTACATTACTCATCTCATATGTATATACTGTACTCTATACCATCTACTGCATCTTGCCATCTTTATGCAATACATGTATTACTAGCCACTTTAAACAAAGCCACTTTATGTTTATATACCCTACATTACTCATATCTTATGTATATACTGTACTCTATACCATCTACTGCATCTTGCCTATGCCGTTCTGTACCATCACTCATTCATATATCTGTACATATTCTTTATCCCTTTACACTTGTGTGTATAAGGTAGTAGTTGTGGAATTGTTAGGTTAGATTACTCGTTGGTTATTACTGCATTGTCGGAACTAGAAGCACAAGATTTTCGCTACACTCGCATTAATATCTGCTAACCATGTGTATGTGACAAATAAAATTTGATTTGATTTAATTTTGGCAAACATTCTAAACGTTTGCCCACTGACAAATAAATGATCAGTCTATAATTTTAATGGTAGGTTTATTTGAACAGTGAGTGATAGAATAACAACAGCAAATCCAGAAAAACAACGCATGTAAAAAATGTTATAAATTGATTTGAATTTTAATGAGGGAAATAAGTATTTGACCCCCTCTCAATCAGAAAAATGTCTGGCTCCCAGGTGTCTTTTATACAGGTAACGAGCTGAGATTAGGAGAACACTCTTAAAGGGAGTGCTCCTAATCTCAGTGTGTTACCTTTATAAAAGACACCTGTCCACAGAAGCAATCAATCAATCAGATTCCAAACTCTTCACCATGGCCAAGACCAAAGAGCTCTCCAAGGATGTCAGGGACAAGATTGTAGACCTACACAAGGCTGGAATGGGCTACAAGACCATCGCTAAGCAGCTTGGTGAGAAGGTGACAACTGTTGGTGCGATTATTCACAAATGGAAGAAACACAAAAGAACTGTCAATCTCCCTCGGCCTGGGGCTCCATGCAAGATCTCACCTCGTGGACTTGCAATGATCATGAGAACGGTGAGGAATCAGCCCAGAACAACACGGGAGGATCTTGTCAATGATCTCAAGGCAGCTGGGACCATAGTCACGAAGAAAACAATTGGTAACACACTACGCCATGAAGGACTGAAATCCTCCAGCTCAAGAAAGCACATATACATGCCCGTCTGAAGTTTGCTAATGAACATCTGAATGATTCAGAGGACAACTGGGTGAAAGTGTTGTGGTCAGATGAGACCAAAATGGCGCTCTTTGGCATCAACTCAACTCGCCTTGTTTGGAGGAGGGGGAGGAGGAATGCTGCCTATGACCCCAAGAACATCATCCCCATTGTCAAACATGGATGTGGAAACATTATGCTTTGGAGGTGTTTTCCTGCTAAGGGGACAGAACAACTTCACCGCATCAAAGGGACGATGGACGGGGCCATGTACCGTCAAATCTTGGTGAGAACCTTCCCTCAGCCAGGGCATTGAACATGGGACGTGGATGGGTATTTCAGCATGACAATGACCCAAAACACACGGCCAAGGCCACAAAGGAGTGGCTCAAGAAGAAGCGCATTAATGTCTTGGAGTGGCCTAGCCAGTGGAGGGTGCTGAAGGTTCGAGTTGCCAAACGTCAGCCTCGAAACCTTAATGACTTGGGGAAGATCTGCAAAGAGGAGTGGGACAAAATCCCTCCTGAGATGTGTGGCCAACTACAAGAAACGTCTGACCTCTGTGATTGCCAACAAGGGTTTTGCCACCAATTACTAAGTCATGTTTTGCAGAAGGGTCAAATGCTTATTTCCCTGATTAAATTGCAAATCAATTTATAACATTTTTGACATGACTTTTTATGTTTTTTTTAATGTTATTCTGTCTCTCACTGTTCAAATAAACCTACCATTAAAATTATAGACTGATAATTCCTTTGTCAGTGGGCAAACGTACAAAATCAGCAGGCGATCAAGTACTTTTTTCCCTCACTGTATATAGTGCATTACTTTTGATCAGGGCCGATAGGGTTCTGTACTAAACTAGTACACTACATAGGGAAAAGGTTGCCATTTGGGATGAAGACCATATCACGTGTTAGTTTCTCCTCAAAAACAGATCTGTTTTTTATTTACATTTTATTTTTCGTGATATCCAATTGGTAGTAACAGTCTAGTCCCATCGCTGCAATTCCCCTAAGGCAAAGGTCCAGAGCCATGCGCCCTCTGAAACATGACCCTGCCAAGCCGCACTGCTTCTTGACACACTGCTCGCTTAACCCGAAAGCCAGCCGCACCAATGCGTCGAAGGAAACACCGTCCAGCTAGTAAACGAAATCGGCTTGCAGGCGCCCAGACCACCACAAGGAGTTGCTAGAGCGCGATGGGACAATAGAGCGTGATGGGACAAGGAAATCCCGGCCAGCCAAACCCTCCCCTAACAAGGACGATGCTGGTCCAATTGTGAGCCGCCTCATGGGATCAAATCCGTGTCTGTAGTGATGCCTCTAGCACTCCGATGCAGTGCCTTAGACCATTCCGGAGGCCCAAATCTTCTTCTTTTTTTATTCTACTTCACCCGAATATATCTCTAGGCTGTAATACCGTGAGTAATTTTCTACTTGTCTTGCATTTTAATAAAAAAATGTGCTCAAGGGTATAATCAGGTTTAAGGTTTCTCTTTTTTCTTGCACTCTTATGTCTTGAGGGATAAAGAACACTGTGGTTCCTTGGAATTGTAAGATTAGTGAATTAGCAGATCGGCAGACGTGACATTTTATCTGCTATATATCATAAAACATCACGACAACACTTGAAGTCGCTAAGAAAAAATATAAAACAATGCACAGAGGAAATGAGTATTAGACTTCTATCTATCCAGACAGTGAGTTTGGATTAGATTTACCCCAGTGTTTGGTTAGGACGGACCGGGTCGATCCAGTTACCAAACCACAAATATCTCTACATAGGAGAGAGCCAAAAAGGGCCGTGGCCAGGGGAACTAGGGAGGCCAAGCCCCCCCAACGAGGAGACACCCGAGGGGGGGACAGGGGGGGGGACAACCCAGGAGGATTCTCCTATTCCAGCTCAAACACAGACTATTTAAGAAAGAAATAACAAAAATGCCTAACCCTGTTAACTGTTAAGGGCAACTATTCTCATAAATTTCAAATTGGAGCACGAGGGGAATTTGAGCGCTGAATAGGTTCAGGATGTGCTGTTCTAGCATCAAGTCTGGCTTGACTTCCCAGTCAGTCAGTCAGTGCAGTGCCCTGCAGCAAAACTAGATTGCCTTTCTTGAGCCACTCGAGAAATATAGGCGGTGTGAAATGGCAAGAATGTTCCGTCTGACTTGACATAAAGAGGGGGTTTAATTTCCCAAACTCACTCCCTCTCTCTATCTTTCGGTCGCTCCCTTTTTGCTCTCTCTCTTCTCCTCAGAGGCAGTAAAGGCAGTAAAATGGCTGACATTTGTTTATTGTTTTTGTTTATTGTTAATGGTTGGGAGAGTTGTGTGGCATGGTCTTCTCTCTTCTCAGTATCCCAAAACGGATCTGTTTCGGGAGGAGGCAGTGTCTCACACCAAATGTGTTCAATTCATTACCTGAGATTATTATTCAGTTATGGCCACTCTATTATATGTTGAATGTTTCCCTGTGTGGAATGTGAACATAGAAATATAAATAATAGAATGGGTATCCCCATTCAAGTCAATGGGTAGGTAATGGGTGGACTGTCAGTTATTCTATTTCTATGGTATAGGTTCTGTATCGGTGCCATAGCACAGATCACCTCCAGATACCACTCCATGGTGCTTTAGTAGTTTGGTTTGGAGAGAATTGGCCACTCTGGTCATTTTGAGGGTTAATTTGGAGTGCCAAGGTCGAACAACAAAAGATGAATGTAGTCAAACAAAGTGAAAAGGTTAAAAATAAACTATTTCCCCATTACCGTTTTAGTTTGCTTATGTTTTAGAAAAAGTATCAATGCAATGGCCCCCCTATCACCACAGTTATGTTGTTTAGGACAAGGAAGAAGGTCGAGGACAGAACCACAAAGTCTGAAGGAGGATATTCACACTATACAGAACATTATACTGGTTTCAGCCAGCATTGACACACTTTTTCACACTCAGACACATCCAAACAGCATACAGGGTGAATGAGTGCAGCTAGGCTCTGTACCATACTGGTCTGGTTCTGAAACTCGAATGCTTTACCTAAAACACCAGATGGGACTTCATTCAAAAGTCCAGTATCTAATTTGAAACAAAAAAGTTGGGCGGAGGAGTGGATGACAGCTTCTCGTTCAGCACTGAATTCGAAAATAAGGTAAAATGCAGCTTTGTGTTTCATCTAAAGAGCATGGTAGCTTGGTGCTACATCTGAAGAGCATGGGAGCTTGGTGCTACATCTGAAGAGCATGGTAACTTGGTTCTACATCTGAAGAGCATGGTAGCTTGGTGCTACATCTGAAAATCATGATAGCTTGGTGCTACATCTGAAGAGCATGGGAGCTTGGTGCTACATCTGAAGTGCATGGTAGCTTGGTGCTACATCTGAAGAGCATGGGAGCTTGGTGCTACATCTGAAGAGCATGGGAGCTTGGTGCTACATCTGAAGAGCATGGGAGCTTGGTGCTACATCTGAAGAGCATGGTAACTTGGTGCTACATCTGAAGTGCATGGTAGCTTGGTGCTACATCTGAAGAGCATGGGAGCTTGGTGCTACATCTGAAGTGCATGGTAGCTTGGTGATATATCTGAAGAGCATGGCAGCTTGGTGCTACATCTGAAGAGCATGGTAGCTTGGTGCTACATCTGAAGAGCATGGTAGCTTGGTGATACATCTGAAGAGCATGGGAGCTTGGTGCTACATCTGAAGAGCATGGGAGCTTGGTGCTACATCTGAAGAGCATGGGAACTTAGTGCTACATCTGAAGAGCATGGGAGCTTGGTGCTACATCTGAAGAGTGTGGGAGCTTGGTGCTACATCTGAAGAGCATGAGAGCTTGGTGCTATATCTGAAGAGCATGGTAGCTTGGTGATATATCTGAAGAGCATGGCAGCTTGGTGCTACATCTGAAGAGCATGGTAGCTTGGTGCTACATCTGAAGAGCATGGTAGCTTGGTGCTATATCTGAAGAGCATGGTAGCTTGGTGCTACATCTGAAGAGCATGGGAGCTTGGTGCTACATCTGAAGAGCATGAGAGCTTGGTGCTACATCTGAAGAGCATGGGAGCTTGGTGCTACATCTGAAGAGCATGGTAGCATGGTGCTACATCTGAAGAGCATGGGCGCTTGGTGCTACATCTGAAGAGCATGGGAGCTTGGTGCTACATCTGAAGAGCATGGTAGCTTGATGCTGCATCTGAAGAGTAAAAGTAGTACATGTTTGTGTTTTGTCTTTTCAATATGGAAAAATAATAACCAAGGGGGGGAAGAAGAGGAGAAGGAGTGTGCTGGGCTAACCCCAATGAAGCTGGCAGTCTGTGGGCTGAGGGAGGCCGATGAGGGGGGCGAGAGAGCGGCATCCCAGCGCTGCGGGGGGTTAGGAGGGGGGCAGATGAGGGAGGGATGGCCCCTACTCCTTCCAGCTCTGTGGGATGGCCCCTACTCCTTCCAGCTCTGTGTCTGTCAGCTTTATGTCTCCAGAATACATTGCTTCATCAATCCATTGATCAGCTCTTAAACCAGGTCATTACATTGATTCATAAATCCATTGATCAGCTCTTAAACCAGGTCATTACATTGCTTCATAAATCCATTGATCAGCTCTTAAACTAGATCATAAATGCTCAGATGCATAAGACAAAGCATGTTTAAATGTTATAAACCACTACAATTAAATCACTAAGGATGTCAGGCCTATAGTGGATCTAAGTAAAGTAGCTATGACTGTAGTAGGCTACACTAAGTGATGAGAACATTTTAAATACTAAATGGTCCCTACGAGGAAATTTAATTTATTGCTATGAAATTAAATATATTATCATTGCATTATTTATTCACTCTGATGACTTTCAAAAAGTTAAGCCAACTTGGTAACTTTAGGAAAATGAATAAGCATGTCAATTGGAGGGTAAAAATAAAAGGTACACATGACTGATTTCCCATTCACTTATTGTCCCATGTAGTCTCCCATGAAAGGTGGGAATTTCCCTTAGGATCATCAAATAATTATGTTTTGTAACCCAAAACATTTGTCTTGCTCAGCACATCTGAAAAATACAAATTTTTTTTAAACAATTGGAAATATTACAATACATTAAATTGAGATACTATTAGATACTACACTGTTGGAGTAAGGAAAACAAGCATTTCCCTACCCCCGCAATAACTGATAAACATGTGTATGTTACCAATCAAATTTGATTTGACCACAAAATAATTGTTTCTGATATGTAAATTATGACGTTAATTGATTGCACTCAATCATCATTGATGTGATTTATGACTCTTCTGTGGTATAATTGAAAGCCTTTGCAGGGAGTCATTCAAAGTCTATATTAAAACTGACAAGCAACTTAGGTTTAACATCTACTGTAGCTACATCCGTTTGAAATCCATTACAACTCTCCCTCTCTGGCACTTGAGGGCGAAAGGCTGCCCCTCATTACACCTGTCAGCATCATAACCTCTGCTGCGCAAAATTGGACTCACCTGGGCTACTTTGTTGATTACCCCCTCTATATTTGTCGTCAGGGAGTTTTGTTTCTTGTTTTGGTTGGTGACGTCGGGTCCGGGTGCCGTCGCCGATGGAACCGGGGGTGCCTCACCTGGCTCAGCTTCAACACTGGATCGAGAGGCCTTCTTGCCCCAGTTGGCTCGGCAGACGACCATCCCACGGCATGCTTCAGCCGGCCCGTCAGGCTCCCACGTCTCAGCCGACTCACCACGCTCCCACGCCTCAGTCAGCTCGTCGGGCTTCTACGCACCAGCCGGCTTGTCCATCGCCCATGTCGCAGCCGGCCGTCAGGCTCACCCAGGTGGAACGCCGGATGCGCCCCTGGGGGGGGGGGGGGGGGGGGGGGGGGGGGGGTGTATTGTCACGCCTGCTCCTGCTCTTCCTTTTTGGAGCTCAAGGGTTCCAGGCTGCCCTTCGTTAAGAACACCTGTCACCATCATTACGCGCAGCTGCGCAATATTTGACTCACCTGGACTCCATTACTTTGTTGATTACCCCCTCTATATTTGTCTACTTGATGTTATTTTCCCCTGTCCAGACGCTGTTCCTGTTCTGTTTCATGGCCATTGTTTATTAAATGTTCACTCACTATACCTGCTTCTCGTCTCCAGCATCGATCCTTACAACAACATGGGACAAATCTATGCTGATGGCAATAGTTAAGTGAGTGCTTTATAATCCATGTGATGAATCAATTGTCCTTCAGATGCAACATATGTGGCAGAGCCTACCTCTCACCAGTAGGCTCTACAGCAAGACCTGACCAGGTACAAGAGACTGATTGTGCTGCTGGCCATAATATAATACATAGCATTTAGCTATAAAAGCGATATGCAGTTATGTGTGCATCCATTTACTTATGGGAGGCCTCAGGACTCGAACCCACAATCCTGGCTTTGCAAACACCATGCTTTTCCAACTGAGTCATACAGGATCACAATCTAGCTATCTGGATGTATGTAAGATAATGTCATTCCACTCCTTCCAGGTGTGTAGTAGAACCCTTTAGAATGTAGTCTTTCCATGAGCCACCCATTCCTTCCCCTCCCAACCACTCCCACCCGGGAGGAAGTCTGGGAATCCCCACATTCCAGGACCGATACACACTGATTGACAGGTCCCACCCCACCTGTTACCCCCGGCTACAGTAAGATGTTCCTAAGTGTTTGTTCATAACCCCCCCTCTCCCACATTCACTGTATGCCTCTGTACAGAATCCGTGGTGAGCCAAACGAGAGAGAGAGAGAGAGAGAGAGAGAGAGCGAGGGGAGAAAGAAGGCAGAGAGACAGAAGAGAGAGAGAGAGGAGAGAAAGAGAGGGGAGAGAGAAGGCAGAGAGACAGAGAGAGACAAGAGAGAGAGAGAGAGAGAGAGAGAGTGAGGGGAGAAAGAAGGCAGAGAGACAGAAGAGACAGAGAGGAGAGAAAGAGAGGGGAGAGAGAAGGCAGAGAGACAGAAGAGAGAGACAAGAGAGAGAGAGAGAGAGAGAGAGAGAGAGAGAGAGAGAGAGAGAGAGACAACATGGCGGACGAGCACCCTAGACCCCCCAGCCAAGGCCACAGCACCACCAACCTCAACGCCCACCACAGACAGAGCATGCCAGTCCACCCCAGCCCAGCTTCAGACCCGCCCAGATGAGACCTACCATCCCCTCACCCCCACCGCAGACCCACACCTGGAGGAGCTACAGCCTGGCAGGCAGAGAGATGCACAGGCCGTGAGAGAGGTAACTGGCCAAGTGACATTAAACACATGCTGAGTCTGCTAGGCTCGCATATGATAGGCGGGGTTCATGGTAAGATGAGCACAACTCCACCATCCTGACACTAAGTGGCATTAAGTGGCGAGTGGCATTAAACAAATGTTGTCTAAAATTATAAACAAATTGCATTTGCATAATAAGAGTTTACGTGAATTGAAAAATAATATTTTAATAGTTCATGTGTGATTGTGTTTGTTTATCTGATTTATTATTATTTTTTTTTATTTCAACTTTATTTAACCAGGTCGGCTAGTTGAGTACAAGTTCTCATTTGCAACTGCGACCTGGCCAAGATAAAGCATAGCAATTCGACATATACAACAACACAGAGTTACACATGGAATAAACAAAACATAGCCAATAATACAGTAGAACAAAAGAAAACAAATAGTCTACATACAGTGAGTGCAAATGAGGTAAGATAAGGGAGTTAAGGCAATAAATAGGACATGGTGGCGAAAAAATTACAATATAGCAATTAAACAATGGAATGGTAGATGTGCAGAAGATGAATGTGCAAGTAGAGATACTGGGGTGCAAGATAAATAAATACTGTATGGGGATGAGGTAGGTAGTTAGATGGGCTGTGTACAGGTGCAGTGTTCTGTGAGCTGCTCTGACAGCTGGTGCTTAAAGCTTGTGAGGGAGATGTGAGTCTCCAGAGATTTTTTCAGTTCATTCCAGTCATTGGCAACAGAGAACTGGAAGGAAAGACGACCAAAGGAGGAATTGGCTTTGGGGGTGACCAGTGAGATATACCTGTTGGAGCGCATGCTACGAGTGAGTGCTGCTATGATGACCAGTGAGCTGAGATAAGGTGGGGCTTTACCTAGCACAGACTTGTAGATAACCTGTAGCCAGTAGGTTTGGCGACGCATATGAAGCGAGGGCCAACCAACGAGAGCGTCCAGGTCGCAATGGTGGGTAGTGTATGGGGCTTTGGTGACAAAACGGAGGGCACTGTGATAGACTGCATCCAGTTTGTTGAGTTGAGTGTTGGAGGCTATTTTATAGATGACATCACCGAAGTCGAGGATCGGTGGGATGGTCAATTTTACAGCATGAGTGAAGGATGCTTTGTTGCGATATAGGAAGCCAATTCTAGATTTC
Source organism: Oncorhynchus mykiss (assembly GCF_013265735.2). NCBI lineage: Eukaryota > Metazoa > Chordata > Actinopteri > Salmoniformes > Salmonidae > Oncorhynchus > Oncorhynchus mykiss. The sequence continues at coordinate 52,201,564 of NC_048587.1, forward strand.
ATTTTGGATTGGAGATGCTTAATGTGAGTCTGGAAGGAGAGTTTACAGTCTAACCAGACACCTAGGTATTTGTAGTTGTCCACGTAATCTAAGTCATAGCCATCCAGAGTAGTGATGCTGGACAGGCGAGCAGTGATCGGTTGAATAGCATGCATTTAGTTTTCCCTGCGTTTAAGAGCAGCCAAGGAAGGAGAGTTGTATGGCATTGAAGCTCGTCTGGAGGTTAGTTAACAGAGGTGCCAGAAGTATACAGAATGGTGTCGTCTGCATAGAGGTGTACCAGAGAATCACCAGCAGCAAGAGCAACATCATTGATGTATACAGAGAAGAGAGTCAGCCCGAGGATCGACCCCTGTGGCACCCCCGTAGAGACAGCCAGAGGTACGGACAACAGGCCCTCCGATTTGACACACTGAACTCTATCAGAGAAGTAGTTGGTAAACCAGGCGAGGCAATCATTTGAGAAACCAAGGCTGTCGAGTCTGCCAATGAGAATGTGGTGACTGACAGAGTCGAAAGCCTTGGCCAGGTCGATGAATACGGCTTCACAGTAATGTCTCTTATCGATGGCGGTTATGATGTCGTTTAGGACAGTGAGCGTGACTGAGGTGCACCCATGACCAACTCTGAAACCAGATTGCATAGCGGAGAAGGTATGGTGGGATTCGAAATGGACGCTAATCTGTTTGTTAACTTGTCTTTCGAAGACCTTAGAAAGACAGGGTAGGATATATAGGTCTGTAGCAGTTTGGGTCTAGAGTGTCGCCCCCTTTGAAGAGGGGGATGACCGCGGCAGCTTTCTTTGGGAATTGCAGAAAGAGATCAAATATAAAAAACTCTTATGAAATCTTTTTACGTTGCAAGATGGAATTTGGACTGAAGTAGTCTGCTTTTGGGTTAAAGAGCAGTAACCCAGACTTCCTGAAAGAAATTGTTGTTGATATTGTAGTACTACAGGAAACATGGTGCAGAGGCGATGTTTCCACTGGCTGTCCACTAGGTTATAGGGAGATAATTGTACCATTGCTCCAGACCACCACAAGGGGGAGTTAGAGCACTCAGCATGCATTGATTGGTTCCAATGACAAATTTCACGCGAGCCACCCATCTCTGGTGACTTTCTTCAGCTAAGATGGCTGACAAAACATTACGGTGGAAGCAAATGTGAGTAATTATAATGTCATAACAGGTCAAGCAAAAAAACGTACATTTGAGAGGAATATGTTAGAGACAAACGATTGTGCATATTTATTTGTCATAAAGTACATTTTTCTAAAATCACGATTAAGCAAGTTAGCTGACTAGCTAACATTAGCCAGCTAGCTAGCTGGTGTTATAACATGAGTATGACATTGTAATTCGTGTTGTTTAATGTTTTAAGGACACCTGAGAAAACCAGCAAACCAGGCTGTCGTCTTGGGAAACAGTGGATGTAAAGAATATAGCTAGCTAAAGCATTTACTGCAAATTGAATGTACAATTGTGTAAGCTTGCCTTGCCGTGCAATGCAAGTTAAGTGTTATAGCTAGCTAACTATTTACTTGCTTATTGTGTGGTGAGGGATAAAAATAACTGTATGCCTATGGATGTGTAGCTAGATACAGTATGTAGCCGATCTATGTATGGACCCTAAAACTTTAAGTTCTAAACTAATATCCATACCAATTTATATACCTCAGCTATCATAGTTGATGTATCAACTTCAAGTCTGAATGGCATTAATGAAGCCTATGGATATATTAGAATATAATAACTTCATTGTGCCAAGGATGAAAGTCCTATATACAGTACATGTACTGTAGTTATTCCCATGCATGAGATCCCCACATTGTAGCCTGTAATTTGAGTATATTCACTGATCATGTACTCTTCCTTGGCAAATAAAGGTGTGGTTCAGGTATGAATCTCTGTGAGACATTATTTTTCAGTAATATCCAATACCAGGTGTATCAAACTCCATTCTTTGAATGCTGCTGTGTCTGCATGTACTGTATGTAATACAATTATACACTTCATCAGTGTTTACCACCCCGGCTTCTGGGACATCAATGATTAAACATTGTAACTATGCAATAGACTAGAAACATGATTTCAGAAACGGCTGATTTGTAATTAATAATTACAGAAAAAAATAACTATGCATATCTAACACCCTTCATCTGCATTAATCTGAGGACACAGGATAGGTGTAGTATTTCAATGAGATACTTAATTTCAGCCAGTGGAGAATGTGAAATGCTTTATTAACCTCTTGAAGTTGTCATCATGTCTGTTTCTCTGTCTGTTAACCTGTCAACCTCTCTGTCAACCTGTATGTTTCTCTGTATGTTTCTCTGTCAACCTGTATTTCTCCGTTTTTTCTATGTCAACCTGTCTGTTAACCTGTCTTTCTCTGTCTGTTTCTCTCTCTGTTTATCTGTTGGTTTCTCTGTCTGTTTATCTGTCTGTTTCTCCGTCTGTTTCTCCATCTGTTTCTCCGTCTGTTTCTCCGTCTGTTTCTCCGTCTGTTTCTCCGTCGGTTTCTCCGTCGGTTTCTCCGTCTGTTTCTCCGTCTGTTTCTCCGTCGGTTTCTTCGTCTGTTTCTCCGTCTGTTTCTCCCTCTGTTTCTCCGTCTGTTTCTCCGTCGGTTTCTCCGTCGGTTTCTCCGTCTGTTTCTCTCTCTGTTTCTCCGTTTGTTTCTCCTTTTGTTTCTCCGTCTGTTTCTCTGTCTGTTTCTCCGTCTGTTTCTCCGTCGGTTTCTCCGTCTATTTCTCCGTCTGTTTCTCCGTCGGTTTCTTCGTCGGTTTCTCCGTCTGTTTCTCCGTCTGTTTCTCCCTCTGTTTCTCCCTCTGTTTCTCCGTCCGTTTCTCCGTTGGTTTCTCCGTCGGTTTCTCCGTCTGTTTCTCTCTCTGTTTCTCCTTCTGTTTCTCCGTCTGTTTCTCCGTCTGTTTCTCCTTCTGTTTCTCCGTCTCTTTCTCCGTCTGTTTCTCCGTCTGTTTCTCCGTCGGTTTCTCCGTCTGTTTCTCCGTCTGTTTCTCCGTCTGTTTCTCCGTCGGTTTCTCCGTCTGTTTCTCCCTCTGTTTCTCCCTCTGTTTCTCCGTCTGTTTCTCCGTCGGTTTCTCCGTCGGTTTCTCCGTCGGTTTCTCCGTCGGTTTCTCTCTCTGTTTCTCCTTCTGTTTCTCCGTCTGTTTCTCCTTCTGTTTCTCCTTCTGTTTCTCCCTCTGTTTCTCCGTCTGTTTCTCCTTCGGTTTCTCCGTCTGTTTCTCTCTCTGTTTCTCCGTCTCTTTCTCCGTCTGTTTCTCCATCTCTTTCTCCGTCTGTTTCTCCTTCTGTTTCTCCTTCTGTTTCTCCGTCTGTTTCTCTGTCGGTTTCTCCTTCTGTTTCTCCTTCTGTTTCTCCGTCAGTTTCTCCTTCCGTTTCTCCGTCTGTTTCTCTCTCTGTTTCTCCGTCTGTTTCTTCATCGGTTTCTCCGTCTGTTTCTCCGTCTGTTTCTCCGTTTGTTTCTCCGTCTGTTTCTCCGTCTGTTTCTCCGTCTGTTTCTCCTTCTGTTTCTCCGTCGGTTTCTCCATCTGTTTCTCCGTCTGTTTCTCGCTCTGTTTCTCCGTCTGTTTCTTCATCGGTTTCTCCGTCTGTTTCTCCGTCGGTTTCTCAGTCTGTTTCTCCTTCTGTTTCTCCATCTGTTTCTCCGTCGGTTTCTCCTTCTTTTTCTCTGTCTGTTTCTCCTTCGGTTTCTTCGTCTGTTTCTCCGTCTGTTTCTCCGTCGGTTTCTCCTTCTGTTTCTCCGTCAGTTTCTCCTTCTGTTTCTCCCTTTGTTTCTCCCTTTGTTTCTCCATCTGTTTCTCCTTCTGTTTCTCCGTCTGTTTCTCCTTCTGTTTCTCCTTCTGTTTCTCCGTCGGTTTCTCCGTCTGTTTCTCCGTCTGTTTCTCCGTCTGTTTCTCTCTCTGTTTCTCTGTCTGTTTCTCCGTCTGTTTCTCCATCGGTTTCTCCGTCTGTTTCTCCGTCGGTTTCTCAGTCTGTTTCTCCTTCTGTTTCTCCTTCTGTTTCTCCTTCAGTTTCTCCGTCTGTGTCTCTGTCTGTTCCTTCGTCTGTTCCTCCGTCGGTTTCTCCGTCTGTTTCTCCGTCTGTTTCTCTCTCTGTTTCTCCTTCTGTTTCTCCGTCTCTTTCTCCGTCGGTTTCTCCGTCGGTTTCTCCGTCGGTTTCTCTCTCTGTTTCTCCTTCTGTTTCTCCGTCTGTTTCTCCTTCTGTTTCTCCTTCTGTTTCTCCCTCTGTTTCTCCGTCTGTTTCTCCTTCGGTTTCTCCGTCTGTTTCTCTCTCTGTTTCTCCGTCTCTTTCTCCGTCTGTTTCTCCATCTCTTTCTCCGTCTGTTTCTCCTTCTGTTTCTCCTTCTGTTTCTCCGTCTGTTTCTCTGTCGGTTTCTCCTTCTGTTTCTCCATCTGTTTCTCCGTCAGTTTCTCCTTCCGTTTCTCCGTCTGTTTCTCTCTCTGTTTCTCCGTCTGTTTCTTCATCGGTTTCTCCGTCTGTTTCTCCGTCTGTTTCTCCGTTTGTTTCTCCGTCTGTTTCTCCGTCTGTTTCTCCGTCTGTTTCTCCTTCTGTTTCTCCGTCGGTTTCTCCATCTGTTTCTCCGTCTGTTTCTCGCTCTGTTTCTCCGTCTGTTTCTTCATCGGTTTCTCCGTCTGTTTCTCCGTCGGTTTCTCAGTCTGTTTCTCCTTCTGTTTCTCCATCTGTTTCTCCGTCGGTTTCTCCTTCTTTTTCTCTGTCTGTTTCTCCTTCGGTTTCTTCGTCTGTTTCTCCGTCTGTTTCTCCGTCTGTTTCTCCGTCGGTTTCTCCTTCTGTTTCTCCGTCAGTTTCTCCTTCTGTTTCTCCCTTTGTTTCTCCATCTGTTTCTCCTTCTGTTTCTCCGTCTGTTTCTCCTTCTGTTTCTCCTTCTGTTTCTCCGTCGGTTTCTCCGTCTGTTTCTCCGTCTGTTTCTCCGTCTGTTTCTCTCTCTGTTTCTCTGTCTGTTTCTCCGTCTGTTTCTCCATCGGTTTCTCCGTCTGTTTCTCCGTCGGTTTCTCAGTCTGTTTCTCCTTCTGTTTCTCCTTCTGTTTCTCCTTCAGTTTCTCCGTCTGTGTCTCTGTCTGTTCCTTCGTCTGTTCCTCCGTCGGTTTCTCCGTCTGTTTCTCCGTCTGTTTCTCTCTCTGTTTCTCCGTCTGTTTCTCCGTCTGTTTCTCTCTCTGTTTCCCCTTCTGTTTCTCCGTCGGTTTCTTTGTCTGTTTCTCTCTCTGTTTCTCCTTCTGTTTCTCCGTCTGTTTCTCTCTCTGTTTCTCCGTCTGTTTCTCCTTCTTTTTCTCCGTCTGTTTCTCCGTCTGTTTCTCCGTCTGTTTCTCCTTCTGTTTCTCCGTCGGTTTCTCCGTCTGTTTCTCCGTCTGTTTCTCCATCTGTTTCTCCGTCTGTTTCTCTCTCTGTTTCTCCGTCTGTTTCTTCATCGGTTTCTCCGTCTGTTTCTCCGTCGGTTTCTCAGTCTGTTTCTCCTTCTGTTTCTCCATCTGTTTCCCCGTCGTTTTCTCCTTCTGTTTCTCTGTCTGTTTCTCCGTCGGTTTCTTCGTCTGTTTCTCCGTCTGTTTCTCCGTCTGTTTCTCCGTCGGTTTCTCCTTCTGTTTCTCCGTCTGTTTCTCCTTCTGTTTCTCCGTCGGTTTCTCCGTCTGTTTCTCCGTCTGTTTCTCCGTCTGTTTCTCCCTCTGTTTCTCCGTCTGTTTCTCCGTCTGTTTCTCCATCGGTTTCTCCGTCTGTTTCTCCGTCGGTTTCTCAGTCTGTTTCTCCTTCTGTTTCTCCTTCTGTTTCTCCTTCTGTTTCTCCTTCTGTTTCTACCTCTGTTTCTCCGTCTGTTTCTCCTTCGGTTTCTCCGTCTGTTTCTCTCTCTGTTTCTCCTTCTCTTTCTCCGTCTGTTTCTCCGTCTGTTTCTCCGTCGGTTTCTCCTTCTGTTTCTCCGTCTGTTTCTCCTTCTGTTTCTTCGTCGGTTTCTCTGTCTGTTTCTCCGTCTGTTTCTCCGTCTGTTTCTCTCTCTGTTTCTCTGTCTGTTTCTCCGTCTGTTTCTCCATCGGTTTCTCCGTCTGTTTCTCCGTCGGTTTCTCCTTCTGTTTCTCCTTCTGTTTCTCCTTCTGTTTCTCCTTCTGTTTCTCCGTCTGTTTCTCCGTCTGTTTCTCCGTCTGTTTCTCTCTCTGTTTCTCTGTCTGTTTCTCCGTCTGTTTCTCCATCGGTTTCTCCGTCTGTTTCTCCGTCGGTTTCTCAGTCTGTTTCTCCTTCTGTTTCTCCTTCTGTTTCTCCTTCAGTTTCTCCGTCTGTGTCTCTGTCTGTTCCTTCGTCTGTTCCTCCGTCGGTTTCTCCGTCTGTTTCTCCGTCTGTTTCTCTCTCTGTTTCTCCGTCTGTTTCTCCGTCTGTTTCTCTCTCTGTTTCCCCTTCTGTTTCTCCGTCTGTTTCTCCGTCGGTTTCTTTGTCTGTTTCTCTCTCTGTTTCTCCTTCTGTTTCTCCGTCTGTTTCTCCCTCTGTTTCTCCGTCTGTTTCTCCTTCTTTTTCTCCGTCTGTTTCTCCGTCTGTTTCTCCGTCTGTTTCTCCTTCTGTTTCTCCGTCGGTTTCTCCGTCTGTTTCTCCGTCTGTTTCTCCATCTGTTTCTCCGTCTGTTTCTCTCTCTGTTTCTCCGTCTGTTTCTTCATCGGTTTCTCCGTCTGTTTCTCCGTCGGTTTCTCAGTCTGTTTCTCCTTCTGTTTCTCCATCTGTTTCCCCGTCGTTTTCTCCTTCTGTTTCTCTGTCTGTTTCTCCGTCGGTTTCTTCGTCTGTTTCTCCGTCTGTTTCTCCGTCTGTTTCTCCGTCGGTTTCTCCTTCTGTTTCTCCGTCTGTTTCTCCTTCTGTTTCTCCGTCGGTTTCTCCGTCTGTTTCTCCGTCTGTTTCTCCGTCTGTTTCTCCCTCTGTTTCTCCGTCTGTTTCTCCGTCTGTTTCTCCATCGGTTTCTCCGTCTGTTTCTCCGTCGGTTTCTCAGTCTGTTTCTCCTTCTGTTTCTCCTTCTGTTTCTCCTTCTGTTTCTCCTTCTGTTTCTCCCTCTGTTTCTCCGTCTGTTTCTCCTTCGGTTTCTCCGTCTGTTTCTCTCTCTGTTTCTCCTTCTCTTTCTCCGTCTGTTTCTCCGTCTGTTTCTCCGTCGGTTTCTCCTTCTGTTTCTCCGTCTGTTTCTCCTTCTGTTTCTTCGTCGGTTTCTCTTTCTGTTTCTCCATCTGTTTCTCCGTCTGTTTCTCTCTCTGTTTCTCTGTCTGTTTCTCCGTCTGTTTCTCCATCGGTTTCTCCGTCTGTTTCTCCGTCGGTTTCTCAGTCTGTTTCTCCTTCTGTTTCTCCTTCTGTTTCTCCTTCTGTTTCTCCTTCTGTTTCTCCGTCTGTTTCTCCGTCTGTTTCTCCTTCGTTTTCTCCGTCTGTTTCTCTCTCTGTTTCTCCTTCTCTTTCTCCGTCTGTTTCTCCGTCTGTTTCTCCGTCTGTTTCTCCGTCTGTTTCTCCGTCTGTTTCTCCTCCTGTTTCTCCGTCTGTTTCTCCGTCGGTTTCTCCTTCTGTTTCTCCGTCTGTTTCTCCGTCTGTTTCTCCTTCTGTTTCTCCGTCTGTTTCTCCGTCTGTTTCTCCGTCTGTTTCTCCGCCGGTTTCTCCTTCTGTTTCTCCGTCTGTTTCTCCGTCTGTTTCTCCGTCGGTTTCTCCTTCTGTTTCTCCTTCTGTTTCTCCGTCAGTTACTCCTTCTGTTTCTCCTTCTGTTTCTCCGTCAGTTTCTCCTTCCGTTTCTACTTCTCTTTCTCCGTCTGTTTCTCTGTCTGTTTCTCCGTCTGTTTCTCCTTGTGTTTCTTCTTCTGTTTCTCCGTCTGTTTCTCCGTCGGTTTCTCTCTCTGTTTCTCCTTCTGTTTCTCCGTCTGTTTCTCCGTCTGTTTCTCCTTCTGTTTCTCCGTCTGTTTCTCCGTCTGTTTCTCCGTCGGTTTCTCCTTCTGTTTCTCCTTCTGTTTCTCCGTCAGTTTCTCCTTCCGTTTCTCCGTCTGTTTCTCCGTCTGTTTCTCCGTCTGTTTCTCCTTCTGTTTCTCCGTCGGTTTCTCCGTCGGTTTCTCTGTCTTTTTCTCCGTCGCTTTCTCCGTCTGTTTCTCCGTCTGTTTCTCTCTCTGTTTCTCCCTCTGTTTCTCCGTCTGTTTCTCCGTTGGTTTCTCAGTCTGTTTCTCCTTCTGTTTCTCCGTCTGTTTCTCCGTCGGTTTCTCCTTCTGTTTCTCTGTCTGTTTCTCCATCGGTTTCTTCGTCTGTTTCTCCTTCTGTTTCTCCATCGGTTTCTCTGTCTGTTTCTCCGTCGGTTTCTCAGTCTGTTTCTCCTTCTGTTTCTCCTTCTGTTTCTCCCTCTGTTTCTCTGTCTGTTAACCTGTATTTTGCTCTGTCTGTCTCTCTGTCTACCTGTCTCTCTGTCTGCCTGTCTCTATGTCTGCCTTTCTCTCTGTCTCTGAACTGGATTCAATTACATGGACATGGTTAGTGTAGCAGACACCTACTCTGATTTATAACTCTCTGTTCTGTATGAAAATGTGTGTTTGTGTGTGTAAGTATGTAGTATGTAAGTATGTTTCCTCTTTGAAAAGACAGCCGACTTGGCACATGGCAACAGTTAAGGCTTATTTTAGTATCATTGATAAATTATTCCAATGTTCATTTTAGCACCATTTACACAAGTTGATAAGCGTGTAAGACACTTTGAGGAAATCTGTGTGGTCTGCATTAAATAAGGTTGGCATAATAAGACTTTAACTAATAGGAAGTAGAGACCCATTTAAGGAAACTAGTTAAACTGCACATTAATCAGGAGGATTATTGACCATATATGAAGTCCCTCTTATCTGGAGAAGACCCTGAGCAGCTCAGTCTGAGCAGCATGTTTTACATGAACAGAATCAAACATTTCTGGAAACCATGGTAACAGAGAGACCACAGAAAGACTCTCTCTCTCTCTCGCTCTCTCTCTGAGTAAGCCATTGTTGCCGCCAATAGCATTAAATGCAAGGGATGCCAGTGAATATTTACCTCCTTTATGAAAAAAATTGCCAATCAGCATTGAGCTAAACTATGTGAGCTCAGTTGTGAATGGTCCTGGCACAACAACAAGAAGTGTCAAGTGATGCCAGTTTGGATTCGGCTTCACACCAATCACATCACCAGAATTCAGATGTATCTGGCAGAATTTTTTAAAATTGTTTCATCTAGTTGTGTTGTTATCCTCCGGTGGCTAGCTAGCTAAAATCAGCCCATTACTCAATTAGCCATGGATGGCAATAGGGATTTGGAATTATGGTTTTACCTAATTCTCCGTACTGGCCAAATATTATAACATGATTCTGATGCAATCATTAATGCATGCATTGTGCCCCTGGTCTGAGAGGGTGGAAGTTCAACAGGTAGATAGATAGATGTAGAAGGCTAATGTTAACTAGCTGGCCTGGCGCATTATTGACCATGAAAGGAAGTTAGGCTAGCGAGCAAGCATTTTAGCCAGTTAGCCTAGGACAACAAAAACTAAGTGTGTACTGTATGTCAGAGTCATAGACCATTTAGGCAACATGAAAGAGGATGACATTAATGTTTCTTTACAAGTGGGGTGAGTCAACATGTTTGTTTTTACTTGCACGCACTCACACATACACACACACACACACACACACACACACACACACTGTCAGGTTGTGCGCTACTGGTAAGAAGTCAGGTGCAGGAGAGCGGAGAGTTGTGATCAGGCGCACACTTTAATTGGCAGAAGTAACAACAGATGGACGCAACTGCGTCAAAAACCTCCAAAAGTGCAAAGCGCGACAACAGTCACATAATGCATAAGATAAACAATAAACACACTCGGGTTCAACACGGAACCTGGGGAAAAACCAGCCTGGCGCGTAACATGAAACATGTAACAAAACAATTCCACACAAAGACATGGGGGAAACAGAGGGAAAATATATGCAGTGTGATTATGGAATGTAAACCAGGTGTGCGGGGAAACAAGACAAAACAAATGGAACAATGACAAGTGGAGCGGTGATGGCTAGAAGACCGGTGATGTCGACCGCCGAACGCCGCCAGAACAGGGAGAGGAGCCGACTTTGGCGGAAGTCGTGACACACACACAGAGAAAACAGTACCATGGACAGCCACATTATATTTTGCTTAGGTTGATTGGACTAAATAGTTTTTGGTATCTTTTAATTGTCACTGTATTAGACTAAGCATAAGTGATTAGATGATGTTGAATCTTGAAATGGTGCTGGAATAGTGGAGGCAGAGCCTGTTTTCTTTGCAACTTCCGGCAAATTTCCGCTGTTCTTAATGAATAGTTTAGTACTCTCTGAAAATTTCTGAAACATTAACTTGCTTGGCAAAAGGTTTCTCTCCGGTTTTGTGATGAAACAAAAGGTGTGGTTGAATTTATTCTGCCATTGTGTTTTCTTGTTGTCTCGGCCTCAGGTCTATATATATTACAGTCCATATATAACTAACAGGTTATAGAGCAAACAACGCAAATGATCACAACACATAGGTTGTGATATGTTTGTTTTCTCCCTGGCTTGGCATCCCCAGTGATTTTACCCACGCATCGCTACTGCTGTAGACTCCTACTCAACAGTCAATGTTACAGAGAACTTGGTCCCTCGCTTTTACAGACACTCTCCCACATTAGAAACTGCTGAATCATTGTGTACTATGTGAGAAAGAGAGCAACCAAGTTAATTCCTTCCTGACCTCCTAATCCAATTATCCTCAGTCATCGCTTTAGAGGCCAATGACCAAGCAAATTGGTAAAATACGATTTTGACATCAACAAATAATCTTAAATTTAATGCATTTTCATCACTTAAAAAAATTAAAATAAACCAATTAGATTTTACTTTTCAGATTATTTTCTCACAACCTTTGTATATTGTCCCATACAATAATATATGCTTTTTTGTTGCCCCCCCCCCAATTGTTGATTTTTTAAAATAAATATCTTTAATTCAACCCCAACATTGAAAATCACTGCTTTAATGCGTATAGCCAGCTAGCCATTATGTTCCAACAGAAACACAACAACATTTTACTACACGGAGCCGTGCCGATCCATCACGACTGGACTGCCGGCGTAACCGCCCGAGGGGGCTACAACTGATTCTTCCATCGCGACGTCCCCCTAAGGCCCTTCTGCTAGCCTGCCATCCCCGTCCCGCTAGCTGTCTGAACCACCATGTCTCCAGCCCGCTACTCACAAGACCCCATGATCACTCGGCTACGCATGCCTCTCCCTAATCTCAACATGCCTTGTCCATTGCTGTTTCGGTTAGTGATAATTGTCTTATTTCACTGTAGAGCCCCAGCCCTGCTCAATATGCCTTAGCTAACCCTGTTGTTTCACCTCCCACACATGTGGTGACCTCATCTGGTTTAAATTATGTTTCTAGAGACAATACCTCTCTCATCGTCATTCAATGCCTAGGGTTACCTCCACTGTATTCACATCCTACCATATGTTTGTCTGTACACTATGCCTTGAATCTATTCTTCCGCGCCCTGAAACCTGCTCCTTTTACTCTCTGTTCCAAACGCACTAGACAACCAGTTCTTATAGCCGTTAGCCATACCCTTATCCTACTACTCCTCTGTTCCTCTGGAGATGTAGAGGTTAATCCAGGCCCTGCAGTTTCTACCTCCACTCCTGTTCCCCAGGAGCTCTCATTTGTTGACTTATGTAACTGTAAAAATCTTAGAAGCCTCCTCCCTAAGTTTGTTTTATTCACTGCTGTAGCACACTCTGCCAACCTGGGATGTCCTAGTCGTGTCTGAATCCTGGCTTAGGACGGCCACCAAAAACCCTGACATTTCCATTCCGAACTATAACATTTTCCAACAAATTGTCCTTGATTGATTGATCGCTGCATCTTTGGTTTTTGAGCCTGTTTCAGGAAGAATTGTCAACTAGCAGCGGACCCCATCTCCATATGTATGCTTAATAGGCCTGCCACATCTGTGTTTAGTCTGAACTGCATACATTTCAAATGCAGCAGAGAAAAATGGGCCAATTGACTGTACGGTATTTATGAGTGACGTACATTGTGTAGGAGGTTTTTGAACTCACCTGAATCAACTTCGTATTTTAGATGTACTAGATAAACTTTGTTTATGAGATTAAAGGCTCCTTTAATTAATTAAATTGTTCACGTTTAATTTGTTCCACTTTAGGCAAAACAATAAAGGAAAGGTGCGCATGCATGGTAATCACTGTCAGATTCATTCAGATCTTCACATATCCTGTTCTCACTTCCTGTTACACGGCATTCTGCTAGTTTATGTTTTTAACCCATACAAAAGAAAGATGGAAATTGTTCTTAACAATGATGTATATAATCCCCGGACTGCGGAAACTATGTATTGGTCATTGAAAGGCTTTGAAGCCAGTTTCAATTTAATGTTTCAAGGACAAATGTATATTTATTTAAGGATTTTTTATGTGGTGGGGACCAGTGGGGAAGCGTCAATTCCTTAGGATTTATTAAATGTATATACATTTTGTACAACATTTTGTTTCATTTTCTATTTCATCTTTACAATAATTTCATGATTTTATTCTCTTCAATTTGAGTTGGAAAGAGAATAGAACAAATTGTCCAATCAGGATTTTGATGGGTTGTCTCTGGGTATGAAAATGTTGCTAGCTCAGGCAGACATTGGCTAGGCCTTCATAAGCTGGACAGCGGGCCTCTGCCGTTCAACTATGTTAGAGCAGAATTTTGAAGTGACAGTGGAATGAGAGCATGACCCACGCTCACAAATAAAAGTTGCGAGTGAAGGGAGTACACGTCTTAGCATGTCTCTCGAGGAGGCTAAAATTAGATTTTGGCTTGGAAAGTTGAATATTTTCAGAAGGAGAAGGTGTTATGAGGAACTCAGAGCCCGAGCCTTGCATTGATGGACATGGTTATGATAAAGATTTGCTTGGTCCAGTGGGAGTGAGATTTTTTAGAAGGGTGGAACCAGGGGTTTTGGCTGATCCATAGGTGGTTTCAGATTGTGTTGAAAAGATGGTGGGTTCTGTTTAGTCAGTGAAGGAAACCCGAAGTGGACTTGGGATATTTGTTTGAATTTTTTCAGATCAGAGGGAGCAGGCGCTCCATGTGACGCAATTTGGGTCAAGATCTGTTACTTGCAATGCTCTTAGGAACAGTGTATCCACCATTGAAAGGAGCGATTTCTGGGGTAGCGTTATTAAGTGTGGAGGTGGAGCAAGTTGAAGATTCCTGGTGTTTGTGACACCCGCCGTTTGACGCAACACACCTAAGGTGGTGAGGGTGGTGAAACAGAGGAGTCACTGTCAGTCCTTTTGAGTTTTGAGTCTTTACCTGACATGGTCATGTTAGGATATATCACTTATCCTGTTAGAGCGTTTGTGGCAAATCCACTGCGCTGTTTCAGCTGCAACGTTTATGGTCATGTTGCAGCAGTGTGTGTGTGTAGGAGGGAGATTCCAAGATGTGGGAAGTGTGCAGAAGGGAATGGGATAGAGGATTGTGTAGTTTCAGTGGATAAAGTTGTGTGTGTCCGGTATGAGAGAGGCATGTTGAGGTGGCTAGAGTCAGAATAGTGCAGAAGGTTTCATGTGCTGAGGCAGTGAAGAAAGTAGAGAAGGATGATTCAAGGTTGAGGGATCCTGAGAGGACATTAGTAAGGTTGGCTTCTTAGCATTCATAGCAAATGGTGATCAACTGTACTGAAAAAATGGAACGTAAATCTCAGAAAATGGATGCTGTGGTGGCAGCTGCAGAAAAGCACTTGTGTGTAAGATAGTTGACCTCAGAAGAGTTCAGGGTGTGTTGAGTGGTAGTGTCTCGTCTTCTCAGGTCGTTGGCCTGGGGTAGGATAAGATAGGGTTAACTCCTTGATGCACCCATCCCGTTAGCCGGGATCATTTTCGTCAACATCCGCTGAATTGCAGAGCGCCAAATTCAAATTAAATTACTAAAAATATTTAATTTTCATGACATCACAAGTGCAATATAGCAAAACACAGCTTAGCTTGTTGTTAATCATCCTGGTGTGTCAGATTTCAAAAAAGCTTTTAGGCGAAAGCATACCAAGCGTTTATATAAGGACAGCTCTCTCAGCAGACAAAACATTACAAACAGCTAGCAGCCAAGTAGATTGGTCACGAAAGTCAGAAAACCAATAAAATGAATTGCTTACCTTTGATAATCTTCGGATGTTTGCACTCATGAGACTCCCAGTTACACAATAAATGTTCCTTTTGTTCCATTTGGTTCAAAATACCTTCATTTTATGCACGCGTGTCTAGCTAGGCCTAGACACGTCACTACTGAGAGTGCAAGAAGTAATGAATTCACAATAGAAAATAGTAGGCTGATAAACAGCCAATTGAGTAGGTGGCAGGCAATACACTAATAGGTTGTAGCCTGCAATAAAGCCTTGAATAAGAAGCACAAGAGAAAATAATCAGTGTCAAAAGCAGTAGTTTTCTCACGCTAACGCTCGTAATGTTAGCTAGCCCTGACCTCAACCCCATAGAAAATTTGTGGGCAGAACTGAAAAATGTATGTACAAGCAAGGAGGCCTACACATTTGACTCAGTTACAGCAGCTCTGTCAGGAGGAATGGGCCATTCAATGGGACATTCACCCAACTTATTGTGGGAAGCTTGTGGAAGGCTACCTGAAACGTTTGACCCAAGTTCAACAATTTAAAGGAAATGCTACCAAATATTAATTGAGTGTACGTGTCACAGCCTTCAAAAGAAGAGGACCAAAGTGCAGCGTGGTGAGCGTACATTTATCTTTTTATTTAAAATGTTGCCAACAAAACAAGAAACGAAAAACAACCGTGAAGCTTACAGGGCTAAGTGCCACTAACAAAGATAACTACCCACACTGAAAGGAGGGGAAAAAGGGCTACCTAAGTATGATTACCAATCAGAGACAACAATAGACAGCTGTCCCTGATTGAGAGCCATACCCGGCCAACACATAGAAACACAAATCATAGAAATAAAGGACATAGAATGCCCACCCAAATCACACCCTGACCAAACCAAAAAGAGGCTTAAAAAAGGCTCTCTGAGGTCAGGGCGTGACAGTATGTAAACTTCTGACCCACTGGGAATGTGATGAAATAAATAAAAGCTGAAATAAACCATTCTCTCTACTATTATTCTGACATTTCACATTCTTAAATAAATTGGTGATCCTAACTGACCTAAGACAGGGAATTTTTACTAGGATTAAATGTCAGGAATTGTGAAAAACTGAGTTTAAATGTATTTGGCTAAGGTGTATGCAAACTTCCGACTCCAACTGTATGTATGACATGAGCAGACTAGGCTAGTAAACATGCTGAAGCTAGAACCTTGTTTGTCGTGCCTCCTTATTTTAGATGATGCTACAGTGACAATGTTAGCTGGCTCGTGCAGCAGTAGTGTGACAAAGTGTTTACAAATTATCATTTGGTGAGTGGCTTTGTTGCTGCTTGCTTGCTGTTAGCTGTCTCTTAAAAAATAATGACTGTGAAACATTATTGCATTTAAACTTTAGATCACCTGTTAGTATGATGAACATGATAAAATATATTTGCACAAATGCTTGTGCTTTTGTATTGTTCTGATTTCTTGGGGCATACTAGAGTGAATGGACTGCTGTCCCCTGTCTATGTGTTTGACCAAAATTGTCTGTCCTTCAGCGCCATAGAGTGCACAGGTATTACGGTCACTGTCCTTTCAGCAACATGTGCCTATCACCTTTGATGTGGAACTGTTTTTGTTGCTTCTGGTGATAGTGTGATAGTGGTGTGGCTACCAGAAGTTGTGTAAACAGTGCATTATTTTATGCTGTGTGTTATGTTGTGTCCATGCTGGTTCTGTCAGTGTGTGCGGCAGCCCGACACGGGGCCAGGCCTGTTTGATTCATTCATAATGTCATCAAAAAGCATTGCTCCCGCTTCACTACAACTAGAATGTTCTGACTACAGAAAATATAATGTCGGGTGCATTTAGTGCCCTCATCCTCCACATACAACACTCGTTATGCCAGTCACATTCTGTTAAAGATCCCCAAAGCACACACATCCCTGGGTCGCTCCTCTTTTCAGTTGGCTGCAGCTAGCGACTGGAACGAGCTGCAACAAACACTCAAACTGGACAGTTTTATCTCAATCTCTTCATTCAAAGACTCAATAATGGACACTCTTACTGACAGTTGTGGCTGCTTTGCATAATGTATTGCTGTCTCTTGTCCTTTGTGCTGTTGTCTGTGCCCAATAACGTTTGTACCATGTTTTGTGCTGCTACCATGTTGTGCAGCTGCCATGTTGTGTTACAAACAGGCTGAGCTGTCATGTGTTTCTGCCATGCTATGTTGTTATCTTAGGTCTCTCTTTAGGTAGGGTTGTGTTGTCTCTCTCGTCGTGATGTGTGTTTTGTTCTATATTTTATTTATTTATTTATAATTTAATTTTTTAACCCCTCCCCCTTTTGCCTTTTGGAAGGCCGTCATTGTAAATAAGAATTAGCCAACCTGACTTTATTATCCACTGTGCCAAAATAAGTCATTACGAGTTCAGAATAAATAATTATATTTCTCAAAGCACCCAATCCGTTCCCACAGGTCCCTACTACTGACCACTTCCATTCGGGATGGGAGGTGATGACCCCCCCCCCCCCCCCCCCCCCCGAACCCTAGCTCTGACTCACTCAGACACAGATGAACCAACCAACAGCTCAGTGAAGACCAGGGTAGGCTGACCAGGGGCCATTGTGGCCCCATTGTGAGGGTCTCTAGAGAGGCCCAGGAGAGGCCCAGGCTTTGTATGACCCACCCTCCATGATAGATGCTGACGTGACCCCTGGCCTGCAGTGGCTTGGTGGAGAAGCTGCTGCAATTAGTCCTGAATTAGTCACCTGATGATGACATTCCCCTTTCAGACCAGGCTCCTCCCACACCGAGCTCTACCAGAGCCTTACAGTGGAATCGATAGATGATGGATCCAACCCAGTTCTACCAGAACCTTACAGTGGAATGGATTGATGATGGCTCTAACCCAGCTCTACCAGAACCTTACAGTGGAATGGATTGATGATGGTTCCAACATAGCTCTACCAGAACTTTACAGTGGAATGAATAGATGACGGTTCCAACCCAGCTCTACCAGAACCTTACAGTGGAATGGATTGATGATGGCTCTAACCCAGCTCTACCAGAACCTTACAGTGGAATGGATTGATGATAGTTCCAACCCAGCTCTACCAGAACCTTACAGTGGAATGGATTGATGATGGTTCTAACCCAGCTCTACCAGAACCTTACAGTGGAATGGATAGATGATGGTTCCAACCCAGCTCTACCAGAACCTTACAGTGGAATGGATTGATGATGGTTCCAACCCAGCTCTACCAGAACCTTACAGTGGAATGGATTGATTAAATGTGCGTATTCCTTCAATGCTCAGTTGTCCTGAGTCTGCACAACTCTGCCAGGACCTAGGATCAAGAGAGACGCTCAAGTGTTTTAGTCCTATATCTCTTGACACAATGATGAAAATAATCATGGCCTCTAAACCTTCAAGCTGCATACTGGACCCTATTCCAACTAAACTACTGAAAGAGCTGCTTCCTGTGCTTGGCCCTCCTATGTTGAACATAATAAACGGCTCTCTATCCACCGGATGTGTACCAAACTCACTAAAAGTGGCAGTAATAAAGCCTCTCTTGAAAAAGCCAAACCTTGACCCATAAAATATAAAAACTATCGGCCTATATCGAATCTTCCATTCCTCTCAAAATGTTTAGAAAATGCTGTTGCGCAACAACTCACTGCCTTCCTGAAGACAAACAATGTATACAAAATGCTTCAGTCTGGTTTTAGACCCCATCATAGCACTGAGACTGCACTTGTGACGGTGGTAAATTACATTTTAATGGCATCGGACCGACGCTCTGCATCTGTCCTCGTGCTCCTACCTTAGTGCTGCTTTTGATATCATCGATCACCACATTCTTTTGGAGAGATTGGAAACCCAAATTGGACTACACGGACAAGTTCTGGCCTGGTTTAGATCTTATCTGTCGGAAAGATATCAGTTTCTCTCTGTGAATGGTTTGTCCTCTGACAAATCAACTGTACATTTCAGTGTTCCTCAAGGTTCCGTTTTAGGACCACTATTGTTTTCACTATATATTTTACCTCTTGGGGATGTTATTCGAAAACATAATGTTAACTTTCACTGTTATGCGGATGACACACAGCTGTACATTTCAATGAAACATGGTGAAGCCCCAAAATTGCCCTTGCTAGAAGCATGTGTTTCCGACATAAGGAAGTGGATGGCTGCAAACTTTCTACTTTTAAATTAGGACAAAACAGAGATGCTTGTTCTAGGTCCCAAGAAACAAAGAGATCTTCTGTTGAATCTGACAATTAATCTTAATGGTTGTACAGTCGTCTCAAATAAAACTGTGAAGGACCTCGGCGTTACTCTTGACCCTGATCTCTCTTTTGAAGAACATATCAAGACCATTTCAAGGACAGCTTTTTTCCATCTACGTAACATTGCAAAAATCTGAAACTTTCTGTCCAAAAATGATGCAGAAAAATTAATCCATGCTTTTGTCACTTCTAGGTTAGACTTCTGCAATGCTCTACTTTCCGGCTACCCGGATAAAGCACTAAATAAACTTCAGTTAGTGCTAAATACGGCTGCTAGAATCCTGACTAGAACCAAAAAATGTGATCATATTACTCCAGTGCTAGCCTCCCTACACTGGCTTCCTGTCAAAGCAAGGGCTGATTTCAAGGTTTTACTGCTAACCTACAAAGCATTACATGGGCTTGTTCCTACCTATCTCTCTGATTTGGTCCTGCCGTACATACCTACACGTATGCTTACAGTCACAAGACGCAGGCCCCCTAATTGTCCCTAGAATTTCTAAGCAAACAGCTGGAGGCAGGGCTTTCTCCTATAGAGCTCAATTTTTATGGAACGGTCTGCCTACCCATGTCAGAGACGCAAACTCGGTCTCAACCTTTAAGTCTTTACTGAAGACTCATCTCTTCAGTGGGTCATATGATTGAGTGTAGTCTGACCCAGGAGTGGGAAGGTGAACAGAAAGGCTCTGGAGCAACGAACCGCCCTTGCTGTCTCTGCCTGGCCGGTTCCCCTCTTTCCACTGGGATTCTCTGCCTCTAACCCTATTACAGGGGCTGATTTACTGGCTTACTGGGGCTCTCTCATGCCGTCCCTGGAAGGGATGCGTCACCTGAGTGGGTTGATTCACTGATGTGGTCATCCTATCTGGGTTGGCGCCCCCCCTTGGGTTGTGCCATGGCGGAGATCTTTGTGGGCTATACTCAGCCTTGCCTCAGGATGGTAGGTTGGTGGTTGAAGATATCTCTCTAGTGGTGTGGAGGCTGTGCTTTGGCAAAGTGGGTGGGGTTATATCCTTCCTGTTTGGCCCTGTCCGGGGGTGTCCTCGGATGGGGCCACAGTGTCTCCTGACCCCTCCTGTCTCAGCCTCCAGTATTTATGCTGCAGTAGTTTATGTGTCGGGGGGCTAGGGTCAGTTTGTTATATCTGGAGTACTTCTCCTGTCCTATTCGGTATCCTGTGTGAATCTAAGTGTGCGTTCTCCAATTCTCTCCTTCTCTCTTTCTTTATCTCTCTCTGAGGACCTGAGCCCTAGGACCATGCCCCAGGACTACCTGACATGATGACTCCTTGCTGTCCCCAGTCCACCTGGCCGTGCTGCTGCTCCACCTTTTATTCGACCATGCTGATAATTTATGAACATTTGAACATCTTAGCTATGTTCTGTTATAATCTCCACCCCGCACAGCCAGAAGAGGACTGGCCACCCCACATAGCCTGGTTCCTCTATAGGTTGCTTCCTAGGTTTTGGCCTTTCTAGGGAGTTTTTCCTAGCCACCGTGCTTCTACACCTGCATTGCTTGCTGTTTGGGGTTTTAGGCTGGGTTTCTGTACAGCACTTTGAGATATCAGCTGATGTACGAAGGGCTATATAAATTAATTTGATGATTTGATTTGATTTGATTGATGATGGTTCCAACCCAGCTCTCCAGAACCTTACTGTGGAATGGATAGATGATAGCTCCAACCCAGCTCTACCAGAACCTTACAGTGGAATGGATTGATGATGGTTCCAACCCAGCTCTACCAGAACTTTACAGTGGAATGAATAGATGATGGTTCCAAGAGCAGGTAATGATCTCAGAAGAATCCAGTTTATAAACATAGTAAAGTAGTGACCTAAAAGTATTAGAAAAACTTTTACCTTTTTTTGAGGGAAATGTTTTTGTTTTGGGGATTTTGGTTAAACATCTTTGCTTTTAGCTCCTCCCCTCTCTCCTTTCCTCTCATCTCTCCCCTTCTCTCCTCTCCTCTTCCATCCTCTCCTCACCTCTCTCCCCTTCTCTCCTCTCCTCTTCCATCCTCTCCTCCCTTCTCTCCTTTCCTCCCCTCTCTCCCCTTTTCTCCTCTCCTCTTCCATCCTCTCCTCCCCGCTATCTGCGGTTGGATCAGGAAACCACAGAGAAGTCATCCTATCCTATGTAGTCTCCTGTCCTGCATAGAACTGTCATCACATTTCCCTGTATACCTCTATTCCCCAAGACATTAAAGGCTGCTCACAGTGTGTTTAAGGAATGATAGCACCTCTTCCTGCACCTGTCATCGGGACGACGTGGAGTGGGCAGGCAGATAGAGAGAGCAGGAGAGAGTGAGATGAGAGGGTTAGGAGAAGAAATAGAGATTCTAACTGTTTTTCGTTTCTGCTCACTTTTGTTTATTGTTTATTTAACTTTTGTTTATTGTTTATTTCACTTGCTTAGGCAATGTAAACATATGTTTCCCATGCCAATAAAGCCCTTTAAATTGAATTGAGCCCCACAGAGCTGTGAAGTGGTGGCGATACCAGAGAGGTACAGTGGGAATACTGCAGTGTTCCTGCTGCTGTAATTACTTCTCTGCTCACATATCTCCCCTCGTTCTTTCTTTCTTTCGTTCTTTCGTTCTTTCTTTCTTTCTGTCTTTCTGTCTTTCTTTCTTTCTCTCACTCTTTCTCTCTGTCTCTCTCTGTCTCTCACTCTCTCTCTCTCACTCTCTCTCTCTCACACTCTCTCTCTCTGTCTCTCTTTCTCTCTGTCTCTCTCTCTCTCTCTCAAGCACCCTGTCAAACACTCAGTGTTCCACCACTATCAGGGGACGGCTCAGAAAATAAACATTGCTAACTGCTTGTTACGGATACAGGTATTCTGTGTCTGTGTGTGTGTGTATCCTGTGTTCTTTTCTTTTCTCCCCTCACAGGTGAAAATCATCACTCCCCAATCAGTCACCAATCCAATCATCAATCAGAAGACACACCTCCACCTGTTTCCTACCCTATCACAGTTCCTTTCCCTTGGTTTAAAAACCCCATCAGTTGTTTGCTCCAGAGCTCAATCTCTCTGTAAATGCCATGTCTGTAGGTCTCTGTGTTTCACTCTCTCTTTGTGTATTAACCTCTCTTTTGTTTGAGCACCTCCATAGCACTTTGTCATCACCTGTGAGTATTGTTTTTGGTTATGGTGTTTGTGTTTGATTGCTGGTGGGAAAAGGGGAAACCAAGACAAGTCGCCCATGGGCATACACTACCCGTAGGTAGACTTTGTTAAATACACTAGTTAGAACTGGGCAGACCACCCACTGTATTTTTGGTTAGTTAGCTGTTAAAGTAGGCTAGTCTAGCTTAGGGGTGTTTTGGATGCTTATTGTTTATTTCCTTGGGTCCAGCTCAGCCCCTTTTCCTGCTCCCCCCATTACCGTGTGTTTACTAATAAACCTTGAGTTTGATGGTAGATTTCAGTTGTCGTAGTTATTTCGTTCTCACTTTTACTTTGTCACTATTATAAATTGCATGAGTTATGTTACGGGTCTCATTACCATCCCCCCTAGACTGTCGGGCCAAAAGGGATTCGTAACACTGCTAACTGGAAAGATGAGACATACGTCTGGAAACACATCGAGGAAACTGGGTAAAGGAGGAGGAAGAGGTGGATAGAGGTGGCAATACTTGGGTTGTTCCACAAAATTAATGCATTTTGCGTCCCTTTAATCGTTTTGTAGAAATTATGCACCAGTAATGAATTTTAAAAGTCATTAATGTAATCAAATTGTATTTGTCACAAGGTTTGAATACAACTAATGTAGACTTTACTGTGAAATGCTTGCTTACGAGCCATTCCCAACAAAGCAGAGCAGTAATACAATGAATTAAATAAAATACACAAGAATTAAGCTATATACAGGGAGTACAAGTATTAGATCAATGTGGACTAATATACAGGAAGTACCAGTATTAGATCAATGTTTAGCTAAGTACAGGGTGTACCTGTATCAGATCAATGTGGAGCTATATACAGGGTGTACCAGTATCAGATCAATGTGGAGCTATATACAGGAAGTACCAGTATCAGATCGATGTGGAGCTATATACAGGGAGTACCAGTATCAGATTAGTTGTGGAGATATATACAGGGAGTACCAGTATCAGATCAATGTGGCGATATATACAGGGAGTACCAGTATCAGATTATTTGTGGAGATATATACAGGGAGTACCAGTATCAGATTATTTGTGGAGATATATACAGGGAGTACCAGTATCAGATTATTTGTGGAGATATATACAGGGAGTACCAGTATCAGATCAATGTGGCGATATATACAGGGAGTACCAGTATCAGATTATTTGTGGAGATATATACAGGGAGTACCAGTATCAGATTATTTGTGGAGATATATACAGGGAGTACCAGTATCAGATTATTTGTGGAGATATATACAGGGAGTATCAGATCAATGTGGAGATATATACAGGGAGTACCAGTATCAGATCAATGTGGAGATATATACAGGGAGTACCAGTATCAGATCAATGTGGAGATATATACAGGGAGTACCAGTATCAGATCAATGTGGAGATATATACAGGGAGTACCAGTATCAGATCAATGAGGAGCTATACACAGGGAGAACCAGTATCAGATCAATGTGGAGATATATACAAGGACTGCCAATATCAGATCAACGTGGAGCTATCCAAAGGGAGTACCAGTACCAGATCAATGTGGAGCTATATACAGGGAATACTATTATAAGACCAATGTGGAGACAAATACAAGGACTGCAAGTACCAGATCAATGTGGAGCTATATACAGGGAGTACCAGAACCAGATCAATGTGGAGCTATCCAAAGGGAGTATCAGTACGAGATCAATGTGGAGCTAAATACATGGACTGCCAGTATCAGATCAACGTGGAGCTATACACAGGGAGAACCAGTACTACTGTCGATCAAGGTGGAGCTATATACAGGGAGTACCAGTATCAAATTAATGGGGAGCTATGTAAAAGTATCAGATCAACGTGGAGCTAAATACAGGGAGTACAAGTACCAGATCAATGTGGAGCTATATACAGGGAGTACCAGTATCAAATTAATGTGGAGCTATTTAAAAGAACTGCCAGTACCAGATCAATGTGGACCTATATACAGGGAGGACCAGTACCAGATCACTGTGGAGCTATATACAGGGAGTACCAGTACCAGATCACTGTGGAGCTATATAAAGGGAGTACCAGTACCAGATCACTGTGGAGCTATATACAAGGAGGACCAGTACCAGATCAATGTGGAGATATATACAGGGATTAGCAGTTTTGTTTATGTCTGTGTGTGTGTGTGTGTGTGTGTGTGTGTGTGTGTGTGTGTTGTGATGGTATACATGTGTGCATGTGGGGAGAACAAGTATTTGACACATTGCCGATTATGCAGGTTTTCCTACTTACAAAGCATGTCTGTCATTTTTATCATAGGTACACTTCAACTGTGAGAGACGGAATCAAAAACAAAAATCCAGAAAATCACATTGTATGGTTTTTAAGTAATTAATTAGCATTTTATTGCATGACATAAGTATTTGATCACCTACCAACCACTAAGAATTCCAGCTCTCACAGACCTATTAGTTTTTCTTTAAGAAGCCCTCCTGTTTTCCACTCATTACCTGTATTAAATGCACCTGTTTGAACTCGTTATCTGTATAAAAGACACTTGTCCACACATTCAATCAAACAGACTCCAACCTCTCCACAGTGGCCAAGATCAGAGAGGTTGTAAGGACATTAGGGATAAAATTGTAGACCTGCACAAGGCTCGGACGGGCTACAAGACAATAGGCAAGCAGCTTGGTGAGAAGGCAACAACTGTTGGCGCAATATTAGAAAATGGAAGAAGTTCAAGATGACGATCAATCACCTTCGGTCTGGGGCTCCATGCAGGATCTCACCTCGTGGGGCATCAATGATCATGAGGAAGGTGAGGGATCAGCCCAGAACTACACGGCAGGACCTGGTCAATGACCTGAAGAGAGCTGGGAACACAGTCTCAAAGAAAACCATTAGTAACACACTACGCCGTCATGGATTAAAATCCTGCAGCGCAGGCAAGGTCCCCCTGCTCAAGCCAGTGCATGTCCAGGCCCGTCTGAAGTTTGCCAATGACCATCTGGATGATCCAGAGGAGGAATGGGAGAAGGTCATGTGGTCTGATGAGACAAAAATAGAGCTTTTTGGTCTAAACCATACTCGCCGTGTTTGGAGGAAGAAGAAGGATGAGTACAACCCCAAGAACACCATCCCAACCGTGAAGCATGGAGGTGGAAACATCATTCTTTGGGGATGCTTTTCTGCAAAGGGGACAGGACGACTGCACCGTATTGAGGGGAGGATGGATGGGGCCATGTATCGCGAGATCTTGGCCAAAAACCTCCTTCCCTCAGTAAGAGCATTGAAGATGGGTCGTGGCTGGGTCTTCCTGCATGAAAACGACCCGAAACACACAGCCAGGGCAACTAAGGAGTGGCTCCGTAAGAAGCATCTCAAGGTCCTGGAGTGGCCTAGCCAGTCTCCAGACCTGAACCCAATAGAAAATCTTTGGAGGGAGCTGAAAGTCCGTATTGCCCAGCAACAGCCCCGAAACCTGAAGGATCTGGAAAAGGTCTGTATGGAGGAGTGGGCCAAAATCCCTGCTGCAGTGTGTACAAACCTGGTCAAGAACTACAGGAAACATATGATCTCTGTAATTGCAAACAAAGGTTTCTGTACCAAATATTAAGTTCTGCTTTTCTGATGTATCAAATACTTATGTCATGCAATAAAATGCAAATTAATTTCCTGAAAATCATACAATGTGATTTTCTGGATTTTTTTTTTAGGTTCCGTCTCTCACAGTTGAAGTGTACCTATGATAAAAATGACAGACCTCTACATGCTTTGTAAGTAGGAAAAGCTGCAAAATTGGCAGTGTATCAAATACTTGTTCTCCCCAATGTATATACAGGGAGTACCCAGATCGCAACGCAAGTTTGAGGACAAAGAAATCCTTTTCTACCTAAGCTACGGATGAGTAGCTGTGTTTAAGTGGGTGAATTCAAGTCGAACCACCTAGCCTCCATCTCCCATTGAATCATGGTATCTAAAGGGTTTCATTCCTATGCTGTGAGCTCTGAGCTACAGAGCAAAGGGTGAGGGAACAGACTCCTAAGCCAAAAAGGACACTGACATCGGGAGGACTCTCAGAGAGGTGCGCTGGGGTAGCACGTCATTGAAATCCCCTTCCTGGGTAACACGCGCCATAGTGTGTTGGCCCGTTATACTAAGTTCTTATCAATGGCCTATAATGTGTTTTGTCTATGTGTATCTTTTATCATCATTTTAGCTTTTTAGTAAATAAATATATTAAACTAAGATTGGTGTGGTAAGAACTCATTGGTGAGACCCGGGTCCAAAAATAATTATGAACACCATGACATAGACTGACCAGATGAATCCAGGTGAAAGCTAATTACCTTATTGATGTCACTTGTTAAATCCATTTAATCAGTGTATATGAAAGTAGTGCAAGTATCAGATCAATGTAGAGCTATATACAGGGAAAACCAAAACCAGATTAATGTGGATCCATATACAGGGAAAACCAGAACCAGATTAATGTGGAGCTATTTACAGTGAGTACCAGTACCAGATCAATGTGGAGCTTTACACAGGGAGTACCAGTATCAGATCATAGTGGAAATATACACAGAGAATTCCAGATCCAGATTCTTATGGAGCTATATAAAGGGAGTTCCAGTATCAGATCAATGAAGAGCTACAGTGGGGCAAAAAAGTATTTAGTCAGCCACCAATTGTGCAAGTTCTCCCACTTAAAAAGATGAGAGAGGCCTGTAATTTTCATCATAGGTACACTTCAACTATGACAGACAAAAGGAGGAAAAAAAATCCAGAAAATCACATTGTAGGATTTTTAATGAATTTATTTGCAAATTATGGTGGAAAATAAGTATTTGGTCACCTACAAACGAGCAAGATTTCTGGCTCTCACAGACCTATAACTTCTCTTTAAGAGGCTCCTCTGTCCTCCACTCGTTACCTGTATTAATAAGTACTGAAGACATTTCAGCTTTTCATTTTCATGAATTTATGAATTTGTAAACATTTCTCAAAACATACAGTGCCTTGCGAAAGTATTCGGCCCACTTGAACTTTGCGACCTTTTGCCACATTTCAGGCTTCAAACATAAAGATATAAAACTGTATTTTTTTGTGAAGAATCAACAACAAGTGGGACACAATCATGAAGTGGAATGACATTTATTGGATATTTCAAACTTTTTTAACAAAAAATTGGGCGTGCAAAATTATTCAGCCCCTTTACTTTCAGTGAAGCAAACTCTCTCCAGAAGTTCAGTGAGGATCTCTGAATGATCCAATGTTGACCTAAATGACTAATGATGATAAATACAATCCACCTGTGTGTAATCAAGTATCTGTATAAATGCACCTGCACTGTGATAGTCTCAGAGGTCTGTTAAAAGTGCAGAGAGCATCATGAAGAACAAGGAACACACCAGGCAGGTCCGAGATACTGTTGTGAAGAAGTTTAAAGCCGGATTTGGATACAAAAAGATTTCCCAAGCTTTAAACATCCCAAGGAGCACTGTGCAAGCGATAATATTGAAATGGAAGGAGTATCAGACCACTGCAAATCTACCAAGACCTGGCCGTCCCTCTAAACTTTCAGCTCATACAAGGAGAAGACTGATCAGAGATGCAGCCAAGAGGCCCATGATCACTCTGGATGAACTGCAGAGTTCTACAGCTGAGGTGGGAGACTCTGTCCATAGGACAACAATCAGTCGTATATTGCACAAATCTGGCCTATATGGAAGAGTGGCAAGAAGAAAGCTATTTCTTAAAGATATCCATAAAAAGTGTCGTTTAAAGTTTGCCACAAGCCACCTGGGAAACACACCAAACATGTGGAAGAAGGTGCTCTGGTCAGATGAAACCAAAATTGAACTTTTGGTAACAATGCAAAACGTTATGTTTGGCGTAAAAGCAACACAGCTCATCACCCTGAACACACCATCCCCACTGTCAAACATGGTGGTGGCAGCATCATGGTTTGGGCCTGCTTTTCTTCAGCAGGGACAGGGAAGATGGTTAAAATTGATGGGAAGATGGATGGAGCCAAATACAGGACCATTCTGGAAGAAAACCTGATGGAGTCTGCAAAAGACCTGAGACTGGGACGGAGATTTGTCTTCCAACAAGACAATGATCCAAAACATAAAGCAAAATCTACAATGGAATGGTTTAAAAATAAACATATCCAGGTGTTAGAATGGCCAAGTCAAAGTCCAGACCTGAATCCAATCGAGAATCTGTGGAAAGAACTGAAAAATGCTGTTCACAAATGCTCTCCATCCAACCTCACTGAGCTCTAGCTGTTTTGCAAGGAGGAATGGGAAAAAATTTCAGTCTCTCGATGTGCAAAACTGATAGAGACATACCCCAAGCGACTTACAGCTGTAATCACAGCAAAAGGTGGCGCTACAAAGTATTAACTTAAGGGGGCTGAATAATGTTGCACGCCCAATTTTTCAGTTTTTGATTTGTTAAAAAAGTTTGAAATATCCAAAAAATGTCGTTCCACTTCATGATTGTGTCCCACTTGTTGTTGATTCTTCACAAAAAAATACAGTTTTATATCTTTATGTTTGAAGCCTGAAATGTGGCAAAAGGTCGCAAAGTTCAAGGGGGCCGAATACTTTCGCAAGGCACTGTATTGCTTTGTTGAGGAGTGGGAAGTAGAGGAGTGGGGGCTATACCGATATATTGCTTTGTTGAGGAGTGAGAAGTAGAGGAGTGGGGGCTATACCGATATATTGCTTTGTTGAGGAGTGAGAAGTAGAGGAGTGGGGGATGTACCAACATATTGCTTTGTTGAGGAGTGGGAAGTAGAGGAGTGGGGGCTATACTGACACATTGCTTGCCTGTTGTTCTAAGGTTGGTGATTCACCAGCGGCTGCATCCATACCCATCAGGGATCAGGAAGGATCAGAGTCTGACATGACAGATTACCCTGGTGGCATAGGGAGCGTGGGGCTATGTGCTCTCTTTTGACCTTCTATTGGAAAAGTCTCCTGCAAGGCCACACGCCCTGCTGTCCTAGGGACTGGACCACAGACCACACATCCCAGCATAGAATACAGAATACCAAATGAGATGATAACATCACATTAATGATAGACTGATATACTTTTATTTGACTTTATTCTATCTTCAAATCAAATAATATCACTGATGATACCACCCTTAGATACACTGACTGCACAAAACAATATGAACACCTGCTGATGATGCCAACACTATATACACTGAGTGTACCAAGAATTATGAACACCATGACATAGACTGACCAGATTAATCCAGGTGAAAGCTAATGACCTTATTGATGTCACTTGTTAAATTCATTTAATCAGTGTATATGAAGGGGAGGAAACCGGTTAAAGAAGGATTTTTCAGCCTTGAGACAGTTAAGACATGGATTGTGTATGTGTGCCATTCAGAGGGTGAATGGGCAAGGCAAAATATTTAAGTGCCTGTGAACGGGGTATGGTAGTAGGTGCCAGGCACACCAGTTTGAGTAAATCAAGAACTGCAACACTGCTGGGTTTTTCATTCTCAACAGTTTCCTGATCAAGAATGGTCCACCACACAATGGACACCCAGCCAACTTGACACAACTGTGGGAAGCATTGGAGTCAACATGGTCCAGCATTACTATGGAATGCTTTCGACACCTTGTAGAGTCCATGCCCAAACAAATGCAGGCTGTTCTGAGGGAAAAGGGGTGATGCAACTCAATACAAAGAAGGTGTTCCTAAAGTTTGGTATACTCAGTGTATATTTCGCAGATACAAAAATCCATCTAGTCATAAAGAAATTCATCCATGTCCAGTGGCATGTGAATGTTCCTTGAGATTGAGGTTCAATTTCATTCTTTTTTTCTGAGATCACTGAGCCACTCCTCATCTGACACAGACAGTTCTCCACTTCCCAGTGTAGACTCATATCACTGAGCCACTCCTCATCTGACACAGACTGTTCTCCACTTCCCTCTCCTCCCTTATTCAGTCAGTCAACTTTATTAAGGATGGAGATGTAAGAATATTCCACATTGCACTTTGCAGTATTGAACAGCCTGAATTAGAGTCTTCTATTTCAGAAGCCCAAACAAGTAGGACTGTTCTCCCAGGCAGAGGGGACAGATTTCTTGTCTTTCTTCTTGGCTTTTTTAATATGCACATTAAATGGTATATTGATTAGACATTTGTCTTCCAAGCTTTTGAGGGTCTGTGGGCGCTCGGAGACGCCTGCTAGGGGCAGAGGGGCAGGAGTTGGAGAGAGATGAGAGAGAAGCCCCCTGTCCCACAGGTCATTGATTGGATCTGTGTCTGTTGAAGAGCACAGGGATGAAATCAGTGCAGATGCACACACACAGACGCACACATGCCAGATGGCACGTTCAGACATACGGAAACACACACATACACACAGACACACACCAAGCCTGCACCAGTTGAACAACAGGAGGCAAGGCTAGGAGTATTGATCAGTAAACAAATGCAGTAAGAGACCTTGTGAGGAATAACATGAGGACAAAGTACATACACATTGTTTTATTGGTTATATTTGGAGGATGAATGCAACAACAATACATGTATACTGTACATTATACAGGTGTATGCATCAACAATACATGTATACAGGTGTATGCATCAACAATACATATATATATATATATATATATATATTATACAGATGTATGCATCAACAATACATGTATACATTATAGAGACGTATGCATAAACAATGCATGTATACATTATACAGGTGTATGCATAAACAATACATGTATACATTATACAGACGTATGCATCAACAATACATGTATAGATTATAGAGACGTATGCATAAACAATACATGTATACATTATACAGGTGTATGCATCAACAATACATGTATACATTATAGTGACGTATGCATAAACAATACATGTATACATTATACAGGTGCATGAATAATGTATACATGTATACATTATACAGACGTATGCATCAACAATACATGTATAGATTATACAGAGGTTTGCATCAACAATACATACATAGATTATACAGAGGTATGCAACAACAATACATGTATAGATTAAACAGAGGTTTGCATAAACAATATATGTGTACATTATACATACGTATGCATCAACAATACATGTATACATTATACAGATATATGCATAAACAATACATGTATACATTATACAGAGGTTTGCATCAACAATACATACATAGATTATACAGAGGTATGCATCAACAATACAGGTATATATTTTTCAGCGGTATAGATCACTAGGCAGGGTAGCCTAGTGGTTAGAGTGTTGGACTAGGAACTGAAAGGTTGCCAGATTGAATCCCGGAGCTGACAAGGTTAAAATCTGTCATTCTGCCCCTGAACAAGGCAGTTAACCCACTGTTCCTAGGCTGTCATTGAAAATAAGAATTTGTTCTTAACTGACATGCCTAATTAAATGAAGGTAAAATAAATAAATCAACAATACAGGTATACAGTCGAAAGTTTACATACACTTAGGTTGCAGTCATTAAAACTCATTTTTCAACCATTCTACACATTTCTTGTGAACAAACTATAGTTTTGGCAAGTTGGTTTGGACATCTACTTTGTGCATGACACAAGTCATTTTTCCAACAATTGTTTACAGACAGATTATTTCACTTATAATTCACTGTATCACAATTCCAGTGGGTCAGAAGTTAACATACACTAAGTTGACTGTGCATTTAAACAGCTTGGAAAATTCCAGAAGACTATGTCATGGCTTTAGAAGCTTCTGATAGGCTAATTGACAACATTTGAGTCAACTGGAGGTATACCTGTGGATGTATTTCAAGGCCTACCTTCAAACTCAGTGCCTCTTTGCTTGACATCATGGGGAAAATCAAAATAAATCAGAAAAACTATTGTAGACCTCCACAAGTCTAGTTCATCCTTGGGATTAATTTCCAAACACCTGAATGTACCACTTTCATCTGTGCAAACAATAGTATGCAAGTATAAACACCATGGGACCACACAGCCGTCATACCGCTCAGGAAGAAGACACGTTCTGTCTACTAGAGATGAACATACTTTAGTGTGAAAAGTGAAAATCAACTCCAGAACAACAGCAAAGGACCTTGTGAAGATGCTGAAGGAAACAGGTACAAGAGTATCTATATCCACAGTAAACCGAGTCCTATATCGACCTAACCTGAAAGGCCGCTCAGCAAGGAAGAAGCCACTGCTCCAAAACCGCCATAAAAAAGCCAGTCTACGGTTTGCAACTTCACATGGGGATCGTACTTTTTGAAGAAATGTCCCCTGGTCTGATGAAACAAAAATATAACTGTTTGCCCATAATTACCATCATTATGTTTGGAGGAAACAGGGGGAAGCTTGCAAGCCGAAGAACACCATCCCAACTTTGAAGCACAGGGGTGGCAGCATCATGTTGTGGGGGTGCTTTGCTGCAGGAGGGACTGGTGCACTTCACAAAATAGATGGCATCACGAGGTGGGAAAATTATGTTGACATATTGAAGCAACATCTCAAGATTGGTCGCAAATGGGTCTTCCAAATGACACCAAGCATACTTCCACAGTTGTGGCAAAACGGCTTAAGGACAACAAAGTCAAGGTATGGAGTGGCCTTCACTAAGCCCTGACCTCAATCATATAGAAAATTAGTGGGCAGAACTGAAAAAGCGTGTGCGAGCAAGTAGGCCTACAAACCTGCCTCAGTTTCACCAGCTCTGTCAGGAGGGATGGGCGAAAATTCACCCAACTTATTGTTGCTGCAGTATTAAACACCCACTCACACGCATACACACAGACCCCCCCCCCCCCCCCCCCCCCCCCAGGACTAGGAATGACTTGAGACAGGTAGGACTAGGAATGACTTGAGACAGGTAGGACTAGGAATGATTTGAGTTGGGTAGGACTAGGAATGGGCAGGAAGCTGCTCAATGACTTGAGCTAAAGTTTTGATTTCACTCCCTTGATTACTGTGTGTTAATGGCATGCCTACATCGTTTGTGTGTGTGTCCCACACCTCACACACACACACACACACACACACACACAAAACGGCAACACAGCAAAAAACACATTACATGAGCACCAGCTGACCTCTGTTGAGGTGTCACCAGGGAGTTTGCCCCATGGCCTTGTCAACATCTTTTGCTGAGGAAAAACAAAGGACCCCGAAGAACCAATCTCATATGCACTGAAATTAGGCTTCCTGGATCAACAAAAAGAGGAGTGGAGAGAGAAGAGAGAGAGGAAGGAGATGAGAGAGAGAGGAGGGAGATGGGAGAGAGAGGAGGGAGGAGAGAGAGGAGGGAGCAGAGAGAGAAGGAAGAGGGAGGAAGAGGGAGGAGAGAGAAAGAGGAGGGATGAAGGAGGAGAGAGGAGGAATAGGAGGGAGAAAAAGAGAAGTGAGAGTGCTGGTGGGTGAGAACTGTGTGGCTCAGTTGGTAGAGCATGACAGTTGCAATGCCAGGGTTGTGTGTTCGATTCCCACGGTGGACCAGTATTAAAAATGTATGAGCTCACTGCTGTATGTCGCTCTGGATAAGAGAGAATGGGTTAAATATAAGCACTTAAGCATCTGCAGTCGTTGAATCCCTCAGAGGCACGTGTTTCTGGGCAACCCCTCTGAACTTGCCGGGGCAGGCCTGCTCCCTCCGTGACTAAAGCCAGTGTGAGAAACGTGCTAACAAACGTTTCTTCTATGAAACTAAATGAATACTGCACTCTGACCCACAAAATGTATTCTCGAGATTCATGATAGAGCTGTTAGACAAAGCAAGGAAAGAGGACTTCAAAACGTGATGTCGTTTTATTGGAATTTGCAGCTGTTGTTGGTGAGTAATTAATCTGCTAGCAGTAAATTCAGCTCCAGTGTAGTCTGCTCTCCTCTTTTCCACCCCTTGTCTCTTTCAAAGGCATTCTTCCCTACCTCTACATTCCCCTGCCACTCCAGAGATCATTCCCTTCCTCCTTGCTCCTTCCACATGGATCCTCATGCATGGGAAAGGTAGAAAAGATTAGCCAGATTTCCACAGCGACACGTCTCTCTCCTCCCAGTCTGAGACACTAAAACAACACACAGAGACACATCTCTCTCCTCCCAGTCTTAGACACTAACACAGCACACAGAGACACGTCTCTCTCCTCCCAATCTGAGACACTAACACAACACACAGACGTTGACACTACGACGCTACATCTCTCACCCTTGGCTTCCCTTACACTACGACTTCTGTCACTCAGGTGTGAGCAGCCGCAGCCATGGTGTTTTATCCAGGTTTGGGCAGCAGCAGCCTTGGTGTTTTATCCAGGTGTGAGCAGCAGCAGCATTGGTGTTTTATCCAGGTTTGAGCAGCAGCCTTGGTGTTTTATCCAGGTGTGTGCAAAAGCAGCCTTGGTGTTTTATCCAGGTGTGAGCAGCAGCAGCCTTGATGTTTTATCCAGGTTTGAGCAGCAGCCTTGGTGTTTTATCCAGGTTTGAGCAGCAGCAGCCTTTGTGTTTTATCCAGGTGTGAGCAGCAGCAGCCTTGGTGTTTTATCCAGGTGTGAGCAGCAGCAGCGTTGGTGTTTTATCCAGGTTTGAGCAGCAGCAGCCTTGGTTGTTTTATCCAGGTGTGAGCGGCAGCAGGCTTGGTGTTTTATCCAGGTGTGAGCAGCAGCAACCTTGGTGTTTTATCCAGGTTTGAGCAGCAGCAGCCTTGGTTGTTTTATCCAGGTGTGAGCAGCAGCAGACTTGGTGTTTTATCCAGGTGTGAGCAGCAGCAACCTTGGTGTTTTATCCAGGTTTGAGCAGCAGCAGACTTGGTGTTTTATCCAGGTGTGAGCAGCAGCAGCCTTGGTGTTTTATCCAGGTGTGAGCAGCAGCAGCCTTGGTGTTTTATACAGGTTTGAGCAGCAGCAGCCTTGGTGTTTTATCCAGCTTTGAGCAGCAGCAGCCTTGGTTGTTTTATCCAGGTTTGAGCAGCAGAAGCCTTGGTGTTTTATCCAGGTTTGAGCTGCAGCAGCCTTGGTGTTTTATCCATGTTTGAGCAGCAGCAGCCTTGGTGTTTAATCCAGGTTTGAGCAGCAGCAGCCTTGGTGTTTTATCCAGGTTTGAGCAGCAGGATCCTTGGTGTTTTATCCAGGTTTGAGCAGCCGCAGCCTTGGTGTTTTATCCAGGTGTGAGCAGCAGCAGCCTTGGTGTTTTATCCAGATGTGAGCAGCAGCAGCCTTGGTGTTTTATCCAGGTTTGAGCAGAAGCAGCCTTGGTGTTTATTCCAGGTGTGAGCGGCAGCAGTAGCCTTGGTGTTTTATCCAGGTGTGAGCAGCAGCAGCCTTGGTGTTTTATCCAGGTTTGAGCAGCAGCCTTGGTGTTTTATCCAGGTGTGAGCAGCAGCAGCTCTGGCGTTTTATCCAGGTTTGAGCAGCAGCAGCCTTGGTGTTTTATCCAGGTTTGAGCAGCAGCAGCCTTGGTGTTTTATCCAGGTTTGAACAGCAGAAGCTTTGGTGTTTTATCCAGGTTTGAGCAGCAGCCTTGGTGTTTTATCCAGGTTTGAGCAGCCGCAGCCTTGGTGTTTCATCCAGGTGTGAGCAGCAGCAGCCTTGGTGTTTTATCCAGGTGTGAGCGGCAGCAGCCTTGGTGTTTTATCCAGGTGTGAGCAGCAGCAGCCTTGGTGTTTTATCCAGGTGTGAGCAGCAGCAGCCTTGGTGTTTTATCCAGGTTTGAGCAGCAGCAGACTTGGTGTTTTATCCAGGTTTGAGCAGCAGCAGCCTTGGTTGTTTTATCCAGGTGTGAGCGGCAGCAGCCTTGGTGTTTTATCCAAGTGTGAGCAGCAGCAGCCTTGGTGATTCATCCAGGTGTGAGCAGCAGAAGCCTTGGTGTTTTATCCAGGTGTGAGCAGCCGCAGCCTTGGTGTTTTATCCAGGTTTGAGCTGCAGCAGCCTTGGTATTTTATCCAGGTTTGAGCAGCAGCAGCCTTGGTGTTTCATCCAGGTTTGAGCAGCAGGAGCCTTGGTGTTTTATCCCGATTTGATCAGCAGCAGCAGCCTTGGTGTTTTATCCAGGTTTGAGCGGCCGCAGCCTTGGTGTTTTATCCAGGTGTGAGCAGCAGCAGCCTTGGTGTTTTATCCAGATGTGAGCAGCAGCAGCCTTGGTGTTTTATCCAGGTTTGAGCAGAAGCAGCCTTGGTGTTTATTCCAGGTGTGAGCAGCAGCAGCCTTGGTGTTTTATCCAGGTGTGAGCAGCAGCAGCCTTGGTATTTTATCCAGGTTTGAGCAGCAGCCTTGGTGTTTTATCCAGGTTTGAACAGCAGAAGCCTTTGTGTTTTATCCAGGTTTGAGCAGCAGCCTTGGTATTTTATCCAGGTTTGAGCAGCCGCAGCCTTGGTGTTTTATCCAGGTGTGAACAGCAGCAGCATTGGTGTTTTATCCAGGTGTGAGCAGCAGCAGCCTTGGTGTTTTATCCAGGTTTGAGCAGCAGCAGACTTGATGTTTTATCCAGGTTTGAGCAGCAGCAGCCTTGGTTGTTTTATCCAGGTTTGAGCGGCAGCAGCCTTGGTGTTTTATCCAAGTGTGAGCAGCAGCAGCCTTGGTGATTCATCCAGGTGTGAGCAGCAGAAGCCTTGGTGTTTTATCCAGGTGTGAGCAGCAGCAGCCTTGGTGTTTTATCCAGGTTTTAGCTGCAGCAGCCTTGGTGTTTTATCCATGTTTGAGCAGCAGCAGCCTTGGTGTTTTATCCAGGTTTGAGCAGCAGCAGCCTTGGTGTTTCATCCAGGTTTGAGCAGCAGGAGCCTTGGTGTTTTATCCCGATTTGAGCAGCAACAGCCTTGGTGTTTTATCCAGGTTTGAGCAGCAGCATCCTTGGTGTTTTATCCAGGTTTGAGCAGCCGCAGCCTTGGTGTTTTATCCAGGTGTGAGCAGCAGCAGCCTTGGTGTTTTATCCAGATGTGAGCAGCAGCAGCCTTGGTGTTTTATCCAGGTTTGAGCAGCAGCAGCCTTGGTGTTTATTCCAGGTTTGAGCAGCAGCAGCCTTGGTGTTTATTCCAGGTTTGAGCAGCAGCAGCCTTGGTGTTTTATCCAGGTTTGAGCAGCAGCAGCCTTGGTGTTTTATCCATGTTTGAGCAACAGCAGCCTTGGTGTTTTATCCAGGTTTGAGCAGCAGCAGCCTCTGTGTTTTATCCAGTTGTGAGCAGCAGCAGCCTTGGTGTTTTATCCAGGTTTGAGAGACAGCAGCCTTGGTGTTTTATCCAGGTGTGAGCCGCAGCAGCTTCTGTGTTTTATCCAGGTGTGAGCATTAGCAGCCTTGGTGTTTTATCCAGATGTGAGCAGCAGCAGCCTTGGTGTTTTATCCAGCTGTGAGCAGCAGCAGCCTTGGTGTTTCATCCAGGTTTTAGCAGAAGCAGCCTTGGTGTTTTATCCAGGTGTGAGCAGCAGCAGCCTTGGTATTTTATCCAGGTTTGAGCAGTAGCAGCCTTGGTGTTTTATCCAGGTGTGAGCAGCAGCAGCCTTGGTGTTTTATCCAGGTTTGAGCAGCAGCAGCCTTGGTGTTTTATCCAGGTTTGAGCAGCAGAACCCTTGGTGTTTTATCCAGGTTTGAGCAGCAGCCTTGGTGTTTTATCCAGGTTTGAGCAGAAGCCTTGGTGTTTTATCCAGGTGTGAGCAGCAGCAGCCTTGGTGTTTTATCCAGGTGTGAGCAGCAGCAGCCTTGGTGTTTTATCCAGGTGTGAGCAGCAGCATCCTTGGTATTTTATCCAGGTTTGAGCAGCAGCCTTGGTGTTTTATCCAGGTGTGAGCAGCAGCAGCTTTGGCGTTTTATGCAGGTTTGAGCAGTAGCAGCCTTGGTGTTTTATCCAGGTTTGAGCAGCAGCAGCCTTGGTGTTTTATCCAGGTGTGAGCAGCAGAACCCTTGGTGTTTTATCCAGGTGTGAGCATTAGCAGCCTTGGTGTTTTATCCAGATGTGAGCAGCAGCAGCCTTGGTGTTTTATCCAGCTGTGAGCAGCAGCAGCCTTGGTGTTTCATCCAGGTTTTAGCAGAAGCAGCCTTGGTGTTTTATCCAGGTGTGAGCAGCAGCAGCCTTGGTATTTTATCCAGGTTTGAGCAGTAGCAGCCTTGGTGTTTTATCCAGGTGTGAGCAGCAGCAGCCTTGGTGTTTTATCCAGGTTTGAGCAGCAGCAGCCTTGGTGTTTTATCCAGGTTTGAGCAGCAGAACCCTTGGTGTTTTATCCAGGTTTGAGCAGCAGCCTTGGTGTTTTATCCAGGTTTGAGCAGAAGCCTTGGTGTTTTATCCAGGTGTGAGCAGCAGCAGCCTTGGTGTTTTATCCAGGTGTGAGCAGCAGCAGCCTTGGTGTTTTATCCAGGTGTGAGCAGCAGCATCCTTGGTATTTTATCCAGGTTTGAGCAGCAGCCTTGGTGTTTTATCCAGGTGTGAGCAGCAGCAGCTTTGGCGTTTTATGCAGGTTTGAGCAGTAGCAGCCTTGGTGTTTTATCCAGGTTTGAGCAGCAGCAGCCTTGGTGTTTTATCCAGGTGTGAGCAGCAGAACCCTTGGTGTTTTATCCAGGTGTGAGCAGCAGCAGCCTTGGTATTTTATCCAGGTTTGAGCAGTAGCAGCCTTGGTGTTTTATCCAGGTGTGAGCAGCAGCAGCCTTGGTGTTTTATCCAGGTTTGAGCAGCAGCAGCCTTGGTGTTTTATCCAGGTTTGAGCAGCAGAACCCTTGGTGTTTTATCCAGGTTTGAGCAGCAGCCTTGGTGTTTTATCCAGGTTTGAGCAGAAGCCTTGGTGTTTTATCCAGGTGTGAGCAGCAGCAGCCTTGGTGTTTTATCCAGGTGTGAGCAGCAGCAGCCTTGGTGTTTTATCCAGGTGTGAGCAGCAGCATCCTTGGTATTTTATCCAGGTTTGAGCAGCAGCCTTGGTGTTTTATCCAGGTGTGAGCAGCAGCAGCTTTGGCGTTTTATGCAGGTTTGAGCAGTAGCAGCCTTGGTGTTTTATCCAGGTTTGAGCAGCAGCAGCCTTGGTGTTTTATCCAGGTGTGAGCAGCAGAACCCTTGGTGTTTTATCCAGGTTTGAGCAGCAGCCTTGGTGTTTTATCCAGGTTTGAGCAGCCGCAGCCTTGGTGTTTTATCCAGGTGTGAGTGACAGCAGTCTTGGTGTTTTATCCAGGTGTGAGCAGCAGCAGCCTTGGTGTTTTATCCAGGTGTGAGCGGTAGCAGCCTTGGTGTTTTATCCAGGTGTGAGCGGCAGCAGCCTTGGTGTTTTATCCAGGTGTGAGCAGCAGCAGCCTTGGTGTTTTATCCAGGTTTGAGCAGCAGCAGCCTTGGTGTTTTATCCAGGTGTGAGCAGCAGCAGCCTTGGTGTTTTATCCAGGTTTGAGCAGCAGCAGCCTTGGTGTTTTATCCAGGTGTGAGCGGAAGCAGCCTTGGTGTTTTATCCAGGTTGGAGCGGCAGCAGCCTTGATGTTTTATCCAGGTTTGAGCGGCAGCAGCCTTGGTGTTTTATCCAGGTGTGAGCGGCAGCAACATTGGTGATTTATCCAGGTTTGAGCGGTAGCAGCCTTGGTGTTTTATATAGGTGTGAGCGGCAGCAGCATTGGTGTTTTATCCAGGTGTGAGCGGCAGCAGCCTTGATGTTTTATCCAGGTGTGAGCGGCAGCAGCCTTGGTGTTTTATCCAGGTTTGAGCGGCAGCAGCATTGGTGTTTTATCCAGGTGTGAGCGGCAGCAGCCTTGGTGTTTTATCCAGGTTTGAGCGGCAGCAGCCTTGGTGTTTTATCCAGGCGTGAGCGGCAGCAGCATTGGTGTTTTATCCAGGTTTGAGCGGCAGCAGCCTTGGTGTTTTATCCAGGTGTGACATCAGCAGCCTTGGTGTTTTATCCAGGTGTGAGCAGCAGCAGCCTTGGTGTTTTATCCAGGTGTGAGCAGCAGCAGCCTTGGTGTTTTATCCAGGTTTGAGCAGCAGCAGCCTTGGTGTTTTATCCAGGTGTGAGCAGCAGCAGCCTTGGTGTTTTATCCAGGTGTGAGCGGCAGCAGCCTTGGTGTTTCATCCAGGTTTGAGCGGCAGCAGCCTTGGTGTTTTATGCAACACTTTTCACTGTCTGTTTCTTCATCTACCCTAAGCTTCTCTTGGAATGCATCCCAAATGGTACCCTATTCCTTATTATTAATATTAGTATATATAGTGGACTACTTTAGACCAGAGAGAAATGCACTATATAGAGACAAATAGGTTGCCATTTGGGATTCATGTTGTGGTTCCACAGTGTTCAGGGATCTCTCTCTATCTATTCTATTATTCATGTATGTCTAGGCTACAGCAGTAATCCTGACTGACACTAAAAGTCTGTCTAGATTTAGAGTCATGAAACTTTTATCACTAAATGTACAGTCCTGCTCTCTCATCTTCTCTGTCTTTCTTTCTATCTTTCTCTCTCTCAACACCTTTAGTCAGGATTCTGCTAGACCCACACACACACACACACACACACACACACACACACACACACACACACACACACACACACACACACACACACACACACACACACACACACACACACACACACACACACACACACACACACACACAGAGAGAGAGAGAGAGACAGACACAGTTTATCACTGCCCTCTGGGCTGATGGGAGTGTTTACTGTGCCATCTCTAGACTGTGATCTCCCTGGCCAGATGGATATGTCTTCAGATACAGTAGCTAGGAGGGCGAGAGGGAGAGAGTGAGGGAGGAAGGAAGTGAGGTAGGAAGGGTGGTGGGGGAGAACTGTTGAACACACATCAGCTGCTGTCCACACTCACTAACAAGGAATTTCACCCTAGAACTGTTTTGTCCTCTCTCCTCCTCAAAATTCTGGGGGCCACACGTGTCAAGGAGATGACTGTCTGTCTCGCTGGCTCCAGGCTAAGGTTTTTACTAAGGTGAGACATGTCGGTCGGGGCCCTGGACTACACTGTCCCACTTGATATTAGTGAGCCAAAATAACAACCCTGGTTTCATTGTGAAGTCTGATTATGCAGTTCAGTCTTATGGTAAAACATGTCCTATTCATTCACACAGAATCCTTCTGACATCCTCAATCCGCTTTGATTTGGTCTTTGCTCATTTGATGATTACGCTATTAGAATGTAGCAACATGAAGCTGGAACTAACTGCCCCACATACCACACAGGCAACTGCCTTGCCCAAGGCCAGAACCAGAGAACAGAGAAGAAAGTCATAATGGAAAACATGAAAATAATCATGGCCTGTTGGAATGGGGGGTGAGTGAGACAAGATGAGAGAGAGAAATCCCCT
This sequence comes from Oncorhynchus mykiss, assembly GCF_013265735.2. Taxonomy (NCBI): domain Eukaryota; kingdom Metazoa; phylum Chordata; class Actinopteri; order Salmoniformes; family Salmonidae; genus Oncorhynchus; species Oncorhynchus mykiss. Next base: position 52,242,418 of record NC_048587.1, read on the forward strand.
TTTTTCTTGGAGGAGGCAAAAACACTTCATGCCGTACACTTGTATTTGTATGGAGGAAGACCGAGGATATGACTTTGCCCTCAGTACGTTTTAGGACACTGCCGGTAATCTTCCACTGCGTTTTTTTCTTCATATTTCAGCGAAAACAATCTTTAAAAGCCCACTGAACTTTTCAAGTGAGAAATCTGTGGAAAGGGCAAGGCCCTGGCCTCCGTATCTGTTCATTCCCTTTGGCTTGGTGAGAAAGAAGCGGGTCAGAGGGTAGGGGGATTCGATCAACATTTAACGCTCATTGATGTACATTTATCGAGCGTTAAGTGGCAGCCACTATAGAGCTATTAACCTCCTTTATCAGGGACAGAAAGGTCCTTTAATTGGCTGTCAGGGTCATTTCTCTGTGGAACTCCACTAGTATAAAGAAACAAGGGAGGCAGGCAGGGAGGAGGCAGGCAGGGAGGATACAGGCAGGGAGGGAGACAGGAAGGACGGGATGCAGAGATAGGCTGATTAGAAAAGCAACCCACCAATTATTACCTTCCTTTATTCCTCCACTTGCTCCTCCTCTTTCTCATCCACCTAATCATCATCCTACTCTTCCTCCTCCACCTAACCCCTCTCCACCTCCACGTCTTCCTCCTCTTCCTGCTCCTCCTCCCCCGTTCTAGTGTGCTTCACCAGGGAGAACTCAACATGAAGACTGCCTGAACAACAAGAAGTAGAACAGTACTATTTCCTCTTTTCATTTCTTTCTACATTTCTTACCTTTCTATCTGTTTTTCTCTCATATGCTCCCTCCCTCCCTGCCTCCCTCCCTGCCTCCCTGTCTCCCTGCCTCCCTCCCTTCCTCCCTCCCTCCCTCCCTCCATCCCTCTCTTACAACTTTCTTATTTTGTTTTCTCTCTCACTGATTCTCTCCAGCACTACGTGGAGTACACACCTCCCTGTTCTCCCCTGCCTAGGGGACTTGAGACGGGTAGGACTATAAATGACTTGCGACAGGTAGGACTAGGAATGACTTGAGACAGGTAGGACTAGGAATGACTTGAGACAGGTAGGACTAGAAATGACTTGGGACCAGTTGGAATAGGAATGACTTGAGACAGGTATGACTAGGAATGACTTGAGACAGGTTGGACTAGGAATGACTTGAGACAGGTAGGAAAAGGAATGACTAGAGACAGGTAGGACTAGGAATGACTTGAGACAAGTAGGACTAGGAAGGACTTGAGACAGGTAGGACTAGAAATGACTTGAGTCGGGTAGGACTAGGAATTACTTGAGACGGGTAGGACTAGGAATGACTTGAGACAGGTAGGACTAGGAATGACTTGAGACAGGTAGGACAAGGAATGACTTGAGACAGGTAGGCTAGGAATGACTTGAGACAGGTAGGACAAGGAATGACTTGAGACAGGTAGGCTAGGAATGACTTGAGACAGGTAGGACTAGGAATGACTTGAGACGGGTAGGCTAGGAATTACTTGAGACAGGTAGGACTAGAAATGACTTGAGACAGGTAGGCTAGGAATGACCTGAGACAGGTGGGACTAGAAATTACTTGAGAAAGGTAGGCTAGGAATGACCTGAGACAGGTAGGACAAGGAATGACTTGAGACAGGTAGGCTAGGAATGACTTGAGACAGGTAGGACTAGGAATGACTTGAGACAGGTAGGACTAGGAATTACTTGATACAGGTAGGACTAGTAATTACTTGAGACAGATTGGACTAGGAATGACTTGAGACAAGTAGGAATCGGAATGACTTGAGACGGGTAGGACTAGGATTGACTTGAGATGGGTAGGACCAGGAATGACTTGAGACAGGTTGGACTAGGAATGACTTGAGACAGGTAGGACTAGGAATCACTTGAGAGAGGTAGGACTAGGAATGACTTGAGACAGATTGGACTAGGAATTACTTGATACAGGTAGGACTAGTAATTACTTGAGACAGATTGGACTAGGAATGACTTGAGACAAGTAGGAATCGGAATGACTTGAGACGGGTAGGACTAGGATTGACTTGAGATGGGTAGGACCAGGAATGACTTGAGACAGGTTGGACTAGGAATGACTTGAGACAGGTAGGACTAGGAATCACTTGAGAGAGGTAGGACTAGGAATGACTTGAGAAAGATTGGACTAGGAATGACTTGAGACAGGTAGGACTAGGAATGACTTGAGACAGGTAGGACTAGGAATGACTTGAGACAGGTAGGACTAGTAATGACCTGAGACAGGTAGGCCAATAATGACTTGAGGCAGGTACGCTGTTAATGAATTGAGACAGGTAGGACTAGAAATGTCTTGAGAGAGGTAGGACTAGAAATGACTTGAGACAGGTAGGCTAGAAATGACTTGAGACAGGTAGGCCAATAATGACTTCAGACAGGTAGGATTAGGAATGACCTGAGACAGGTAGGACAAGGAATGACTTGAGACAGGTTGGCTAGGAATGACTTGAGACAGGTAGGACAAGGAATGACTTGAGACGGGTAGGACTAGGAATGACTTGAGACAGGTAGGCTAGGAATGACCTGAGACAGGTAGGACAAGTAATGACTTGAGACAGGTAGGACTAGGAATGACTTGAGACAGGTGGGCTAGGAATGACCTGAGACAGGTAGGACAAGTAATGACTTGAGACAGGTAGGACTAGGAATGACTTGAGACGGGTAGGATTAGGATTGACTTGAGATGGGTAGGCCAATAATGACTTGAGACAGGTAGGATTAGGAATGACCTGAGACAGGTAGGACAAGGAATGACTTGAGACAGGTTGGCTAGGAATGACTTGAGACAGGTAGGACTAGGAATGACTTGAGACAGGTAGGACTAGGAATTACTTGAGACAGGTAGGACTAGGAATGACTTGAGACAGGTAGGACTAGGAATTACTTGAGACAGGTAGGACTAGGAATCACTTTAGACAGGTAGGACTAGGAATGACTTGAGACAGATTGGACTAGGAATGACTTGAGACAAGTAGGACTAGGAATAACTTGAGACAGGTAGGACTAGGAATGACTTGAGACAGGTAGGACTAGGAATGACTTGAGACAGGTAGGACTAGTAATGACCTGAGACAGGTAGGACTAGAAATGACTTGAGACAGGTAGGCTAGAAATGACTTGAGACAGGTAGGACTAGGAATGACTTGAGACAGGTAGGACTAGGAATTACTTGAGACAGGTAGGACTAGGAATCACTTTAGACAGGTAGGACTAGGAATGACTGAGACGGGTAGGACTTGGAAAAACTTGAGACAGGTAGGACTAGGAATGACTTGAGACAGGTAGGACTTGTAATGACTTGATACAGGTAGGACTAGGAATGACCTGAGACAGTTAGGACTTGTAATGACTTGAGACAAGTAGGACTAGGAATGAATGGAGACACGTAGGACTAGTAATGACTTGAGACAGGTAGGACTAGGAATGACCTGAGACAGGTAGGACTAGGAATGACCTGAGACAGGTAGGACTAGGAATGACCTGAGACAGGTAGGCTAGGAATGACTTGAGACAGGTAGGACTAGGAATGACATGATACAGGTAGAATTAGGAATGACTTGAGACAGGTAGGACTAGTAATGACCTGAGACATGTAGGACTAGGATTGACTTGAGGCAGGTACGCTATTAATGAATTGAGACAGGTAGGACTAGAAATGTCTTGAGACAGGTAGGCTAGGAATGACTTGAGACAGGTAGGACAGGGAATGACTTGAGACAGGTAGGCCAATAATGACTTGAGACAGGTAGGATTAGGAATGACCTGAGACAGGTAGGACAAGGAATGACTTGAGACAGGTAGGCTAGGAATGACTTGAGACAGGTAGGAGTAGGAATGACTTGAGACAGGTAGGACTAGGAATGACTTGAGACAGGTAGGACTGGGAATGACTTGAGACAGGTAGAACTAGGAATGACTTGAGACGGGTAGGCCAGGAATGACTTGAGACAGGTAGGACTAGGAATGACTTGAGACAGGTAGCCTAGGAATGACTTGAGACAGGTAGGACTAGGAATGACTTGAGACAGGTAGGACTAGGAATGACTTGAGACAGGAAGGCCAAAAATGACTTGAGACAGGTAGGACTAGAAATGACTTGAGACAGGTAGGCTGTGAATGACCTGAGACAGGTAGGACAAGGAATGACTTGAGACAGGTAGAACTAGGAATGACTTGAGACGGGTAGGACTAGGAATGACTTGAGACAGGTAGGACTAGGAATGACTTGAGACAGGTAGGACTAGGAATGACTTGAGACGGGTAGGACTAGGATTGACTTGAGATGGGTAGGACCAGGAATGACTTGAGACAGGTTGGACTAGGAATGACTTGAGACAGGTAGGACTAGGAATCACTTGAGAGAGGTAGGACTAGGAATGACTTGAGACAGATTGGACAAGGAATGACTTGAGACAGGTAGGACTAGGAATGACTTGATACAGGTAGGATTAGGAATGACTTGAGACAAGTAGGACTAGGAATGACTTGAGACAGGTAGACCTAGGAATGACTTGAGATGGGTAGGACTAGGAATGACTTGAGACAGGCAGGCTAGGAATGACTTGAGGTATGGTAGGACTAGGAATGACTTGATACAGGTAGATTTAGGAATGACTTGAGACAAGTAGTACTAGGAATAACTTGAGACAGGTAGAACTAGGAATGACTTGAGACAGGTAGAACTAGGAATGACTTGAGACGGGTAGGACTAGGAATGACTTGAGACAGGTAGGCTAGGAATTACTTGAGACAGGTAGGATTAGGAATGACTTGAGACAGGTAGGACTAGGAATGACTTGAGACAGGTAGGACTAGGAATTACTTGAGACAGGTAGGACTAGGAATCACTTTAGACAGGTAGGACTAGGAATGACTTGAGACAGATTGGACTAGGAATGACTTGAGACAAGTAGGACTAGGAATAACTTGAGACAGGTAGGACTAGGAATCACTTGAGAGAGGTAGGACTAGGAATGATTTGAGACAGATTGGACTAGGAATGACTTGAGACAGGTAGGACTAGGAATGACTTGATACAGGTAGGATTAGGAATGACTTGAGACAAGTAGGACTAGGAATGACTTGAGACAGGTAGGACTAGGAATGACTTGAGACAGGTAGACCTAGGAATGACTTGAGATGGGTAGGACTAGGAATGACTTGAGACAGGCAGGCTAGGAATGACTTGAGATATGGTAGGACTAGGAATGACTTGATACAGGTAGAATTAGGAATGACTTGAGACAAGTAGTACTAGGAATAACTTGAGACAGGTAGGACTAGGAATGACTTGAGACAGGTAGAACTAGGAATGACTTGAGACGGGTAGGACTAGGAATGACTTGAGACGGGTAGGCTAGGAATTACTTGAGACAGGTAGGACTAGGAATGACTTGAGACAGGTAGGACTAGGAATGACTTGAGACAGGTAGGACTAGGAAATACTTGAGACAGGTAGGACAAGGAAGGACTTGAGACGGGTAGGACTAGGATTGACTTGAGATGGGTAGGACCAGGAATGACTTGAGACAGGTTGGACTAGGAATGACTTGAGACAGGTAGGACTAGGAATCACTTGAGAGAGGTAGGACTAGGAATGACTTGAGACAGATTGGACTATGAATGACTTGAGACAGGTAGGACTATGAATGACTAGATACAGGTAGGATTAGGAATGACTTGAGAAAAGTAGGACTAGGAATGACTTGAGACAGGTAGACCTAGGAATGACTTGAGACGGGTAGGACTAGGATGACTTGAGACAGGTAGGCTAGGAATGATTTGAGACAGGTAGGACTAGGAATGACTTGATACAGGTAGAATTAGGAATGACTTGAGACAAGTAGTACTAGGAATAACTTGAGACAGGTAGGACTAGGAATGACTTGAGACAGGTAGAACTAGGAATGACTTGAGGCGGTAGGACTAGGAATGACTTGAGACGGTTAGGCTAGGAATTACTTGAGACAGGTAGGACTAGGAATGACTTGAGACAGGTAGGACTAGGAATGACTTGAGACAGGTAGGACTAGGAATTACTTGGGACAGGTAGGACTAGAAATGACTTGAGACGTGTAGGACTCGAAATTACTTGAGGCGGGTAGGACTAGGAATGACTTTAGACAAGTAGGAATAGGAATGACTGAGACAGGTAGGACTAGGAAAAACTTGAGACAGGTAGGACTAGGAATGACTTGAGACAGGTAGGACTAGGAATGACCTGAGACAGGTAGGACAAGGAATGACTTGAGACAGGTAGGACTAGTAATGACTTGAGACAGGTAGGAGTAGGAATGACTTGAGACCGGTAGGACTAGGAATGACTTGAGACAGGTAGGACTAGGAATGACTTGAGACAGGTAGGACTAGGAATGACATGAGACAGGTAGGGCCAGGAATGACTTGAGACGGGTAGGACTAGGAATTACTTGAGACAGGTAGGACTAGGAATTACTCGAGACAGGTAGGACTAGAAATGACTTGAGACGTGTAGGACTCGGAATGACTTGAGGCGGGTAGGACTAGGAATGACTTTAGACAGGTAGGACTAGGAATGACTGAGACAAGTAGGACTAGGAAAAACTTGAAACAGGTAGGACTAGGAATGACCTGCGACAGGTAGGACAAGGAATGACTTGAGACAGGTAGGCTAGGAATGACTTGAGACAGGTAGGAGTAGGAATGACTTGAGACTGGTAGGACTAGGAATGACTTGAGACAGGTAGGACTAGGAATGACTTGAGACAGGTAGGCCAGGAATGACTTGAGACAGGTAGGACTAGGAATGACTTGAGACAGGTAGCCTAGGAATGACTTGAGATGGGTATTACCAGGAATGACTTGAGACAGGTTGGACTAGGAATGACTTGAGACAGGTAGGACTAGGAATCACTTGAGAGAGGTAGGACTAGGAATGACTTGAGACAGATTGGACTAGGAATGACTTGAGACAGGTAGGACTAGGAATGACTTGATACAGGTAGGATTAGGAATGACTTGAGACGAGTAGGACTAGGAATGACTTGAGACAGGTAGCCTAGGAATGACTTGAGATGGGTATTACCAGGAATGACTTGAGACAGGTTGGACTAGGAATGACTTGAGACAGGTAGGACTAGGAATCACTTGAGAGAGGTAGGACTAGGAATGACTTGAGACAGATTGGACTAGGAATGACTTGAGACAGGTAGGACTAGGAATGACTTGATACAGGTAGGACTAGGAATGACTTGAGACAGGAAGGCCAAAAATGACTTGAGACAGGTAGGACTAGAAATGACTTGAGACAGGTAGGCTGTGTATGACCTGAGACAGGTAGGACAAGGAATGACTTGAGACAGGTAGGACTAGGAATGACTTGAGACGGGTAGGACTAGGAATGACTTGAGACAGGTAGGACTAGGAATGACTTGAGACAGGTAGGACTAGGAATGACTTGAGACGGGTAGGACTAGGATTGACTTGAGATGGGTATTACCAGGAATGACTTGAGACAGGTTGGACTAGGAATGACTTGAGACAGGTAGGACTAGGAATCACTTGAGAGAGGTAGGACTAGGAATGACTTGAGACAGATTGGACTAGGAATGACTTGAGACAGGTAGGACTAGGAATGACTTGATACAGGTAGGATTAGGAATGACTTGAGACGAGTAGGACTAGGAATGACTTGATACAGGTAGAATTAGGAATGACTTGAGACAAGTAGTACTAGGAATAACTTGAGACAGGAAGGACTAGGAATGACTTGAGACAGGTAGACCTAGGAATGACTTGAGACGGGTAGGACTAGGAATGACTTGAGACGGGTAGGCTAGGAATTACTTGAGACAGGTAGGACTAGGAATGACTTGAGACAGGTAGGACTAGGAATGACTTGAGACAGGTAGGACTAGGAATTACTTGAGACAGGTAGGACTAGAAATGACTTGAGACGTGTAGGACTCAAAATTACTTGAGGCGTGCAGGACTAGGAATGACTTTAGACAGGTAGGACTAGGAATGACTGAGACAAGTAGGACTAGGAAAAACTTGAGACAGGTAGGACTAGTAATGACTTGAGACAGGTAGGACTTGTAATGACTTGAGACAGGTAGGACTAGGAATGACCTGAGACAGGTAGGACTTGTAATGACTTGAGACAGGTAGGACTAGGAATGAATGGAGACACGTAGGACTAGTAATGACTTGAGACAGGTAGGACTAGGAATGACCTGAGACAGGTAGGACTAGGAATGACCTGAGACAGGTAGGACTAGGAATGACCTGAGACAGGTAGGACTAGGAATGACTTGAAACAGGTAGGACTAGCAATGACTTGAGACAGGTAGGACTAGGAATGGGCAGGAAGCTGCTCAATGACTTGATCTAAATTGTTGATTTCACTCCCTTGATTACTGCGTGTTAATGGCATGCCTACATCTTTTGTATGTGTGTCCCACGCCTCACACACACACACACACACACACACACACACACACACACACACACACATACACAGTGTCTCTGCCCCCTATTTGTGGGAGATGAGTCTCTATGGGCAATCTATGCTAGATAAATGTCAGCAGCTTATTACTGGGGACAGCCAGCCACCCTCGGGCCTGGAGAAAGGCTATGAATAAATGTACTGCACGAATGCACTGAACTTGTAACTCTTAATGACATGGAACCATTCAAACACTGCACTGATGCAAACAATTGATATAGTCGTCATTAAAAAAATGAAACAAAATGAGCTAAATCCATCTTCATCCTGTCTCAGAGAAAACCCCAGAACGGACCTGATGTCCATGCCTGGGCTGGGGGAGGTACAGCTGAGAAGGTTCCACCACCAAACCACCTCAAACAAACCCAGACCCAAGCTGAACCCCAGGGACAGGGGATGGGGCAAAGGGAGGCAGGCCTCTCATCAGGGTAGATTGGACTCAGTGGGTCCTGGACGGCCGGAGGAAGTGGGGACGCAGGGTGATGATTTCCAGATTGAAGCAAGAGAGGAAAGTGGATATTCACTACTCAGTTTGGAGGTCTGCAGAAGAAGAGAGAACTGGAGGTGTTTTTTTTTAAGTTCCCCTCACTCTGACATTACCCAAAATTGGAAGCAAGGATGTTCTATTTCCCCTGGGGACTCAATGGTGTTTATGATAAATACTGTATATGATTTTGTGAGAATAATTCAAAATGTGAAAACACATACTTACACACACACACACACACACACACAAACGAAAGGAGTGGAGAGCTAAGCTTATAAAGATAAATTAATTGAGACAGGAGTTAGGACTTTAACACTCCCAGAGACTTGAGGAACCTGACTTCTATCTTCTTCCACATCTGGTGAAACTCGAATGCCTTGGGACAGAATAACAACCATTACATGAAGCTGAAAGGAACTGATGAGGTAGAAATAGAGGGAGAGAGAAGGTTTTTGCATCTGACTGTCTCTCACACACATACCCTTAATAACAGCTGGTCTGGCCCCACTTTGACTAAGCATAAGATATTGCCTCATCTGTAAATTTTTAAAATCCAATCAAAGTTTATTTGTCGCATACACAGATTGGCAGATGTCTTAGGGCTGCAATCCCGTTAACGGGATGATATGACAACAGCCAGTGAAAGTGCAGGGCGCCAAATTCAAAACAACAGAAATCTCATAATTAATATTCCTCAAACATAAATGTATTTTATATCGTTTTACAGGTAATCTTGTTGTTAATCCCACCACAGTGTCCAATTTCAAATAGGCTTTACAGCGGAAGCACCACAAATGATTATGTTAGGTCACCACCAAGCCAAAGAAAAACTCAGCCATTTTTCCAGCCAAAGAGAGTAGTCACACAATACATGTATGTTTTGTTTGATAAAGTTCATATTTACATAAAAAAACTCTGAGTTTACATTTTCGCGTTACGTTCACCAGTTCCAAAAACATCCAGTGATTTAGCATAGCCACATCAATTCAACAGAAATACTCATCATATATGTAGCTGATAATACAAGTTACACACATGGAATTATAGATATACCTCTCCTTAATGCAACCGCTGTGTCAGATTTCTTTTTTTTATTACGGAAAAAGCAAACCATGCAATAATCTGAGACAGGGCTCAGAAAACAAATAAAATGTTCCGCCATGTTGGAGTCGACAGAAACCAGAAATCACATTTTAAATATTCCCTTACCTTTGATGATCTTCATCAGAATGCACTCCCAGGAATCCTTGTTCCACAATAAATGCTTGATTTGTTCAATAATGTCCATTGTTTATGTCCAAATAGCTACTTTTGTTAGCGCGTTAGGTACACATATCCAAACGCTCATTCATTACTTCGGACAAAAACTTCAAAAAGTTATATTACAGGTCAAAGATACATTTCAAACTAAGTATAGAGTCAATCTTCAAGATGTTTTTATCATAAATCTTCAATAAGTTCCAACCGGAGAATTCCTTTGTGTCTGGAGAAGCAATGGAACGCAGGTCGATATCATGTGGAATGCGCATGATCAGGAAATGGCTCTCTGCCAGTAACCTGACTCATTCATCTCTTATTCAGGCCCACAACACAGTAAAAGCCTCATTCAAGTTTCTAAAGACGGTTGACATCTAGTGGAAGCCCTAGGATGTGCAACTTCATCCATATCCCACTGTGAATTCAATAGGGCCTGGGTTGAAAATCGACCAACCTCAGATTTCTCACTTCCTGTTTGGATTTATTCTCAGGATTTTGCCTGCCATATGAGTTATGTTATACTCACAGACATCATTCAAACCGTTTAAGAAACTTCAGAATGTTTTCTATCCAATACTACTAGTGATGTGCATATATTAGCAACTGAGACTGAGGAGCAGGCCGTTTACTCTGGGCACCTCTGGGCACCTTTCATCCAAGCTACTCAATACTGTCCCTGCAGCCATAAGAAGTTAAAGCAGGTACAGCGAAATACTTTTGTTTCTAGCTCACAATACTAATACACACATATTCTCCCCCAAACAAGAAAAAACAAGATATTAAGAAATATCAGAACGAGCAATTTCAGAGTCAGGGATGTAAACATGTGGTGTGTATAGACAGTGTGGACAATATATAAGTAAGAAAATGGATGTAGTTATGTAGGATGAGCTATGTCCAGAATACAGTGTGTACAGCAGTGGTTATACAGAATGAGCTATGTCCAGAATACAGTATGTACAGCAGTGGCTATACAGGATGAGCTATGTCCAAAATACGGTATGTAGAGAAGTGGTTATATAGGATGAGCTATGTCCAGAATACAGTATGTACAGTAGTGGTTATATAGGATGAGCAATGTCCAGAATACAGTATGTACATCAATGGTTATAAAGGATGAGCTATGTCCAAAATGCAGTATGTACAGCAGTGGTTATACAGGATGAGCTATGTCCAGAATATGGTATGTAGAGCAGTGGTTATACAGGATGAGCTATGTCCAGAATACAGTATGTACAGCAGTGGTTATACAGGATGAGCTATGTCCAGAATACAGTATGTACAGCAGTGGTTATATATGATGAGCTATGTCCAGAATACAGTATGTAGAGCAGTGGTTATACAGGATGAGCTATGTCCAGAATACAGTATGTAGAGCAGTGGCTATATAGGATGAGCTATGTCCAAAATGCAGTATGTACAGCAGTGGTTATACAGGATGAGCTATGTCCAGAATATGGTATGTAGAGCAGTGGTTATACAGGATGAGCTATGTCCAGAATACAGTATGTACAGCAGTGGTTATACAGGATGAGCTATGTCCAGAATACAGTATGTACAGCAGTGGTTATATATGATGAGCTATGTCCAGAATACAGTATGTAGAGCAGTGGTTATACAGGATGAGCTATGTCCAGAATACAGTATGTAGAGCAGTGGCTATATAGGATGAGCTATGTCCAAAATACAGTTTGTACAGCACTGGTTATACAGGATGAGCTATGTCCAGAATACAGTATGTACAGCAGTAGTTATACAGGATGAGCTATGTCCAGAATACAGTATGTACAGCAGTGGTTATACAGAATGAGCTATGTCCAGAATACAGTATGTACAGCAGTGGCTATATAGGATGAGCTATGTCCAGAATACAGTATGTAGAGCTGTGGTTATATAGGATGAGCTATGTCCAGAATACAGTCTGTACAGCAGTGGTTATACAGGATGAGCTATGTCCAAAATACGGTATGTAGAGAAGTGGTTATATAGGATGAGCTATGTCCAGAATACAGTGTGTACAGCAGTGGTTATATAGGATGAGCTATGTCCAGAATACAGTATGTACATCAGTGGTTATATAGGATGAGCTATGTCCAGAATACAGTATGTACAGTATTGGTTATACAGGATGAGCTATGTCCAGAATATGGTATGTAGAGCAGTGGTTATATAGGATGAGCTATGTCCAGAATACAGTTTGTACAGCACAGGTTATATAGGATGAGCTATGTCCAGAATACAGTATGTACAGCAGTGGTTATATAGGATGAGCTATGTCCAGAATACAGTTTGTACAGCAGTGGTCACATAGGATGAGCTATGTCCAGAATACAGTATGTACAGCAGTAGTTATACAGGATGAGCTATGTCCAGAATACGGTATGTACAGCAGTGGTTATACAGGATGAGCTATGTTCAGAATACAGTATATACAACAGTGGTTATACAGGATGAGCTATGTCCAGAATACAGAATGTACAGCAGTGGTTATTCAGGATGAGCTATGTCCAGAATACAGTCTGTACAGCAGTGGTTCTGCAGGATGAGCTATGTCCAGAATACAGTGTGTACAGCAGTGGCTATATAGGATGAGCTATGTCCAGAATACAGTCTGTACAGCAGTGGTTATACAGGATGAGCTATGTCCAAAATACGGTATGTAGAGAAGTGGTTATATAGGATGAGCTATGTCCAGAATACAGTGTGTACAGCAGTGGTTATATAGGATGAGCAATGTCCAGGATACAGTATGTACATCAGTGGTTATATAGGATGAGCTATGTCCAGAATACAGTATGTACAGTAGTGGTTATACAGGATGAGCTATGTCCAGAATATGGTATGTAGAGCAGTGGTTATATAGGATGAGCTATGTCCAGAATACAGTCTGTACAGCAGTGGTTATACAGGATGAGCTATGTCCAGAATACAGTATGTACAGCAGTGGTTATATAGGATGAGCTATGTCCAGAATACAGTTTGTACAGCAGTGGTCACATAGGATGAGCTATGTCCAGAATACAGTATGTACAGCAGTGGTTATACAGGATGAGCTATGTCCAGAATACGGTATGTACAGCAGTGGTTATACAGGATGAGCTATGTTCAGAATACAGTATATACAACAGTGGTTATACAGGATGAGCTATGTCCAGAATACAGTATGTACATCAGTGGCTGTACAGGATGAGCTATGTCCAGAATACAGAATGTACAGCAGTGGTTATTCAGGATGAGCTATGTCCAGAATACAGTCTGTACAGCAGTGGTTCTGCAGGATGAGCTATGTCCAGAATACAGTCTGTACAGCAGTGGTTATACAGGATGAGCTATGTCCAGAATACAGTATGTACAGCAGTGGTTATATAGGATGAGCTATGTCCAGAATACTGTATGTACAGCAGTGGCTATATAGAATGAGCTATGTCCAGAATACATTATGTACAGCAGTGGTTATACAGGATGAGCTATGTCCAGAATACAGTATGTAGAGCAGTGGTTATACAGGATGAGCTATGTCCAGAATACAGTATGTACAGCAGTGGTTATATAGGATGAGCTATGTCCAGAATACAGTATGTACAGCAGTGGTTATACAGGATGAGCTATGTCCAGAATACAGTATGTACAGCAGTGGTTATATAATAATGTTGAAGGAATTCTAATCGTATCTGTTCCTAGCTACAGAAATGATTTCAGAACAATAAACAGGATGGCAACGTTATTAAAGTGACCAGTTTTCAATGACTCTATGCCCATGGAAAGAGTACACATACAAACCTTTTGTCACATTTTGCTGCCTTGAAACTAAATCTAAAAAGGGCTCAAATTAGATGCTTACCACAGTTATTTCAAGTTGGCTGGATGTCCTTTGGGTGGTGGACAATTATTGATACACACAGGAAACTGTTGAGCATGAAAACCCCAGCAGTGTTTCAGTTCTTCACACAGACTGGTGCGCCTGAAACCTACTGCCATTCCCCATTCAAAGGCACTAACATATTTTGTCTTGCCCATTCACCCTCTGAATCTCATTAACATTCTTCTTTAACCTGTCCCCTCCAATTCATCTACACTGATTGAAGTTGATTCAACAGGTGACATCAATAAGGGATCATAGCTTTCACCTGGATTCACAGTAAATACATTGTTTTTGTCTGGGGATCAATTTGTTTGGGGATCAATGATGGAGAGTCAAAATTAAACCTTGTCTCTGATGTATTAAGCAAATTTAAGTCAGGACTGAGACTATACCACTCAGGAACAATTTTTCTACTCCATTTTTCTATTGTGTTGTTGACTGTACATTTGTTTATCCCATGTGTAACTCGCTGTTGTTGTTTTTGTCGCACTGCTTTGCTTTATCTTGGCCAGGTTGCAGTTGTAAATTAGAACTTGTTCTCAACTGGCCTACCTGATAAAATAAAGGTGAAATACATTTTGAAAAAGGAAGACTCAGTTCCTATTGGAACGCCATTTTGGTGTGTCTTTTGCATAAACATTTGTGCAATTGTCCCATAAAAATAAAACCCTATACCAGGGTTAGGTTTTTGAAAACTTAGGTGTGTTTTCCTCTAACGTTTTACCTGGGCTTTGCTCATTTTCTATTGATGTTGATCCTGACAAACTCCCCAGTCCATGCCGGTGACAAGCATACCCATGACATGCTGCAACTGCAATACAAAAATATGGTATTTAGGGCGGGGGGAAAATATTAAATGGTGTTTTCAAGCTTTTTTGTAATGGGGTTTTCGAGGTTCTGCTTCTGGCGGGTAAATGCTGCCAGCAATGTTTCAAATAGGCCTAACTTGTATATCACTATCACTAGCTATCACCAGAGTGGACGAGGCGAAGAGAGAGGATCTGTCCCACAAGGTAAGCAGAGCTTTTTGCATGGAGGCCTATGAGAGAGTGTGAAATTACATGAGGATTATTTGATCAGAAAGTAATGTTAATATTATTATAAATGTACCGATATAGATGGCATTTGGCAACTTTGAGAAAAAAATACTAATTTGTGATTTGTGTGTATCTGCCCTCTCCTTGGCTAGAATGATCCCACCTTTTCTCCTCTCTTTTCATTGTTAGAGTAGTTAGTTAAACATCTTGTCAATGTAATAGATCATATTTGATATCACTAGCTAACAAGGAACATATCCGACACAGAGACAGTAGAGAAAGCGAGATACCCTGTTATGAGAATCATAACCTTCAATTAATCTACTCAGTCTGCATCCCAGAGTTTGTAAGATTCTGGTTGAATGAAACAGACAAGTGTCCCAGCTTACAAAAATCAAAATGTTTATTCACGAGAACGTTCTAACATCAAAAATGCAAACCCAGTCTTTATAACACACACAAACAAGTTCAAATCTTAAACTACGCCTTGCTCAGACAGTCAGTGTTTTTCCACTACACAGATACATTGTTTAATCTGCAACATGTTTCATAATTTTCTGCAAGCCTAACAGTGTCTCCCCTCCACGGGTGGAGACAGAATGTCCTGTAAGGAACACAGTAGTCCAGCTTGTCTGTCGATAGCTCCTCTTATCATTTGTTTCACACTTGCATCCTGCTTACATACTAAAAAGGAACAAAGTTCCTTGTTCTAATTCTGACTAAAACTACACACATCATCAGATTATAGTTTTATGATTCTAATACATTTCATACAAATATATGGTTTCAGAGTGGAATTATTTAATCATTATCTTTAAGCATATACATTATTTTATCACACCCCAACAATTTTTTTCTGTTTGCCTGTGAGATGTTTCCCTCTGAGGCACCCCCTCCGCGGGAAGGGGCAATAAGCAGACAAAGGCTGCGTTCCCCTGCTCAGTTGTTGCATGCGTTAACTAATGGTTGAGTGCCACGTCCTCGACTGTGTCATCGACTGACAGATTGATATAACATTTGATGTGGTTAGCTGATACTTAATTCAAAAGGCACTAGCACATCTGAGCTATCTTGTTGCAGGTGC
Source organism: Oncorhynchus mykiss (assembly GCF_013265735.2). Lineage (NCBI taxonomy): Eukaryota > Metazoa > Chordata > Actinopteri > Salmoniformes > Salmonidae > Oncorhynchus > Oncorhynchus mykiss. The sequence continues at coordinate 52,258,645 of NC_048587.1, forward strand.
ACGTTAACAGTAGATTAAGATGAGAAAGAAAGAAGAAACCTGCCCACTGCTCTTGCTAGTATGACTGCTCTTTATGAAGCTTTACGTATCGGCCTCAAGGCCTTCATCAGAGCTTGGTAAGCTAATACTTCAAATACCTATCCAGGCATTGTAAGATCTGTCAGTCGTCAGCAACGTCTAAGCTCTGGAAAGTGGCCTATGATTGATTTATAATTTAAACCATACCATACCAAACCAATGACCATACCCTTACTAGATTTAAGCACCAGCTGTCAGAGCAGCTCACAGATCACTGCACCTGTACACAGCTCATCTGTAAATAGCCCATCCAATCTACCTCATCCCCATATTGTATTTATGCATTTATTATCTTGCTCCTTTGCACCCCAGTATCTCAACTTGCACATTCATCTTCTGCACATGCTACCATACCAGTGTTTAATTGCTATATTGTAATTACTTTGCCACCATGGCCTATTTATTGCCTTACCTCTCTTATCCTACCTCATTTGCACATGCTGTATATATATTTTTCTACTGTATTATTGACTGTATGTTTGTTTATTCCATATGTAACTCTGTGTTGTTGTATGTGTCGAACTGCTTTGCTTTATCTTGGCCAGGTCGTAGTTGCAAATGAGAACTTGTTCTCAACTAACCTACCTGGTTAAATAAAGGTGAAATATATATTTTCTTTTTAATTAGTTCCCCCCAGTGGGATGAAGAGACCTCTCAAAAGTCTATAGGCCTACAACACATAAATGTCTCCTAGCCTCCCAGTCATAGACTACTTTCTGTCCCTAACAGTAACACTGAAACTGAAACTATACACAAACAAAATAGAAATGGTTTTATCAAACTGAAACTAAATAAAAAACAGTAAATCAAATAGAAAAACGTATATATAACAGCTAATAAAAAATCACCAAACTATAATAACCTTGGTGTGTTCTCTCTGCTGTCTCCTGTAGTCCACGATCAGCTCCTTAGTTTTGTTGACATTGAGGTTATTTTCCCGGCACCATTTGTAGGTTGTCTCTCACCTCCCTGTCCAAATGGTCTGCACCTGCTCTGAAGACAGGGCTTGGGTTGCCATCTGTGCCGGCAGCCTTGTAAGAGTTAACACACCTGAATGTCTTACTCACGTCAGACACAAAGATGGAGAGCACACAGACCTCATGGGCGGCAGAGGCCAACTGTGTTTTACTATTAGGCTAGATATCCTCTGTGTCTCCGTCACACACACATCCAGACTCATGCAGTGGTCTAATGCTAATAATCACACATTAGATTAGATGTTACTCGCTCTTATACTAGACTAGGCTACAGTAAACTATTGTCCGGGATGGTTTCTCATCAGATTAGAGATTGAAGCCACCCATCCATCTGTGGAGGATGAGGCTTCTAACAGTGGAAAACAGTAGAATGTCCATCCCTGGTTATTGTGTGTGTGTGTGTGTGTGTGTGTGTGTGTGTGTGTGTGTGTGTGTGTGTGTGTGTGTGTGTGTGTGTGTGTGTGTGTGTGTGTGTGTGTGTGTGTGTGTGTGTGTGTGTGTGTGTGTGTGTGTGTGTGTGTGTGTGTGTGTGTGTGGCTTGATCCCTATGCATTCTACATTATTAATGGACGTCAGTCAGCGTGTCTCTGACCACACTTAAGTGTCTCTGCAGGGGCTCCTGCAGTAATCACAACACACACAAGCTTGTCTACACTCCACACCGGCCCTGATAAAACACATACACACACACACACACACACCACAGGCTCACTGACTCCTACTGTTAGTCTGCTGTCTAGTGTCCTCTACATGTTTATTGTCTGGGTTTGTTCTGTCTTCTATCAGTAACCTGTGATGTCTCAAAACCTTGTTCTGTCCTCTATCAGTAACCTGTGATGTCTCAAAACCTTGTTCTGTCCTCTATCAGTAACCTGTGATGTCTCAAAACCTTGTTCTGTCCTCTATCAGTAACCTGTGATGTCTCAAAACCTTGTTTTGTCCTCTATCAGTAACCTGTGATGTCTCAAAACCTTGTTCTGTCCTCTATCAGTAACCTGTGATGTCTCAAAACCTTGTTTTGTCCTCTATCAGTAACCTGTGATGTTTCAAAACCTTGTTTTGTCCTCTATCAGTAACCTGTGATGTTTCAAAACCTTGAGGAGCTACATTATACAGGTCCTGGTACCATGTACCTTCATCTATTTATCCATCCCCACAAAGACATACAGCATTCAACCCACCATCACCACAGAGGCATACACTATTCACTGGAGGATCAGTGTTATATAGACACACACATGCAGTACACATTTACTTATACGCACACGTGCTCACACAATGTGTGCAAGCATATAATATAGTAATCCTAAATACACACAAACAGACACTAACACAGACACACATGGAAATTAACAGTCATTCTGTTCACACTGGACTGGCAGGTGTATCAACATCCTGTCTTGGTACTGTAAGTGCTCACGTTCACCTCTCTGTTCTTCAAACCCTTTTTCTCCTAAAGCCTTCTCTTTGTTCTGGCCGCCTGTCACCAACCTATATTTATATTTCCTCTAACGTCCCTCTCTAAAGGCTGATGGGACGGCGTCACTTCGCCACCATGTGAAAGGCAGCTGCAAGAAGGGTCTTGCCACATCCTAGGTCTGAGTGTAACAACTAAACATCCTTTCAGTGTCAGCCCACTGAGCCTCATATTGGCAGGCTGCCCCAGCGGGTACAATAACAGTATAGTACACTACACCTTACAGTACACCTGTCAGAATGACCAACAGACAAACAGCATCCTGTAATGGGTCTGGCATGTCACTCAGCCACAGGCAACACCTGGGCCACAGGGATCCTCAATACAACAACACTTACCAGACCCAACACCTGGGCCACAGGGATCCTCCTTACTAAAACACTTACTTAGGCTATATGTCCATGTAGTTTTTCTTTATACATTGTTAACAAAATGACTTTTAACACAGTGACTCTCTGTGGTCACTAAAGGATCCCATGGCACTTATCGTAAGAGTAGGGTTGTTGACCCCGGTGTCATGGCTAAATTCACAATCTGGCCTTCATACCAGCAAGGCCACCTAACTTCTCTGGGATATGTGGGACGGTGGCGTCCCACCTCGCCAACAGCCAGTGAAATTGTATGGGGTTAAATTCAAAACAACAGAAATCACATAATTAAAATTCCTCAAACATACAAGTATTTTACACCATTTTAAATATAAACTTCTTGTAAATCCATCCACAGTGTCTGAATTTAAATAAGCTTTAGAGTGAAAGCACACCAAACAATTAGGTTAGGTCAGAACCTAGTCACATAAAACCATACAGACATTTTCGAAAGAAGGAGAGGTGTCAGAAAAGTCAGAAATAGCGTTATAAATATTAACTTACCTTTGATGATCTTGATCGGAATGCACTCCCAGGAATCCCAGTTCCACAATAAATGTTTGTCCATAATGTATGTCCAAATACCTCCTTTGTGTTCACGCGTTTAGCCCAGTAATCCAAATGCATAAAGCGCAATCACTTGTTCAGACGAAATGTCAAAACGTTCTACTACAGTTCGTAGAAACATGTTGAACGATGTATAGAATCAATCTTTAGGATGTTTTTATCATAAAGCTTCAATAATGTTCCAACCAGAGAATTCCTTTGTCTTTAGAAATGCAATGGAACGCAGCTAACTCTCACTGAGGTGCGCGTGATCAGCTCATGGCACTCTGCCAGACCTCTGGTTGAAACAGCTCTCAATCTCTCCTCCTTCACAGTGGAAGCCTGAAACAAGGTTCTAAAGAATGTTTGCATGTAGTGGAAGCCTTAGGAAGTGCAATATGACCCCATAGACACTGTATATTGGATAGGCAATGACTTGAAAAACTACGAACCTCAGATTTCCCACTTCCTGGTTGGATTTTTTCTCAGGTTTTTGCCTGCCATATGCTCTGTTATACTCACAGGCATCATTCAAACAGTTTTAGAATATTCAGACTGTTTTCTATTCAAATGTACTAATTATATGCATATTCTAACTTTTGGGCCTGAGTAGCAGCAGTTTACTCTGGGCACCTTTTTATCCAAGCTACTCAATACTGCCCCCCCAGTCCCAAAGAAGTTAATCATCCCAGTTTCCCGTTGGTTCATTCATCCCTTTCCTCTCCCCTGTAACTATTCCCCAGGTAATTTCTGTAAGAACGTTTTCTTAGTCAACTTACCTGGTAAAAATTGTACTTTTACTTTTATAAAATGGTAGGAAGGGAGAGATGGTGGGGGTGGGGGTAAAGGAGGGAGAGAGGGGGAAAGAGAATAACTAGAAGAGGGATAAGACCAGGCGTGAGCTGGGATGAGGCCAGTGGAGGCAAAGTATGATTGAATGATCTTGTAGATGCCAAACTGGATACGGTGTCACTCGTAATGCCCCTTAACCCTGCATGGCTTAATCAGTCATTACCTTGTGTAAACCTTGTGTAAACTACCTGGTGTAGCATTACCCCTCCCCCCTCAGGTGGGTCAGTGAATCTCCTCCTGAGCTGATAAAATGATAAGATAGACTTTCTCTTCTCCTATTAGCCTACCTGTTTCTCTGACAGCTGTGGACCAGACAATCTCAGCATGTTTGACATCTGTCAGACAGAAAGGTTCACTGGAAGGATAGAGGAGTAGATGGGTAGAAAGGCCTCCAAATTTAAAGGGGCTTTTGGTGTATGGGGAGGACACTGTCTGTATGGATGGCTGCTTGGCTGGTGGGGGGATTAGCAGAGAGCAGGTATCGTTTAGCCTGTTTGCTCCTAGAGAGCAAGAAGCTAGTTCTTCCAAGAAGAGGCTGAACATAACAAATGTCTCATTGGATATGACTCACCCTGTCTCTCTTCACTCCTTCACAGCCCCACTATTACTGTTGTTCGCTCTCCTTTACTCTCCATCAATTGAAATGGAAATGCTACAATTGAAAATCCCAGATAGATGGTCAGGGTGTGACATCAACTGCTTGCTTGGAGGTTTTTCTGCCTCCTTTGGTAAAGAAAGCGGTTTCTTTACCAAAGGAGGCAGAAATACCTCCAAGCAAGCAGTTGACGTCACACCCTGACCATAGAGAGCTTTTTGTTCTCTTGGTTAGGTCGGGTGTGACTAAGGGTGGGTTATCTAGGTGAATATATACGTATATATCTATGTTGGCCTGGTATGGTTCCCAATCAAAGGCAGCTGTAAATCGTTGTCTCTGATTGGGGATCATATTTAGGCAGCCATTTCCCCATTGTGCTTTGTGGGATCTTGTTTAGGTATAGTTTCCTGCGAGCACTACATTGAGCTTCATGTTTCTTTTTTTTCTTCGCTTTATTTGTTTCTGTTCTTTGAGTTTCTCTTCCAAATAAGAGTTTCAGCGGCGGTCTGCAGTCCGGAGCCTCCAGCGACGGCCGGGAGTCCGGAGCCTCCAGCGACTGTCGGGAGTCCGGAGCCTCCAGCGACGGTTCCCAGTCCAGACCCTCCTGCGAGGGTTCCCAGTCCGGAGCCTCCTGCAAGGGTTCCCAGTCCGGAGCCTCCAGCGAGGGTTCCCAGTCCAGAGCCTCCAGCGAGGGTTCCCATTACGGAGCCACCGGCGACTATCTACGGTCCGGAGTACCCGGAGACGATCCACGGCCCGTTCCTCCCGCGACGATCCACAGTCCAGATCCTCCGGCGACGATCCACGGTCCGGAGCCTCCTGCGCCGATCCACGGTCCGGTTCCACGGAGGGATCCGCGAGCAGAGCATGGTCTACGTCCCAAACCGGAGGGGGGGGGTACTGTCACGCCCTGACGTTAGAGATCCTTTGTAATTCTCTATTTTGGTTAGGTCAGGGTGTGACTAGGGTGGGGAGATTTTGCATTTCTATGTTGGCCTGGTATGGTTCCCAATCAGAGGCCGCTGTCTATCATTGTCTCTGATTGGGATCATATTTAGGCAGCCTTTGTCCACCTGTTTTGTGTGGGATATTGTTTTTGTGTATCTGCCTGTGAGCAGCCCATAACATCACTTTTCGTTTTCTTCTGTATTATTTCTTACTTCTGTATTATTAAGTACGCTGCGCCTTGGTCCATTCATTCCAACGACCATGACAGTTGAGGTGGGCTTGCCTTGCTTGTGAGGGAGGCAATCCATCCTCCTTACAGCCATTCGTATAGATAGTGGCTCCATGTTGGGTTTTAAAAGGATAGCGGGGCCAGTGGCCTAAATTATTGATGCCCCCCCTGCAGCCCCATGGCTGTGTTCCAACCATTGTGACAAGACTGTTTGGATATTGTGCAATTGCTTTGCAGCTTGAAGTTAATAAGATCAAACACACCTCATATAGCAACCCGCTCTAGAGACAAGGCTGGGGGAGGGGGATTGAAGGAGGGGGACAGGGAGGGAGGGATTGAGGGGATTGGCAAAGGGGAGGAGGGGGATTGAGAGGGGAATGAGAAAAAAGGGCAAAGAAGACAGCAAAGAAAGAGAGGGAGAGAGAGGATGGGGGTTTGGCTTTGTGTGTCTATATGGCTGACAAGTGTCTAGCTGGGCTGTCATGATCTAAACCTCCAAACCTCACAACAGCAGCAGCCTATCAGCCTAACCCACCGTAGCCATCAGCCGCCCTGGGAACACTGCAACTACCCACACTGCCTTTCCTCTGCTCCAGCTCCAACAATGATTAGACCAGTCAAACTGTTTCCTCTATGATGACGATGATGACCCGGCAACGTACTCTGATGACATCTGACAGTCCCCGGCCAACTCTGAAATTGCACCATATTCCTTATATAGTCCACTAATTTGTCCAGAGTCCACATGTGACTCCATAAAGGGACTTTTTTGGGAATATAGGGAACAAGATGCCACGTTGGATGTGCCCAAACCCATTTCCAAGGCCCAGTGCCTGTCCCATATTCTTCCTCTCTCTGTCTGTCTTTCTGTCACCTGTGAGCAACACGTTTATCAGGTTATTAACCAGTTGTTTAATAATACAGGGGTCTGTATTACAGAACTGCCAATGGGGGCGGTGTTGCTGTTTATATTCAGAACTACATTCCTGTAATGCTTAGAGAAGATCTCATGTTAAATATTGTTGAAGTATATTCATATACAGGTTCATCTGCCTCACCTAAAGCCCATTCTTGTGGGAAGCTGCTATAGACCACCAAGTGCTAACAGTCAGTATCTGGATAACATGTGTGAAATGCTTGATATTGTATGTGATATCAACAGAGAGGTGTATTTTCTGAATGATTGAAATATTGAATTGCTTTCATCAACCTTCCCACTCATGAGAAAGCTTCAAACTGTAACTAGTTCCTGCAACTTGGTTCAGGTTATCAGTCAACCTACCAGGGTAGTTACAAACAGCACAGGAAATGAATCATCAACATGCATTAATCACAACTTTACTAATGCTGTAGAAATGTGCTTTAAAGCAGTATCCAAATCCATTGAATGTAGTGATCACAATATAGTAGCCATATCTAGGAAAACCAAAGTTCCAAAGGCTGGGCCTATAGTTTAGAAGAGGTCAAACAATACGTTTTGTAGTGATTATTATGTAAATAATACTTGCTGGTCTGTGGTGTGTAATGAGGGGAAACCAAACGCTGCACTTGACACATTTATGAAATTGCTTTTTGCAGTTACTAAAAAGCATGCACTCATTTAGAAAATGGCTGTAAAAACTGTTAAATCCCATTAGATTGATGAGGAATTGAAAAATGGTATGGGCTGAGGCAAAAGGTATGGCAAATAAGTCTGGCAGCACAACCGATTGGCAAACATACTGAAAATTTAAAAATCAGGGGACTAAACTAAATAAAATAAAAAAGAAACTATACTATGAAACAAAAATAAGTGTGTATGTCGTGTGTACAGTACTACTGCATGCTATTTTTCATGTTTGTTTGACATATTTCATGTGGAAATGTTACGGAGCGTATAGAACGCCCCTGGTTTGGAACCTAGTTCCAGCATGTCAGCATCCCCGTCAGAACACAGCGAGGTAAACACGGCACCTCTGACATGGTGAATGGGGCCCTGTTGAGACATGGAGGTGTTCAATTCTCTCTCTCTCTCTCTCTCTGGCACACACACACACACACACACACACACACACACACACACACACACACACACACACACACACACACACACACACACACACACACACACAAAAACAGCCCCATAAGTAAACAGCCCCAAAAATAAACAGCCAGAGGTGTATCTTATTAGCCCACACTAGGTACTAGGAAACGGTGTATCTCTTTCAACAGAGGGTACCAGGGTATGTGCGAGGGGGGCATCAGACCCACACTAAGCCCACACCTCCCACGCTGCTCTGGGTCACCCCATAACCACAAAAGCCCGGAGATCCACTACTACACACACAGAAAAACACACAGACACAAATGTGCACACCCCAAACATGCATGCATGCGCACACGCCTTCCAACTATGGTGGATGACACAACATGGCCTCAGTCTGCACCTCCCAACAGTGGTGGATGACACAACATGGCCTCAGTCTGCACCTCCCAACAGTGGTGGATGACACAACATGGCCTCAGTCTGCACCTCCCAACAGTGGTGGATGACACAACATGGCATCAGTCTGCACCTCCCAACAGTGGTGGATGACACAACATGGCCTCAGTCTGCACCTCCCAACAGTGGTGGATGACACAACATGGCCTCAGTCTGCAACTCCCAACAGTGGTGGATGACACAACATGGCCTCAGTCTGAACCTCCCAACAGTGGTGGATGACACAACATGGCCTAAGTCTGCACCTCCCAACAGTGGTGGATGACACAACATGGCCTCAGTCTGCACCTCCCAACCATGGTGGATGACACAACATGGCCTCAGTCTGCACCTCCCAACAGTGGTGGATGACACAACATGGCCTCAGTCTGCACCTCCCAACCATGTTGGATGACACAACATGGCCTCAGTCTGCACCTCCCAACAGTGGTGGATAACACAACATGGCCTCAGTCTGTACCTCCCAACAGTGGTGGATGACACAACATGGCATCAGTCTGCACCTCCCAACCGTGGTGGATGACACAACATGGCCTCAGTCTGCACCTCCCAACCATGGTGGATGACACAACATGGCCTCAGTCTGCACCTCCCAACCATGGTGGATAACACAACATGGCCTCAGTCTGTACCTCCCAACAGTGGTGGATGACACAACATGGCCTCAGTCTGCACCTCCCAACAGTGGTGGATGACACAACATGGTCTCAGTCTGCACCTCCCAACAGTGGTGGATGACACAACATGGCCTCAGTCTGCACCTCCCAACAGTGGTGGATGACACAACATGGCCTCAGTCTGCACCTCCCAACAGTGGTGGATGACACAACATGGCCTCAGTCTGCACCTCCCAACAGTGGTGGATGACACAACATGGCCTCAGTCTGCACCTCCCAACAGTGGTGGATGACACAACATGGCCTCAGTCTGCACCTCCCAACAGTGGTGGATGACACAACATGGCCTCAGTCTGCACCTCCCAACAGTGGTGGATAACACAACATGGCCTCAGTCTGCACCTCCCAACAGTGGTGGATGACACAACTTGGCCTCAGTCTGCACCTCCCAACAGTGGTGGATGACACAACATGGCCTCAGTCTGCACCTCCCAACAGTGGTGGATAACACAACATGGCCTCAGTCTGCACCTCCCAACCGTGGTGGATAACACAACATGACCTCAGTCTGAACCTCCCAACAGTGGTGGATGACACAACATGTCCTCAGTCTGCACCTCCCAACAGTGGTGGATGACACAACATGGCCTCAGTCTGCACCTCCCAACAGTGGTGGATGACACAACATGGCCTCAGTCTGCACCTCCCAACAGTGGTGGATAACACAACATGGCCTCAGTCTGCACCTCCCAACAGTGGTGGATAACACAACATGGCCTCAGTCTGCACCTCCCAACAGTGGTGGATGACACAACATGGCCTCAGTCTGCACCTCCCAACAGTGGTGGATGACACAACATGGCCTCAGTCTGTACCTCCCAACAGTGGTGGATGACACAACATGGCCTCAGTCTGCACCTCCCAACAGTGGTGGATGACACAACATGGCCTCAGTCTGCACCTCCCAACAGTGGTGGATGACACAACATGGCCTCAGTCTGAACCTCCCAACAGTGGTGGATGACACAACATGGCCTCAGTCTGCACCTCCCAACCGTGGTGGATAACACAACATGGCCTCAGTCTGCACCTCCCAACAGTGGTGGATGACACAACATGGCCTCAGTCTGCACCTCCCAACAGTGGTGGATGACACAACATGGCCTCAGTCTGCACCTCCCAACAGTGGTGGATGACACAACATGGCCTCAGTCTGCACCTCCCAACAGTGGTGGATGACACAACATGGCCTCAGTCTGCACCTCCCAACAGTGGTGGATGACACAACATGGCCTCAGTCTGCACCTCCCAACAGTGGTGGATGACACAACATGGCCTCAGTCTGCACCTCCCAACCGTGGTGGATGACACAACATGGCCTCAGTCTGCACCTCCCAACCGTGGTGGATGACACAACATGGCCTCAGTCTGCACCTCCCAACAGTGGTGGATGACACAACATGGCCTCAGTCTGCACCTCCCAACAGTGGTGGATGACACAACATGGCCTCAGTCTGCACCTCCCAACCGTGGTGGATGACACAACATGGCCTCAGTCTGAACCTCCCAACAGTGGTGGATAACACAACATGGCCTCAGTCTGCACCTCCCAACCGTGGTGGATGACACAACATGGCCTCAGTCTGCACCTCCCAACCGTGGTGGATGACACAACATGGCCTCAGTCTGCACCTCCCAACCGTGGTGGATGACACAACATGGCCTCAGTCTGCACCTCCCAACCGTGGTGGATGACACAACATGGCCTCAGTCTGCACCTCCCAACCGTGGTGGATGACACAACATGGCCTCAGTCTGCACCTCCCAACAGTGGTGGATGACACAACATGGCCTCAGTCTGCACCTCCCAACAGTGGTGGATGACACAACATGGCCTCAGTCTGCACCTCCCAACCGTGGTGGATGACACAACATGGCCTCAGTCTGAACCTCCCAACAGTGGTGGATGACACAACATGGCCTCAGTCTGCAACTCCCAAACGTGGTGGATGACACAAAATGGCGTCAGTCTGCACCTCCCAACCGTGGTGGATGACACAACATGGCCTCAGTCTGCACCTCCCAACAGTGGTGGATGACACAACATGGCCTCAGTCTGCACCTCCCAACAGTGGTGGATGACACAACATGGCCTCAGTCTGCAACTCCCAAACGTGGTGGATGACACAGCATGGCGTCAGTCTGCACCTCCCAACAGTGGTGGATGACACAACATGGCCTCAGTCTGCACCTCCCAACCGTGGTGGATAACACAACATGGCCTCAGTCTGAACCTCCCAAACGTGGTGGATGACACAACATGGCCTCAGTCTGCACCTCCCAATCATGGTGGATGACACAAAATGGCGTCAGTCTGCACCTCCCAACCATGGTGGATGACACAACATGGCCTCAGTCTGCACCTCCCAACCATGGTGGATGACACAACATGGCCTCAGTCTGCACCTCCCAACCGTGGTGGATGACACAACATGGCCTCAGTCTGCACTAGAGCTTCTCTGACAATAATGAGATACTCTGACAGTAACTCCATTGTAGAGGAAAGGTACACCACAGGAAAAGTATTATAGATCAAATTGCGCAATTTGAACAACTATTTACTGTCTGAGTGCACTAGGAACAACTATTTACTGTCTGAGTGTACTAGGAACAACTATTTACTCTCTGAGTGCACTAGGAACAACTATTTACTGTCTGAGTGCACTAGGAACAACTATTTACTGTCTGAGTGCACTAGGAACCACTATTTACTCTCTGTGTGCACTAGGAATAACTATTTACTGTCTGAGTGCACTAGGAACCACTATTTACTGTCTGTGTGCACAAAGAACGAATATTTACTGTTTGAGTGCACTAGGAACCACTATTTACTGTCTGAGTGCACTAGGAACAACTATTTACTGTCTGAGTGCACTAGGAACAACTATTTACTGTCTGAGTGCACTAGGAACAACTATTTACTGTCTGAGTGCACTAGGAACAACTATTTACTGTCTGAGTGCACTAGGAACAACTATTTACTGTCTGAGTGCACTAGGAACAACTATTTACTGTCTGAGTGCACTAGGAACAACTATTTACTGTCTGAGTGCACTAGGAACAACTATTTACTGTCTGAGTGCACTACGAACAACTATTTACTGTCTGAGTGCACTAGGAACAACTATTTACTGTCTGAGTGCACTAGGAACAACTATTTACTGTCTGAGTGCACTACGAACAACTATTTACTGTCTGAGTGCAGTAGGAACAACTATTTACTGTCTGAGTGCACTAGGAACAACTATTTACTGTCTGAGTGCACTAGGAACAACTATTTACTGTCTGAGAGTAACTAAATGTGTAAACAGCGATTTACTAGCTTACTTATTGGAATTGCTAGACAGCTAAACTAGCACTTTGTGCATGTCATGTGGAGAGAATGACAGATCATTACTTTATTATGTTCTTTTGATGTGCAAAGATTCCATATTCTACATTTCATATTCTGACATTGACAATTTCATATTCTTTTCATATTTTCACATTTACATTCAAAAGATGATCTTATAAAGTTAGACACATTTTTGGTAAAATATATACTTTATTTCTTCATACAAAGAAATAGTTTGAATGTTCAGCATTTCATTATTTAAAAACATTTCTTCCATTGTGCTCTTTCACTGTGTAAAATTCCTTTGATGTACAAGATACCACAAAATACTTGATGTCCATGTTCCTTTTCATTTTTAAACATACCGAATCTGCTAAACCTCTAAATATGAACCACATTATACGCAGATGGGGTGGGAAAGACAAGCAACCCTAGCATTATATTTTGTAGATCTCTAAAAGGGTTGAATAAAACTCAACCAGAACAGATACAGCAGAGGTGGATCGTGACCATGAGTGCAAGCTTTTGAGATAGCGTTTCCTTTCGGACCGATCCTATTTCCTATAAAGTGCACTACTTTTGACCAGAGCCCTGTAGTCCTTGGTCAAAAGTAGTGCACTAAATAAGGAATAGAGTGCCATTTGGGATGCACACCTACTCTCTTAGTAACATGAATAACACCATAATTCCAATGCAATAGTGGGATTGTAAATGTAACAGAGGGCAACAGCCCCAGTCTCCTTTACTCCAACCGTTACAGAGAGAAAGATTGACATTACTCAGATTCAGAATTCCCTGCTCTATACAAAGGCCATTTTAAATGTTTTCAACAAACATTGCACTATAAGGAGAGAAGGGGAGGTTGAAGCGTTGTCCATATAGGCATGATCATTGAAAACAGGTGTAAATTCCTTGGTGGTAAAAGCCACTATGTGAATAAGGGACCAGTAAAATGCTGGGACAACCCCTCATCTCCACTAATACCATCCACTGGTTTGAGATTTAAAAAAATCTACCTTCATAACTGGTTCCACACTGTTGAAATGAGATGGAGGTTGGGTATTTGAATTAGACTGGGTAGTTTAGAGGCGCAACATTTTCTTAAAACTTACTTTACTTTTAAATTGCCAATAGTCAGTGACAGACACTTTCAACTTTGCATTTGATTGGAGGTAATTTAATGTGTAGTATGTAGGGGAAAGGATGTGCATATTCACTCTGGGTCCCTCCACACACAGCCGTTTTAGGCTTACCACCCAAATGGTCTCCTATTCACTATGGGCCCTGGTCACAAGTAGTACACTGTAAGGAATAGGGTGCATATTCAGCAGTTTTACAATCCAAAGAGGATAGGATGGCTTTGAAGTAGCCCCTACCTGCGAGAGTATGGGCCAGCATAACTAGACTGTTTCTCATATGAAGAATGTTTTCATATCATCTGTATCAGACATCCTACCTCAACTCATGCCAAGCATTCTCACTGCGCCATGAAGACAATGGTTGTCCCAAATGCCACCCTATTCCCTTTATATTTCACTACTTTTGACCAGGGGTCACAAGGCTCTGGTCTAAAGTAGTGCACTATATAGGGTAGTGTGCCATATGGGATGCATTCAAGGACTATACTATAGTCCTCCCCTGATCCAGTGTGTCCTCCCCTCTCAGTCTCTTCAACAAATCAAATGTCCCTAAGAGCAAATTTGAATGTGTATGACCTTTGAACCCTGGCTCTGAGCACACAGTGTCTTGTAATGGGAGCAAGAGTATAGCGGAGAGGAGACCTGAATCAATGGGCCTCAGTAAAGTTATTCCATTAGCATCATGTCAATATGGAGCCATATCAATGTGATGCAGTCAGAAATAGGATTTAGACCTTTGGTGGATGGGCCATTCATTAGAACAGGCTATAGGAGCACTAGAAGAGGAAGGCCACACATTAAGCATGGCTGACACAATGAGCAGCAGTTAGGCCTATTGATCCACCTGTTATTAAGTGAAATGGACATGAGATTAGCTGGTTGGGCCAATGACAGGGCAGGAGATCAGCTGGTTAGGCCAATGACAGGGCAGGAGATCAGCTGGTTAGTTCAATGGGACGGTATGATAATGGGTTGTGGATGGGGGTAACCGGTAATAACTGAAATGACCTAATTTCAATGAAACACAGTGTTTGAATGGATGGAACAGAAACCGATAGGAGTAATGTGGGGGTGAGGGTCTGATGATGTCTATTGAGGAAGGGTTTGATGATGGCTATTGAGGAAGGGTCTAATGATGGCTATTGAGGATGGGTCTGATGATGGCTATTGAGGAAGGGTTTGATGATGGCTATTGAGGATGGGTCTGATGATGGCTATTGAGGAAGGGTCTGATGATGGCTATTGAGGAAGGGTCTAATGATGGCTATTGAGGAAGGGTCTGATGATGGCTGTTTGAGGATGGGTCTGATGATGGCTATTGAGGAAGGGTCTGATGATGGCTATTGAGGATGGGTCTGATGATGGCTATTGAGGAAGGGTCTGATGATGGCTATTGAGGATGGGTCTGATGATGGCTATTGAGGAAGGGTTTGATGATGGCTATTGAGGATGGGTCTGATGATGGCTATTGAGGAAGGGTCTGATGATGGCTATTGAGGATGGGTCTGATGATGGCTATTGAGGAAGGGTCTGATGATGGCTATTGAGGAAGGGTCTGATGATGGCTATTGAGGAAGGGTCTGATGATGGCTATTGAGGATGGGTCTGATGATGGCTGTTGAGGAAGGGTCTGATGATGGCCATTGAGGATGGGTCTGATGATGGCTATTGAGGAAGGGTTTGATGATGGCAATTGAGGATGGGTCTGATGATGGCTATTGAGGAAGGGTTTGATGATGGCTATTGAATATGAATGTTTAAATCAGAATGCACATGAATGGAGTATGTATTACTGTTCTGTCAAACTCTATACCCATAAAATGGGGCATTAATAAATATCCCTCTATTCTTCCTTAAAGTATACTGTTGACATTAGGGACCATTTTAACTCTACTGAGTTTACATGAGGGACCATTAAGTGAAGAGTAAAGAAAAAAAACATTAAAGGTGGAATGTAAAAAATATAAAACAAAGTGTGGGCCAGATATTATGCATGTACATATATGGTTAGGCAGCTTAGTGAATTAATTGCTTAGAAATAAAAAATAAATTATTATAAAATAGATTTCTGTACATCTTACACACACACACACAAACACATACATACATGTACATATATATGCATATATATATATATATATATACATGTACATATATATACATATATAGCAACATCTCCCATGTCTTATTTGCCATTCATTGAATTACAGAAAATAAAATAAACAATGTGTTCTCCCAAATTCACATCCATCAATCCCAACCAAAGTTATGTCCCGTCATCTGGTAGAACTTCATGTTGAAAGGCCTGTAGAAGTCTCGTAGCCTCTGCACCACCTCTGGGTGGATGTTGGGGTGGGTCCGCCCTTTGGTTTTGCCCAGGCAGTGGGGCTTGCTGCTGCCCTCAGCCTTCTTGAGGCACGGGAAGCCCTTGGTCTGGTTGAAGTAGAAGTGTTTGTCTGTGATGATCCTCTTGAGTCCCAGGAAGTCCTGCACCCTGCCCAGCTCTCCGGCCGGGTCGCTGATCAGACGCTCCCCGCTCACAAACAGAATCTGGCCCATGGGGAAGTACTGTAGCCAGTTGTCCAGGTGCTTGGCATAGATGCCAATCTGGATGGCGCTCCAGGACGTGTCGATGAGCCCCGTAGTCCTGTTTTTGAAGGCCAGACTCTCGAAGGTGGGAATGTCTGGGTTCTTTGACAGTGTCTGTGTGTAGTCAGAAATAGCCCTGGTAATGGGGTCCCTCACCACCACGATCAGCTTGGTGTCCCGGGACATGGCGGAGATCCGGGCCGGGGCTTCTCTGGTCACAAAGTAGCTGGGGGTCTTCTCCATGGTGATCTGGCCCTCCAGGGTCTTGGGCATCAGCTCCCTGAGGAGAAGGAGGACAGGGTTAAAAGAAAATCTATGACTCATGACTATTACAACTATGAAATATTACACAGAGAGAGAGAGAGAGAGAGAGAGAGAGAGAGAGAGAGAGAGGATAATCTTGTATATAGTCATCAACCAGATGGAGAGCGGTGTTCTACAATCAATGAGCCAGTCAGTCAGAGAAGGTCACTTCTTACCTGGGCAATAGCAAACAGAGAAGTGCCCAGTCTCATCCCTCTGTCTGTTTATCTGTCTGGCTGTGCCAACTACCCTAATGGTTCAGTGAGGCTGGGCTAAATCTAAATCCACCCTGCCTCTTCAAACCATTAACCACTTAGGCAGCAAAGCTTAATCTGAAATTTCACTGACTCAGCTAGAGCCCTCTATGGCATGCCCATGGTGGAGTGCTGCTTCAACAACAAGCCCTGGAGCTGTCTGAAAGGAGATTTGACTTGTTTCAGACCAGCCAATGTTTCTAACAGGGCCCGGGCCAGCCAGGGTGGCTGTGATAGGGGGAGTGAGACAGACATGTCAAATCTATAAAGTAAAACCTATATGAACAACACATTTTGAATGAAAAGTGAATGTGCTCTCTACTGTGGTTTCATGTTTCAGAAATGGTAGCCAATCATGGAGAGTGGATTATGGTGAGGCAATAAGAGGGGCTTTGATGGACACCGGGACACGGATCCCATTTCCATCACTGGTGGAGAACCCCTGGAGCCTCTGGCAGAAAACCCTGTATTTCTCTGATTTCTACACGTGATCATTTGTTTCTGATACCGCTAGCTGGAGGTGAGGTGGTCCTGCTATAAACCGGAGATTACAGGTACTATTACTCATGCTTATACATGCTCATTAACACACACACACACACACACACACACACACACACACACACACACACACACACACACACACACACACACACACACACACACACACACACACACACTCACACACACACACACACACACACACTCACACACACACACACACACACACACACACACACACACACACACACACACACACACACACACACACACACACACACACACACACACACACACACACACACACACACACACATAGCCTTGATACAACCATGCAGGACACACAGCCTTGATTACAACCGTGCAGGACACATACGCATAAATGCACACTAGAAGCATGATATTATCTTGTTTGAACCCCGATCAAGTGCAGCAGTGTGCAGTGCTAGAAAGAAGAAACACCAATGGAAATACAACCCAGAATTATCTGTTTATTTATTCCCCCCTCCCCCCTATTTACTGTTCATGTCTGGTTGTTGGTGGTTTTTGTCATTGTTTTGCTTTTGTCTTTTTCATTTGCATTGGCAATGTAAACACGTTTCTCATGCCGTTGGAGCCCTTCGAATTGAATTCATATAACCCATGCAGGCAGGCTGTAGGGGGCATACACTCACAGAGATAAGGGTTCCTGTTAGCCTATTGTCGCCTGAGTATTTATTTTAGTTTTTTTTATTTCACTTTTATTGATTGCAATCGCTGTGTCAGATTTCAAAAAAACTTTACGGAAGAAGCATAATCTGAGAACGGAGCTCAGAACCCAAAACAGCCAGAGGAATATCTGCCATTTTGGAGTCAACAAAGTTAGAAACAACACCATAAATATTCACTTACCTTTGATGATCTTCATCAGAAGGCACTCCCAGGAATTCCAGTTCGACAATAAATGACTGATTTGTTCCATAAATTTCCATAATTTATGTCCAAATAGCCACTTGTTGTTAACGTGTTCAGCCCAGTAATCCATCTTCATGAGGCACAGGCACTTCATCCAGCCAAAAACTTGAAAAGTTCCGTTACAGTCCTTTAGAAACATGTCAAACAATGTATTGAATCAATCTTTAGGATGTTTTTAACCTGTTGCATCTCTAGGGGCGCTATTTCATTTTTGGATAAAAAACGTTCCCGTTTTAAGCGCGATATTTTGTCACGAAAAGATGCTCGACTATGCATATTCTATATATTGACAGTTTTGGAAAGAAAACACTCTGAAGTTTCAGAATCTGCAAAGATTTTGTCTGTAAGTGCCCCAGAACTCATTCTACAGGTGAAACCAAGATGATACTTCAACCAGGAAATGAGCAGAATTTCTGAAGCTCTGTTTTCTAATGTCTCCTTATATGGCTGTGAATGCGACAGGAATAAGCTTAGACCTTCTGCCATTTCCCCAAGATGTCGGCAGCATTGTGACGTATTTGTAGGTATATCATTGGAAGATTGACCATAAGAGACTACATTTTCCAAGTGTCCGCCTGGTGTCCTGCGTCGAAACTGGTGCGCAAAGCCAGGTGCAAGTATTTTTCCATTTGATAGAGAGGAGAAACCAGGCTTCCACGAACGATATATCATTGAAGAGATATGTGAAAAACACCTTGAGGATTGATTCTAAACAACGTTTGCCATGTTTTCAGTCGATATTATGGAGTTAATTTGGAAAAAAGTTCGCGTTTTGAGGACTGAATTTTCGTTTTTTTTTGGTAGCCAAATGTGATGTATAAAACGGAGCTATTTCTAATACACAAAGAATATTTTTGGAAAAACTGAGCATCTGCTATCTAACTGAGAGTATCCTCATTGAAAACATCAGAAGTTCTTCAAAGGTAAATTATTTTATTTGAAGGCTTTTATGTTTTTGTTGAAATGTTGCGTGCTGGATGCTAACGCTAATGCTAATGCTAAATGCTACGCTAGCTAGCTACTTTTACACAAATTATTGTTTTCCTATGGTTGAGAAGTATATTTTGAAAATCTGAGATGACAGTGTTGTTTACAAAAGGCTAAGCTTGAGAGATGGCATATTTATTTCATTTCATTTGCGATTTTCATGAATAGTTAACGTTGCGTTATGGTAATGAGCTTGAGGCTGTAGTCACGATACCGGATCCGGGTTTGGGAGATCAGAGAGGTTAACATAAAACATCCATAATGTTCCAACCGGAGAATTCCTTTGTCTTCGGAAAAGCACTGGAACGAGAGGTAACTCTGTCGTGAGTGAGGGTCATGAGACCAAGGCACTCTGCCAGACCACTGACTCAAAGAGGTCTCATGAGCCTCTCCTTTATAGTAGAATCCTCATTCAAGTTTCTAAAGACGGTTGACATCTATTGGAAGCCGTAGGAAGTGCAACTTTATCCATATCTCAGTGTCTATTCGGTAGGGCAAGCTTTGAAAAGCTACAGACCTCAGATGTCCCACTTCCTGGTTGGATTTTTCTCATGCCTGTCATATGAGTTCTGTTATACTCACAGACATCATTCAAACTGTTTTAGAAATGTCAGAGTGTTTTCTATCCAATGCTAATAATAATATGCATATATGAGCATCTGGGTCAGAGTAGGAGGCAGTTCACTCTGGGCACGCTATTCATCCAAAAGTGAAAATGCTGCCCCCTATCCCAAAAAGGTTAAGGAGAAGTCTATCTTTAATTCTGTGAATAACACTTGTATCTTTTATCAATGTTTACGATGAGTATTTCTGCAAAATCACCGGATGTTTTGGAATCAAAACATTACTGCACGTAAGGTGCCAATGTAAACTGAGATTTTTGGATATAAATATGCACATTATTGAACAAAACATACATGTATTGTGTAACATGATGTCCTATGAGTGTCATCTGATGAAGATCATCAAAGGTTAGTGATTAATTTTATCTATATTTCTGCTTTTTGTGACTCCTATCTTTGGCTGGAAAAATGGCTGTGTTTTTTCGACGTGGCTATGACCTAACATAATCATATGTTGTGCTTTCGATGTAAAGCATTTTTTTTTAATTGGACACGATGGGTAGATTAACAAGATGTTTATTTTTCATTTGCTGTATTGTGTGAAAGTGTGAAATATTTTT
The DNA here is from genome assembly GCF_013265735.2 of Oncorhynchus mykiss. Classification (NCBI taxonomy): domain Eukaryota; kingdom Metazoa; phylum Chordata; class Actinopteri; order Salmoniformes; family Salmonidae; genus Oncorhynchus; species Oncorhynchus mykiss. The sequence goes on from NC_048587.1 coordinate 52,279,118, forward strand.
GAATTTTGCGCGCTGCCTTTTCAGCGGAATGTTGTTGAGGGGCGCTTCACTCAGTTGATCTACATGTGTGTTTGTGTGCGGAGCAGGATTTTTGGAGCATTGGACAATTTTTGTTAACATGATATCCCCACCAGTCCCACTCCCATTCACAAGGTGGCAACGTTTTCTTGTAATGTCTTTTCATTTGGTGAAATCAAGGAAGAGTTGCTTTTCCTTGCTAGAAGTAGCTAGCTGGCAGCCTTGCTAGCCTGGCTAAAAACATAGAAAGCTAGCTAGCCTTTTTAGTTTCCCACATTCTGTCCATGTGAAATAATCAGATGTATAATTTTAAAACATATTCATATACTTGCCGGCTTGTGTATTCTCTCTCTAATTCGTTCTTTCTTTCTCTCTCTCGGAGAACCTGAGCCCTAAGGTCCATGCCTCAGGACTACCTGTCCTGATGACTCCTTGCTGTCCCCAGCCCACCTGGCCGTGCTGCTGCTCCAGTTTCAACTGTTCTGCCTGCGGCTATGGAACATTGACCTGTTCACCGGACGTGCTACCTGTCCCAGACCTGCTGTTTTCAACTCTCTAGAGACAGCAGGAGTGGTAGAAATACTCTGAATGATCGGCTGTGAAAAGCCAACTGATATTTACTCCTGAGGTGCTGGCCTGTTGCACCCTCGATAACCACTGTGATTATTATTATTTGACCCTGCTGGTCATCTATGAACATTTGAACATCTTGGCCATATTCTGTTATAATCTCCACCCGGCACAGCCAGAAGAGGACTGGCCACCCCTCAAAGCCTGGTTCCTCTCTAGGTTTCTTCCTAGGTTCTGGCCTTTCTATTCACCGTGCTTCTACAACTGCATTGCTTGCTGTTTGGGGTTTTAGGCTGGGTTTCTGTACAGCACTTTGAGATATCAGCTGATGTAAGAAGGGCTTTATAAATAAATTTGATTTGATATTCATTCCCATATCAGCTAAAGATAGAACATCGTGTATTGGTCATGGAGAAAAAAACAAATGGCTATCTAGCTGGCTACATCAGGTTCTAATTCATGGACATGTACTTCTGGTTAAGACTACTGCACCTCATCGCTAATTCATGGAAATGTACCTCTGGCTAAGACTACTGCACCTCATGGCTAATTCATGGAAATGTACCTCTGGCTAAGACTGCTGCACCTCATGGCTAATTCCTGGACATTTACTTATGGCTAGGACTACTGCATCTTATGGCTAATTCATGGACATGTACCTCTGGCTAAGACTACTGCACCTCATTGCAAAAACAACTGCACCGTATGGCTAAAACTACTACACCTCATGGCTAAAACTACTGCACCTCATGGCTAAATCTACTGCACCTCATTGCGAAAACTACTACACCTCATTGCTAAAATTACTGCACCGCGTGGCTAATTCATGGGCATGTACTTATGGCTAAAGGTACTGCACCTCATGGCTAATTCATGGACATGTACTTCTCGCTTAAACTACTGTACCTCATTGCTAAAACTACTGCACCTCATTGCTAAAACTACTGCACCTCATGGCTAATTAATGGACATGTACTACTGGCTAAGACTACTGCACCTCATGGCTAATTCATAGACATGTACTTCTGGCTAAAACTACTGCAGCCCATTGGTAAAACTACTGCACCTCATGGCTAAAACTACTGCACCTCTACTGCAAACTACTGCACTTCATGGACATGAACTACTGGCTGGTCCCTTCAATGAACTACTAGACATGGTGTGTAGTGGAAATTCCCTTTCTGAGAGAGACAGTGCAAGTGACAGAGGAGAGAGAGGGGGGTGTTGGAGAGAAAGAGCAAAAGAGAGACCTCCTGCCAAATGTATGACCATATTAAAGAAACACATTTCCCTCAGATTACACAGACCCACAAAGAATTTGAAAACAAATAAAATTTTGATAAACTCCCATATCTATTGGGTGAACTACCACAGCGTGCCATCACAACAGCAAGATGTGTGACCTGTTGCCACAAGACAAGGGCAACCAGTGAATAACAAACAGTATTGTAAATACAACCCATATTTATGTTTATTTATTTTCAATTTTGTACTTTAACAATTTGCATATCATTACAAAACTGTATGTAGATATAATTTGATATTTGCAATGTCTTTATTCTTTTAGAACTTCTGTGAGTGTAATGTTTACTGTTAATTTGATTGTTTATTTCACTTTTGTTTATTATCTACTTCACTTGCTTTGGCAATGTAAGCATATGTTTCCCATGCCAATAAAGCCCTTAAATTGAAATTGAATTGAGAGAGGGGGCGTTAGAGAGGAGGCGTTAGAGGGGGGGGGGGGGGGGATGATGAAATAAAAGAGACAAAGCCCAGGGGGGTGTGAGGTAACTAGGCAGATGCGTAGTAGTTTCAACAGAGTATTTCAAGAGCCAGCCAATGATCTAATTCTGAATATAAACTGGGTGGTTCGAGCCTTGAATGCTGATTGGCTGACAGCCGTGTTATATCAGACCATATACCATGGGTATGACAAAACATTTATTTTTACTGCTCTAATTACATTGGTAACCAGTTTATAATAGCAGTAAGGCACCTCAGGGGTTTGTGGTATATGGCCAATATACCACGGCTAAGGGATGTATCCAGGCACTCTGCATTTCGTAGTGCTTAAGAACAGCTCTTAGCCATGGTATATTGGCCATGTACCACACCCCCTTTAGCCTTATTGCTTAATCATATGAGATTGATTGCTGACATATCAGAAGAGAAGAGAAAAGAGGGAAGAGAGCCAAGGCTCCTTCCAAAAGCTAATGAACTGCCTATTGAAATCAAAAGAGATAGGGATGCACTGAATCTCTCTCTGCAAGAGCATGACAGATCTCCCTTTAGTAAGCAAAACCATTAATAGATAGAGAAGAGAAAAGTAAAGGCTAGACTGATTATATACAGTGCCTTGCGAAAGTATTCGGCCCCCTTGAACTTTGCGACCATTTGCCAAATTTCAGGCTTCAAACATAAAGATATAAAACTGTATTTTTTTGTGAAGAATCAACAACAAGTGGGACACAATCATGAAGTGGAACGACATTTATTGGATATTTCAAACTGAAAAATTGGGCGTGCAAAATTATTCAGCCCCTTTACTTTCAGTGCAGCAAACTCTCTCCAGAAGTTCAGTGAGGATCTCTGAATGATCCAATGTTGACCTAAATGACTAATGATGATAAATACAATCCACCTGTGTGTAATCAAGTCTCCGTATAAATGCACCTGCACTGTGATAGTCTCAGAGGTCCGTTAAAAGCGCAGAGAGCATCATGAAGAACAAGGAACACACCAGGCAGGTCCGAGATACTGTTGTGAAGAAGTTTAAAGCCGGATTTGGATACAAAAAGATTTCCCAAGCTTTAAACATCCCAAGGAGCACTGTGCAAGCGATAATATTGAAATGGAAGGAGTATCAGACCACTGCAAATCTACCAAGACCTGGCCGTCCCTCTAAACTTTCAGCTCATACAAGGAGAAGACTGATCAGAGTTGCAGCCAAGAGGCCCATGATCACTCTGGATGAACTGCAGAGATCTACAGCTGAGGTGGGAGACTCTGTCCATAGGACAACAATCAGTCGTATATTACACAAATCTGGCCTTTATGGAAGAGTGGCAAGAAGAAAGCCATTTCTTAAAGATATCCATAAAAAGTGTTGTTTAAAGTTTGTCACAAGCCACCTGGGAGACACACCAAACATGTGGAAGAAGGTGCTCTGGTCAGATGAAATCAAAATTGAACTTTTTGGAAACAATGCAAAACGTTATGTTTGGCGTAAAAGCAACACAGCTCATCACCCTGAATACACCATCCCCACTGTCAAACATGGTGGTGGCAGCATCATGGTTTGGGCCTGCTTTTCTTCAGCAGGGACAGGCAAGATGGTTAAAATTGATGGGAAGATGGATGGAGCCAAATACAGGACCATTCTGGAAGAAAACCTGAAGGAGTCTGCAAAAGACCTGAGACTGGGACGGAAATGTGTCTTCCAACAAGACAATGATCCAAAACATAAAGCAAAATCTACAATGGAATGGTTCAAAAATAAACATATCCAGGTGTTAGAATGGCCAAGTCAAAGTCCAGACCTGAATCCAATCGAGAATCTGTGGAAAGAACTGAAAACTGCTGTTCACAAATGCTCTCCATCCAACCTCACTGAACTCGAGCTGTTTTGCAAGGAGGAATGGGAAAAAATTTCAGTCTCTCGATGTGCAAAACTGATAGAGACATACCCCAAGTGACTTACAGCTGTAATCGCAGCAAAAGGTGGCGCTACAAAGTATTAACTTAAGGGGGCTGAATAATTTTGCACGCCCAATTTTTCAGTTTTTGATTTGTTAAAAAAGTTTGAAATATCCAATAAATGTCGTTCCACTTCATGATTGTGTCCCACTTGTTGTTGATTCTTCACAAAAAAATACAGTTTTATATCTTTATGTTTGAAGCCGGAAATGTGGCAAAAGGTCGCAAAGTTCAAGGGGGCAGAATACTTTCGCAAGGCACTGTATATATACACACACACAGGTGAGCCCTTACATATACGCACACACGCACGCACACACACACACTCCATTCCCCTGTTTCTTCAAGAGCGTTGATCCCACTTAAAGTGTTTATACAGCCTTCTAGAATGTCTTCAAGGAATATAAACCAAAGTCAGCCTTCAAATACAAAGCATTAGTCACTAATTCTCTGTAGAAATTATGGTGATACAGCCGGCAACCTTTTTGTCTTACGTAGTGCTAACATGATGCATGAAGTGCCTAGAACCAAAACAACTCAGAACAACAGCTCCCATTCTAATGACAATGGGGCCTGGCGATATGAAGGGATAGGAAGAGATAGATAGGGATTGGGAGGGATAAGGAAGAGATAGGGAAGGATAGGAAGGGATAGGGAGGGATATGGGAGGGACATGGGAAGGATAGGGAGGGAAATGGGAGGGATAGGGAGGGATTCTCCTGATTCCTGCTTACAAGCAAAAATTAAAGCAGGAAGCACCAGTGACTAGATCAATAAAAAAGTGGTCAGATGAAGCAGATGCCAAGCTACAGGACTGTTTTGCTAGCACAGACTGGGACATGTTACAGGAATCCTCTGATGGCATTGAGGAATACACCACTTCAGTCATTGACTTCATCAATAAGTGCATCGATGACGTCGTCTCCACAGTGACCGTACGTACATACCGCAACCAGAAGCCATGGGTTACAGGCAGCATCAGCACTGAGCTAAAGGCTAGAGCTGTGGCTTTCAAGGAGAGGGACTCTAACCCAGAAGCTTATTAGAAATCCAGGTATGCCCTCTGACAAACCATGAAACAGGCAAAGCATTAATACAGGACTAAGATTGAATTGTACTACACAGGCTCTGATGCTCGTCGGATGTTGCAGGGCTTGCAAACCATTACAGACTACAAAAGGGAAGCACAGCCGAGAGCTGCGCAGTGACATGAGCCTAGCAGATGAGCTAAACTACTTCTATGCTCGCTTCGAGGCAAACAACACTGACACATGCATGAGAGCACCAGCTGTTCCGGAAGACTGTGTGATCACGCTCTCCGCAGCCGATGTGAGTAAGACCTTTAAACAGGTCAACATTCACAAGGCCGCAGGGCCAGACGGATTACCAGTACGTGTACTGGAACCATGCGCTGACCAACTGGCAAGTGTTTTCACTGACATTTTCAATCTCCCCCTGTCTGTAATACCAACATGTTTTAAGAAGACCACCATAGTGCCTGTGCCCAAGAACACTAAGGTAACCTGCCTAAATTACTACCAACCCGTAGCACTCACATCTGAAGCCATGAGGTGCTTTGAAAGGCTGGTCCTGGCTCACATCAACACCATTATCCCAAAAACCCTAGACCCACTCCAATTTGCATACTGCCCCAACAGATCCAGAGATGATACAATCTCTATTTCACTCCACACTGCCCTTTCTCACCTGGACAAAATGAACACTATGTGAGAATATTATTCATATTGACTACAGCTCAGCATTCAACACCATAGTGCCCTCAAAGCTCATCAATAAGCTAAGGACCCTGAGACTAAACACCTCCCTCTGCAACTGGATCCTGGACTTCCTGACTGGCTGCCCCAAGGTGGTAAGGGTAGGCAACAACACATGCGTCACGCTGGACAAAATGAACACTATGTGAGAATATTATTCATATTGACTACAGCTCAGCATTCAACACCATAGTGCCCTCAAAGCTCATCAATAAGCTAAGGACCCTGAGACTAAACACCTCCCTCTGCAACTGGATCCTGGACTTCCTGACTGGCTGCCCCAAGGTGGTAAGGGTAGGCAACAACACATGCGTCACGCTGATGCTCAACACAGGGGCCCCTCGAGGGTGCTTGCTCAGTCCCCTCCTGTACTCCCTGTTCACTCATGACTGCACGGCCAGGCACAACTCCAACAGCATCTGTTTAAATTTTCCGATGAAAAAACAGTGGTAGGCCTGATCACCGACAACAATGAGACAGCCTATAGGGAGGAGGACAGAGACCTGACCATGTGGTGCCAGGATAACAACCTCTCCCTCAACGTGACCAAGACAAAGGAGAAGATTGTGGATTACAAGAAAAAAAGAACCGAGCACAAGGTGGCCATGCACGCCACCATTCTCATCGACGGGGATGCAGTTAAGCAGGTTGAGAGCTTCAAGTTCCTTGGTGTCCACATCACCTACAAACTAACATGGTCCAAGCACACCAAGACAGTCATGAAAAGGGCATGACAAAACCTATTCCCCCTCAGGATACTGAAAAGATTTTGCATGGGTCCTCAGATCCGCAAAAGGTTCTACAGCTCCATCAAGAGCATCCTGATTGGTTGCATCACTGCCTGGTATGGCACCTTCTCGGCCTCCGACCGCAAGGAACTACAGAGGGTAGTGCGAACGGTCCAGTACGTCATTGTGCCAAGCTTCCTGCCATCCAGGACCTATATACCAGGCAGTGTAAGAGGATGGCCCTAAAAATTGTCAAAGACTCCAGCCACCCTAGTCATAGATGGTTCTCTCTGCTAACGCACTGCAAGCGGTACCAGAGTGCCAAAACAATAGTCACTAGTCAATAGTCAATAGTCTCGCTATTGTTGTTTTCCTGCTGCTCTTAAATTACTTCTTACTTTTATCTCTTATTCTTGTCTGTATTTTTTTAAACTGCATTGTTGGTTGAGGGCTTGTAAGTAAGCATTTCACTGTAAGGTCTACATCTGTTGTTTTTGGCACATATGACTAAAAAAAAATGATTAGATTTGATATGAAGTGATAGGGAGGGATATGAAGGGATAGTGAATGATAGGGAGGGGTATAGGAGGGATATGGGAGGGATAGGAATGGATAGGGAGGATAGGTAGAGATAGGGAGAGGTAGAATGGGAAGGCAGATTGAGGTAGAATGTGCATGCTGATAGATTATGCTGATCTAGGGAATCCCTTGTGAATTAATTGTTGGAGGTTGAGATGGCTGGATGGATGGAGAAGGTAAAGGGAGGGTAGAGTTGGACAGAGAGAGTAGGAAGACAAGACCTGACAAATCCACCACAAGAAGAGAAGGCCCCTCAATAAAAACATCCCCCTCTGACTTGACCCACTCAACTCTGAGAAGAGTGGCAAAGAAGCAGAAAGGGAGGGAGTAGAATAGAAGAGAAGAGGAGGAGGGATATCAGTTCAGTGGGAAGAGTAGCTCTTGCGGGGAACAATGCCTATTATGCTCAATTTGATTTATGAGGTAGTTCTGTCAGCAAACCGGCAATTGTGTGACAACGAGCCCCTCTTTTTCCCTGCTTTCCTTTCAAAACGAGGACATTGTCCTTTGGCGGCAGGGTGAACAGGGCAGTGGCCAGGCCATGGGGGCGGGGGCGGGGGTGGAGGGGGCTGGGTTCCTATTGAGGACTGAGTGGAAGCACTTCTAGATCACTCTCAGCTTTGAGTGAGAGGAGCTTTTGGAGAGTTCTGGAGTGGAACGTGTGCCCAGAGGTTCCCCCTGGAACACTCGGCTGCCCCCTAGGTTCCATGAGCTCTAGGAAGATTCCACTGTCTCTCTCTGCTCTGTCTCACATGGGAGAAATGTCTTTACACTAAACAACTAACATCTATCCATGCTTTAGTATGATATATTTTACCAATCAAATTGTACTATTATTTTTCTATTCTCTCTCTCTCTCTCGCGCTCTCTCAGATGAACACGAAAAGAGAGATGTAGATACAACGTCGTCTGGTAAAATACAAAGACTTGTCTTTCTTTTGCGGTATAAGATAGGCATCTTCAGCCCCACTTGTTCCTTGACTGGGCATCAAAGTTTGGAGAATGTTGTGAATTATACCTATTTAACCCCTGTTTTCGACAACATGCTGACAAATAAGTCTGGGCTCAAAGTAGTCTATTAAGTATTCTATTGGTGCCTCTCTCTGTTCTGAATTTAGAAGAATCCTTCTGCATTGTTCGACTCTGAGGACACATTGAAGTTGGCTGTTTTCCTAAGCACCATTTATCACGGCATGGATGATGAAGGGTCCATTCAACAAAGGAAAGTATATTATATTTGACCGTTTTTTTGTAAGAACTAATTTGAACAAATTCAACAGCTTGAGCCCTCTATAGGATGCTGAAAGAAAGGTACTACAGTCTTTTTGTAATGGCCCAGCTTGTCTGTCTGTGAAATGGGATTGAAATTAGTAGAAAGAGTTTATGTAACACACACATACAGTGGATGCCACTGACTGAGCAGACAGGCAGATAAGCTCCACTATCGTGGATCTCTGCATACATATTTTCAAAGCAGTGTTGAGACACACACAGAAGCCAGATGTTTTGAAATATACCCCGATGAACCTGGAGTCTGACATTATATTTAAACGCAGAGCAAGGTTGCGGCTAGAAATTCAAAATAATAAGAGGAGATTAGAGTTAAGGAGAGGACAGGAGAGGAGGAGATAAGAGGAGAGGATATAAGAGGACAGGAAAGGAGAGAAGGAGATAAGAGGAGAGGATAGGAGGGGAGTAGCTAAGTGGAGAGGAGAGGATGAGGAGATCAGAGGAGAGGAGGAGAGGAGGGGAGAGAAGAGGAGGAGATAAGAGGACAGGAGACGAGAAGAAAGAAGACGAGTGGAGGAGAGGAGAGGAGAGGAGAGGAGAGGAGAGGAGAGGAGAGGAGAGGAGAGGTAAGAAAATAAGAGGAGATGAGAGGAGGGGAGGAGATAAGAGAAGAGGAGCAAAGAGGAGATAAGAGAAGAGGATGCTAGGTTCCTGCAAGAGAGGAGAGGAGAGGAGAGGAGAGGAGAGGAGAGGAGAGGAGAGGAGAGGAGAGGAGAGGAGAGGAGAGGAGAGGAGAGGAGAGGAGAGGAGGAGATAAGAGTAGAGGAGCAAAGAGGAGATAAGAGGAGAGGATGGTAGGTTCCTGTACATGGCCATTTAGTGTTTCCTGGCATCATTTCCAGTTTGAAGAGATCCAGGGATCTCCTCTTAACCTACGGGGCAGGAGATTGCATGCGTGGATTGCCTGTGTTCGCACTTACGTCTGTGCGTTCTCTTGATTGTGTGTGTAGTCTCTATTTGTTAGTGAGTAAATGACTGGCTGGCTGCCTGACTGGCTGGCTGGTTAACTGCCTGGCTGACTGGCTGACTGTGGGATGAACCCTATTTGATACTAAAGCACCATTAAGCCTTGAGAAGGAGCCCCTCTTCAGACTGTCAGGATACTTTCCATCCAGGCCTGGAGCTACACATTAATAGACCTCGCTGAATAAATGGTGTCACTGGATCTCTGTAAGATGTCGGGTTGGATGGTGGAACAGGCACAAACAATCACACTGCATACAGACGGCACAAACAATCACACCACATACAGACACAAGCCCCTGGAAGAGGCTGTCTGAGCGGTCTACTGAAGAGGAGAGATGAATAATGTCGACAGGCGTAGCCTCACAGATATACTGACACACTGACCTGGCTGGATGGCTGGCTGGCTGGCTGGCAGGCAGAGCCCAGCCTCTTTCAAACCTCTACCGCATACAAGGAGACAGACTCTCAGAACATCATACGAAAGAATTGACCTTCGGCTCCAACGTTAACAAACAATGAACTTAAACAGCCCATACATCACTGAAATCACAGGGAGAAATATGCCAACAAAAGGCATTCTTATCTAAGCATGTTTACTCTTAATGTCTATCTGGTTTTAGTTCAGGCTATGGACAAGCCAGAGAAGAGTAAATCAAGAGAAAGTAACCGACACATACAGAGTGAGGGATTGTATCTCAGGCAGAGTCAAAAAGACACACCAACACTGTATTACTGTACCCACCAGCTTTATATACTTGCTTGCACTACAAATGGTACCCTATTCCTTATATAGTGCACTACATTGGACTAGAGCCCTATGTGCCCTGGTTAAAAGTAGTGCACTTTATAGGGAATAGGGTGCTATTTGGAATGCATTCACATCACAATAGTCTCTGTTTTTCCATGAAAACACTTAACTGAGGATAGAGTGCTCCAGAAGCCTTTCTCACAACCACATTGGTTCCTTTGTGGTGGGTTACCATCCCCACAGCATGACACATACAAATCACTCAATTCAATAACTCACCATTTGCTACACGGTCTGTTTCGGGTATATTTTTTGCTAATCAGCACCTCTGGAAGGAAAAAATAACAGTAAGAAAGTGGCATTGTTCTAATCTGAAGGAGTTACAGGCCTGAGGCCATGCAGGGTGAATGACATCACTGAGTGTTAATAAAAGGACTGTGGTAAGGAGAGGCAGGGTGAGTGACATCACTGAGTGTTAATAAAAGGACTGTGGTAAGGAGAGGCAGGGTGAGTGACATCACTGAGTGTTAATAAAAGGACTGTGGTAAGGAGAGGCAGGGTGAGTGACATCACTGAGTGTTAATAAAAGGAATGTGGTAAGGAGAGGCAGGGTGAGTGACATCACTGAGTGTTAATAAAAGGACTGTGGTAAGGAGAGGCAGGGTGAGTGACATCACTGAGTGTTAATAAAAGGACTGTGGTAAGGAGAGGCAGGGTGAGTGACATCACTGAGTGTTAATAAAAGGACTGTGGTAAGGAGAGGCAGCTCTCCATGTGGTATAAATAAAACAGTGAGGGTGGTGGGGGAGTAGGGAGGTGGGGGAGAACGTTGGTGGGGGAGTAGCAAGGTGTGGGAGTGGGGGAAATCGGTGGGTGATGGGGGAGTAGTGTGGTGGGTGAGTAGGGGAGTGGGGGAACATCGGGTGGAGAAGCAGGGGAATGGGGAGTAGAGCAATGGGGGAGTAGCGTGGTGGGCGAGTGGGGGAATGGGGGAGTAGGGGAATGGTGGGGGATTAGGGGAGTAGGTGAATAGGGTGGTGGGGGAGTAGGGGAGTGGTGGGAGAATAGGGTGGTGGGGGAGTAGGGGAGTGGTGGAGTGGTGAAGTAGGGGAGAGGCGGAGTAGGGGAGCAGTGGAGGAATAGGGTGGTGGGGAAATAGGATGGTGGGGGAGTAGGGGAGTGGGGGAATAGGGTGGTTTGGGAGTATGGGAGTGGTGGAGTGGAGGAGTAGGAGATGGGGGAGAAAGGGAGTAGGGGAGTGGTGGAGTAGGGGAGTGTGGAAGTAGAGGAGTGGTGGGGGAGAACGGGAGTGGGGGATTAGGGAAATGGGAAGTGGTGGAGTAGGGGTGGTGGGGGAGTGGTGGGGGAATAGGGTGGTGGGGGAGTGGGGCTGTGGTGGAGTAGGGGAGTGGTGGAGGAATAGAGTAGTGTGGAAGTAGGGGAGTGGTGGGGGAATAGGGTGGTGGGGGAGTGTGGGGGAGTAGGGGAGTGTGGAATTAGGGGAGTGGTGGAGTAGGGGAGTGGGAGAGTAAGAGAGTGGTAGAGTATGGGAGTAGGGGAGTGGGAGAGTAAGAGAGTGGTGGAAGTAGGGGAGTGTGGGAGTAGGGGAGTGTGGAAGTAGGGGAGTGGTGGAGTAGGGGAGTGGTGGAGTAGGGGAGTGTGGGAGTAGGGGAGTGTGGAAGTAGGGGAGTGGTGGGGAGAGGTGGGGAATAGGGTGGTGGGGGAGTATGGGAGTGGTGGGGGAATAGGGTAGTGGAGGAGTAGAGGATTGGGAGCGTAAGGGAGTGGTGGAGTAGGGGAGTGTGGGAGAAGGGGAGTGTGGAAGTAGGGGAGTGGTGGGGGATTAGGGTGGTGGGTGTGGTAGGGAAGTGGGGGAATAGGGTAGTGGGAGAGTAGGGAAGTGGTGGAATAGGGGAGTGGTGGATAGGGGAATGGTTGAGGAGTAGCGGGGTGGGGGAGTATGGTGGTGGGGGAGTAGGGGAGTGGGGATATAAAGTGCCCCTTCACTTCCTTACCTTAAACAAGGTATTTCTGTTTTTTTTTTTTACTGTTTTTGCTTTATCATTATGGGGTATTGTGTGTAGATTGTTGAGGATTTTTATTTATTTAATCCATTTTAGAATAAGGCTGTAATGTATCAATGTGGAAAAAGTCAAGTGGTCTGAATACTTCCCGAAGGCAGAGAAATTCCTTCTCGCAACTATCTACGCACTCTCCTCCTCTCACCCTTTCCCTCTCACATTCCCTCATCAGCTGTCTGTGACCAGGCAAAAAAAATGAATCAAAGCCAAATCGTCATATTATGACCACTAACCGCTACACACAGCCTACATCGTTGTCAAGTCAAACTCAACATAACTACTTGAACTAATGTGTTTGTAAACCCCCTATGACTCTCTGGTCTGGAAACAGCACTGGCTCTCTGGTCTAGACACAGCCCTAGCTCTCTGGTCTGGAAACAGCACTGGCTCCATGGTCTGGAAACAGCACTGGCTCTCTGGTCTGGATACAACCCTGACTCTCTGGTCTAGACACAGCATACATGTCACCATCCCCATTACAGACAGACAGACAGACAGACAGACAGACAGACAGACAGACAGACAGACAGACAGACAGACAGACAGACAGACAGACAGACAGACAGACAGACAGACAGACAGACAGACAGACAGACAGACAGACAGACAGACAGAGACACTCACTCACTTAATCACTCACTACGGTCAAAAATTGTAGAACACCTACTCAATCTAGGGTTTTTCTATATTTTTACATTGTAGAATAATAGTGAACACATCAAAACTATGAAATAACGCATATGGAATCCTGTAGTAATCAGAAAAGTGTTAAACAAATCAAGATATATTTTATATGTGAGATTATTCAAATAGCCACCCATTGCCTTGATGACAGCTTTGCACACTCTTGGCATTCTCTCAACCAGCTTCATGAGGTAGTCACCTGGAATGCATTTAAATTAACAGGTGTGCAATCTTAAAAAGTTATTTTGTGGAATTTCTTTCCTTCTTAATGCGTTTGTCTTGTCAGAAGATAGGGGTGGTATACAGAATACAGCCCTATTTGGTAAAATACAAAGTCCATGTTATGGCAAGAACAGCTCAAATAAGCAAAGAGAAACAACTGTCCATCATAACTTCTTCTTCAGGCTAGGGTCTATTTTTCTCAATTTCCGTCTGACTGACGTACCAAAAGTAAACTGCCTGTTGCTCCGGCCCTGAAGCCAGGATATACATATAATTGGTACCATTGGAAAGAAAACACTCTGATGTTTGTAGAAATGTTAAAATAATGTAGGAGTCTATAACACAATAGATATGGTAGGAGAAAATCCAAAGAAAAACCAACCAGAATAATATTTTTGGAGAGCACATGCTGTTCCAATGGAACGTCTAGGGAAATAATAAAATCTAGCTCCCAATATGCAATTCCTATGGCTTCCCCTGTCAGTAGTCTTTGTTCAAGGTTTCAGGCTTGTTTCTTCCAAAATGAGAAAGAAATATGAGTTTTACTACAGGGACACAGACTTGGAAATTCGTATATGTGCGCGCACCTGCTAATATCGCTTTCCTATTGAACATACTTCTTTCCGTATTAAATATTATAGTTTAATTACATTTTAGGGTATCTGAGGATTACATAGAAACATATTTAGGGGTACATTTTCTGATTCCTATCTTGGCATGTTGAACGAGTGTGTTACTCAAATCGATGGCGCCAACTAAACAGACTTTTTGGGATATAAAGAAGGATTTTATCTAACAAAACGCCACTACATGTTATAGCTGGGACCATTTAGATGACAAATCTAAACGGAATACTTAATCGCTATTTGTGAATTTATGAGACCTGTGCCAGTGGGAAAATATGTTGATGTGGGGCGCCGTCCTCAAAACAATCTCATGGCATGCTTTCACTGTAAAGCCTACTGCAAATCGGACAGCGCATTTAGATTAACAATAATTTGAGCTTTTAACCAATATTAGACACTTGTTTGTACCTAAATGTTTAATATCCATTATTTGTATCATTATTTATTTGAAATGCGCGCCCCCCTGTTTCACCGGAAGATGTCCGCCTAGCCTTAATTAATGAATGTCAGTCAATACGGACAATTTCAAGAATTTTGAAAGTTCAGTTCCAAAAAACATTAAGCGCTATAATTAAACTGGTTCTCATGAGGTCCGCCAAAGGAATGGAAGATGCAGAGTTACCTCTGCTGCAGAGGACAAGTTCATTAGAGTTACCAGTCTCAGAAATTGCAGCCAAAATAAATGCTTCACAGAGTTTCAAATAACAGATACATCTCAACATCAACTTCTCTGAGGAGACCGTGTGAATCAGGCCTTCATGGTTGAATTGCTGCAAGAAAACCACCACTAAAGGACATCAATAATAAGAAGAGACTTGCTTGGACCAAGACTTGTGGAAATTTGTCCTTTGGTCTGGAGTCCAAATTTGAGATATTTTAGTTCCAACCACCATGTCTTTGTGAGACGCAGTGTGGGTGAACGGATAATCTCTGCTTGTGTATTTTTCACCGTAAAGCATGGAGGAGGAGGTGTGATGGTGTGGGGGTGCTTTACTGGTGACACTGTGTGTGATTTATTTAGATTTCAAGGCACACTTAACCAGCATGGCTACCACAGCATTCTGCAGCGATACGCCATCCCATCTGGTTTGGGCTTAGTGGGACTAACATTTGTTTTTCAACAAGACAATGACCCAACACACCTCCAGGCTGTGTAAGGGCTATTTTAACAAGAATGAGAGTGATGGAGTGCTGCATCAGATGACCTGGCCTCCACAATCACCCGACCCCAAATTAAGATGGTTTGGGATGAGTTGGACCGCAGAGTGAAGGAAAAGCAGCCAACAAGTGCTCAGCATATGTGGGAACACCTTCAAGACAGTGTGAAGCTGGTTGAGAGAATGCCACAAGTGTGCAAAGCTGTCATCAAGCAAAGGGTGGCTATTTGAAGAATCTCAAGTATATAATATATTTTGATTTGTTTAACTCTTTTTTCATTACAAAATGATTCCATATGTGTTTTGATGTCATAGTTTTGATGTCTTAACTATTATTCTACAATGTATAAAATATTAAATATAACGAAAACCCCTTGAATGAGTAGGTGTTCTAAAAATTTGACCGGTAGTGTACACAGACACACATGTATATATATATACACACACGCTACTTTGCATCCTGTTTGAATTGGCTGACATCCATAACTGCCTGAGAACTTTTTAAAGGCAGGTGAGCTACAAAACGAGGGGATTTCCCCGTTGTCAGTCAGTTTACAGGCATCCATATTTGTGTGTGTGTGTGTGTGTGTGTGTGTGTGCGCGTGTGTGTGTGTGTGTGTGTGTGTGTGTGTGTGTGTGTGTGTGTGTGTGTGTGTGTGTGTGTGTGTGTGTGTGTGTGTGTGTGTGTGTGTGTGTGTGTGTGTGTGTGTGTGTGTTCACCATGACATGTCTCTCCTCCATTACTCACAGACAGTACAGCTGTGGTGTGGGTTAATGGTGTAAAAATTCCTCTGGCTAACATATAATTAGTGTTGTGTGGCAATAGTAACACAAGTGACAATTAAACTGTTCATTTGTGATGAGAATAATGACAGCAGTGTTGTTGTGCTCTTGGATCCTCAGGCAGTTCTAAAGCTCGGTCTTGGATGATAGCCTAGATAATGTCTGCTATGATATCTCAGTGCATCCCGAAGACAAGAAAAATTGCAGTTAAGTATAGTGAGCTGGTCGGGGCACACGTTGTTAACCAACTGCTGCTAGTTCCAGTTATCGGCCAGCGTTGATGTCCAAGATGGAGCGAGATTTCAGGGTTTCATTATTTCATTTGTATGTCGGATAACCATCGACAGCACGATGACAAATGTTTTCTTTTCGCCCTCCGCTGTCTCTAGCGAGGGCCTCATGGTTCGCAGCGAAACATGATCCGCTCACACTCCATGCCAGAAAGACCCAAAAAAATCTGAGATTTGAAAAAGACATTTGAGAAATGGGTCCTGCCAACAAAATATGTGAGCCTTGGCCAGAACACTTTAGAGTTTGTTTTCACAAGACTTTTCAACTGTTATACAGTAATTATTCACTGTATTTTTACCTCACGTACGTCTTGCTGTGCTTTTCTGTGCTCAGTTCCACAGGATAATCATATCCTGTTGTCTCACTATGATAGTTTACGTTTTTCTCACAATTATTTAGGAAACTCAAACTGTTCCTGCCAAAGTTAGTCCAGTCCTGTGTCTCAGGGGTCTTCAACCTTTCCTTGCCCAGTGACCCCAGCGCAGGCAAACCGGCAACCCAGGGACATTAGCAAAAAAGGAAAAGTCCCACACACTGGGGAGCCAGAACCAGCCAATAACAATTAGTATTTGCCCCAAAATGTGCTTTATTACAGACAGAATTACTCCTCACATTCATCAGCTCTCTGGGTGGCTGGTCTCAGACAATCCTGCAAGTGAAAAAGCCGGATGTGGAGGTCCTGGGCTGGCATGGTTACACGTGGTCTGCGCTTGTGAAGCTGGTTGGATGTACTGCCAAATTCTCTAACACTGGAGGCTCCTTATGGGAGAGAAATTCATATTAAATTATCTGGCAACAGCGCTGGTGGACATTCTTACAGGCAGCATGCCAATTGCACACTCCCTCAAAACTTGAGACATCTATGGCATTGTGTTGTGTGACCAAAACCTGAATATTTTAAAGTGGCCTGTTATTGTCCCTAGCACAAGGTGCACCTGTTTAATCAGCTTCTTGATATGTCACACCTGTCAGGTGTGGGTTCAATTCCCACGGGGGACAAGTCAGTCGCTCTAGATAAGTGTCTGTTAAATTAATTAAATGTAAAATTATCTTGGCAAAGGAGAAAAGCTCACTAAAGTGGGTGTAAAAGAAAAATAAGGTTTGTGTGTGTATGGAACATTTCTGGCATCGTATTTCAGCTCATGAAACATGGGACCAACACTTTACATGTTGCGTTTATATTTTTGTTTAGTGTACACTGCCAGTCAAAAGTTTTAGAACAACTACTCATTCAAGAGTTTTTCTTTATTTTTAATATTTTCGATATTGTAGAATAATAGTGAAGACAGACATCAAAACTATGAAATAACACATATGGAATCATGTAGTAACCAAAAAAGTGTTAAACAGATCAAAATATATTTTATAGTTGAGATTATTCAAATAGCCACCCTCTGCCTTGATGACAGCTTTGCACACCGGTAGTGTATATATCATTATTTCATTTTCCGGTGACCCCTGGTTGAATACCCCTTCTGGATCTAATTTGTGTATTTATTTTATTCAAATTGTTCTGGTGGAGGTTTGCAGAGGTAAAGGTGCATACCTTGCTGCTAGGTAAATCAACATTGTTCCGGGATTTGTCCAACAATTCAGCAAAGCTCCACTCAACTCTGCTCTCTCTTACAGGAACAACCTGCATACTAACTTCAAACAGTCCTACTGAACACACAGAGAGGGAATATGGTCCAGGTTAAAACAATTTCTTACAGGCATGTGGCCATGCAGGGTGAGTGACATCACTGGGTGTTAATATAATGACTGTGGTAAGAAGAGGCAGCTCTCCATGTGGTATAAATAAAACAGTGAGGATAGTGGGGGAGTAGGGGGGTGGGGGAGAACGTTGGTGGAGGAGAAGGGGGGTGGGGGAGAATGGTGGTGGAGGAGTAGGGGGGTGGGGGAGAATGTTGGTGGGGGAGTAGGAGCTGGGGGAGAATGTTTGTGGAGGAGTAGGGGGGTGGGGGAGAATGTTGGTGGAGGAGTAGGGGGGTGGGGGAGAACATTGGTGGGGGAGTAGGGGGGTGGGGGAGAACGTTGGTGGGGGAGTAGGGGGGTGGGGGAGAATGGTGGTGGAGGAGTAGGGGGGTGGGGGAGAACGTTGGTGGGGGAGTAGGGGGGTGGGGGAGAACGGTGGTGGAGGAGTAGGGGAGTGGAGGGGTGGGGATATAATGTGCCCCCTTCACTTCCTCCTCTCATGTAGCTCACTGTTTTTGACCAAGACCCATAGGTACTAGAGAATAGGGTACCATTTGGGATGCAACCCGAGTCTTTACCTTGAGCTGTTGCCATTTACAGAAGTGGTTTTCTCCTGAAGCAGGAGGAATGAGGACTAGCTATGCTAAAAGGTTCCTTCTCTTTCACAATTCCTTTCAGAACGATGGAGGTCCCATTGGTTCCTTGGGTAAGACAACGTTCACCTCATCACTTTGATTGACATTTGATACAAAATAAGGTATAGCTGACACTGCAATAGTGAGCCAAGCCAACAAGTAAATCTACTCCGAGCGCAGACATTTCCTCGACACGTACACAGCAGTGGCGGTCGGTGCCGTTTAAGATGGGCATTGCCTTATTTCTATTACAGCATGTTGGATGACTGTCATTCATATTCCATTCACCCAGCTCAATATAACATCTATTGGTTTAGTCTACCCTGTACCCATCGGGAGGGTGCTACAACCTAGCCTATGAATGAAAATGTACAACGTAGGTGCACAGGTTGAGAGAATTTTCAATAACTCTTTTCACAATCTTGTCTGCATCTAGCTGATCAAGGGTGTAATCATTAATCCAACAGTTGCAAATGTGAGTTTCTATAGGACAAATTCAGGTATGTTTATCCCTGTTTCATTCCGAAAGCAGAAGATAGAACCAATAGAGAGAGTGGAAGAGAGAGAGAGAGGAGAGAGAGAGAGAGAGAGAGAGAGAGAGAGAGAGAGAGAGGGGAGAGAGAGAGAGAGAGAGAGAGAGAGAGAGAGAGAGAGAGAGAGAGAGAGGAGAGAGAGAGAGAGAGCCAATGGGAGTTTGGCCCCTGGGTTTGATTGGCTGGGTTGCCTTGGAGCTGAGCTGTTCTCCTCTGAGGACCATTCACTATCGAGAGAGAGAGACAGAGAGAGACAGCAACACAATTAGAACCAAACAAATCATTAGAAAACAAAAAGATAATTACTTGACACATTGGAAAGAATTTAGAAAAAAAACAGAGCAAACTAGAATGCTCTTTGGCCCTAAACAGAGAGTACCCAGTGGCAGAATATCTGACCACTGTGACTGACCCAAACTTAAGGAAAGCTTTTACTATGTACAGACTCAGTGAGCATTGCCTTGTTATTGAGAAAGGCCGCCATAAAATGTGGAAACTAAGCTGCACATCCTAACCTCCTGCCAAATATTTGACAATGTTCGAGACACATATTTCCCTCAGATTACACAGACCCACAAAGAATTTGAAAACAAATATTATTTTGATAATTTGGGGGTGAAATTCAACAGTGTGCCATCACAGCAGCAAGATGTGTGACCTGTTGCCACAAGAAAAGGACAACCAGTGAAGAACAAACACCATTGTAAATAAAACCTATATTTATGTTTATTCATTTTCCCTTTTGTACTTTAAATATTTGCACATGATTACAACATTGCATATAGACATAATGACATGTGAAATGTCTCTAATATTTTTGCAATTTTTGTGAGTGTAGTGTTTACTGTTCATTTTTTATTGTTTATTTCACTTTTGTTTATTATCTATTTCACTTGCTTTGGCAATATATATATATATGTTTCCCATTCCGTTAAAGCCCCCTTGAAATTAATTGAGAGAGAGAAATCACTCAGAGCTCCTGATGAGGTGTGCTCTTTTATGGCCGAGGATAAATAGAACACATCCTAGTCCCTGCTACCTAACTCTCACAGCCCCAGCCCCTACCCTATCCTCATTACCTGCCAATGCTCAACCTCACCCTAATGGTTACCTCTGGGACTTAATACCTGGGACAAGTCGAGGTTTACAGGTTTACTGTCATCTCCTTCTCCTCCTCCTCCACGCCCACCCCTTTCTCACCCACCACTCTCGTCTCTTAATATCTGGGGGAGCAAAGCCAACAGAACACAGACTGGCCATGGTGTTGGAAGGAAAGCTGTGTAAGAAAGAGGCTACTGAATAACAAAGCATATAGGAAAGCTTATGTGTTTTTCTCTCCAACTCCAAGCCCCTGGGCTCTTTTTAACGTGCCAAACAGTGTTTATTTAGCAGCAATGAATGACCATTAACTCAGGAGGGAGGTCTGATATTGCTCTGACATGTGTTCCCACATCCAAATAATCACCTCGTTAAATACTGCCCAATTCACCAACGCCACAGAGGGAGGGTCTGTTCAAGGAGAGAGAGAGGGGAAGAACATCACTACCTCAGAAGACCATAGCTCATCTTCTTCTTTTTCAATTATTTATTCTTCATCCTTGCCTCCCTCA
Organism: Oncorhynchus mykiss; assembly: GCF_013265735.2. Taxonomy (NCBI): domain Eukaryota; kingdom Metazoa; phylum Chordata; class Actinopteri; order Salmoniformes; family Salmonidae; genus Oncorhynchus; species Oncorhynchus mykiss. The sequence continues at coordinate 52,299,805 of NC_048587.1, forward strand.
TCTAGCTCTGACTCCAGTCCCGGGGGGAATACATGAACGATTTCTCAAGAAACAGACAGACAAACAAGTGTCTGCTCTCCTCATCCAGAGTGAATGAATGAGCGCAAGCAATAGTCAGAGTTTTTTAAAAAGTTATTTACTGTGTGTGTTTGAGTGTGTGCATGCGACACTGAGTTCCTCTCCGGCTCAGTGTCTTTTATCCATAGTTCCAGTAGGAGGTTCCTGCCTGTGGCGGCCATCTTCTTCCCAATGTTGTGGTCAGTCCTCAATAGGCTCTCACATGGGCCACCAGGCCACCGCAGTGCTGCACTAGCTAGCTGCCACTCCCCTCTCCCCAGGTCACCGCTTTCACAATTAGCCGGTGGTAATTTGGGGATGCAAGCTCAAAGCTGCCTTTCTCCAGCATCCAGCCCCCTCCTCCACCCCTATTCTAGCCTCCATTCAGTAGGGCCATACCGGCTTAGGCAGCGGGAGCGAGGGCCTCTTCTCCCCTTCTGTGCTGACCAAAGGGCTCTCTGGGTCATTGAGGCCTGCAGGGAGACCCGCCCAGGATCGGGCGGACAGAGCACAACATGTGACACTATTCTTATTTGCCAATAGACGGAGTGCACAGCTGGAGAATGGAGAAAGGAGATTCTGAAATGAGAGGAGGGTTATTTTGGGGTGGAGGGGAGAATGGGGGGGGGGGGGGGGTGGGGGGCAGTCAGGGTTGAGGGTTGAAGCCTGACCACAAAGAAAATAATCCTCTCTCATTTGGGACCACTGGGGAAGTTTACCCAACACTGAGGAATGGTTTCGAGCTACTTGTTTTTATGTTTGCTGCTCTCGCTCTTTGAGGAGGGGATGTCAACCTGCTGTCAGCGGTACGGTTGGCTGGTCGGCCATGTTGGCCCCTGAGGAGGGGAGCTGTGGAGGGAGGGAAGGCCAGGATGTAGGATACAGGAAGCCATCAGAGCGCAACGTATCAGACCGTCGCAGAGTCAACATTCCTCTCTAACTATAACTACAATGTAATAGCAGCCGTTTTCAGTTTGCGGTTTCACAGAATATTTCAGCTACCTCATCAGATAAATCCCTTACAGTGAATACAGTTTCTGTCTCACAGATGGAAAGTCAGGTTCCTTAATTCAGCAGGTTAGTTTGTATATCGACATAAGTGTGAAAAGATTTGTGAAAAGTGTGAAAAGTGAAAAGATTTGGAATACCCAGTGGGACCTGTAGGGTCCAGCAGCCCTGTAGGGTCCAGCAGCCCTGTAGGGTCCAGCAGCCCTGTAGGGTCCAGCAGCCCTGTAGGGTTCAGCAGCCCTGTAGGGTTCAGCATCCCTGTAGGGTCCAGCAGCCCTGTAGGGTCCAGCAGCCCTGTAGGGTTCAGCTGCCCTGTAGGGTTCAGCAGCCCTGTAGGGTTCAGCAGCCCTGTAGGGTCCAGCAGCCCTGTAGGGTTCAGCAGCCCTGTAGGGTTCAGAAGCCCTGTAGGGTTCAGCAGCCCTGTAGGCTCCAGCAGTCATGTAGGGTTCAGCTGCCCTGAAGGGTTCAGCAGTCCTGTAGGGTTCAGAAGCCCTGTAGGGTTCAGCAGCCCTGTGGGGTTCAGCAGCCCTGTAGGGTCCAGCAGCCCTGTAGGGTTCAGCAGCCCTGTAGGGTCCAGCAGCCCTGTAGGGTTCAGCAGCCCTGTAGGGTTCAGAAGCCCTGTAGGGTTCAGCAGCCCTGTAGGGTTCAGCAGCCCCGTAGGGTCCAGCAGTCCTGTAGGGTTCAGCAGCCCTGTAGGGTTCAGCAGCCCTGTAGGGTTCAGCAGCATTTTCCTGCTCTGCAGATGGTCAAGCACATAGTGCCTGTCAGTCAGCAGCAGCCATACTGGCTTCCAGTCAAAGGCCCTTAACCCATCTAACCCTTCTACACGCTTCACCTACAATCAGGCCAGACTAATCAATACACACTACTCTCTAAGGACCCAGGGACAACGCTTTGTGTCATCTGTGTGTGTTTGGTGTCTGTCTGTGTGTGTGTGTTGACCATTCTTTTGACTGGAGAAGAAAATTCTAATGTTTCACAGCTGCGTCTCAAAGCATTTCCTCGTCACAGGAGAAGACTTAAAAGCTGGTTGACTGACTCCATCATTCTCCATTTGAGGTAGTTTCTATTTTTTGGACAACACTCACATTCCTTCCAGACTTTCGTGTTCGATCAAATTAGTTTAAACTTTGCCCGCATGGCATTAAAACCAGGTGGCCTTTCTGCCATCTTGCCTGCCAGAGAGAAAAGGGAGAGGTCTTTCTGCAATTCTGCCTGCCAGAGAGAAAAGGGAGAGGTCTTTCTGCCATTCTGCCTGCCAGAGAGAAAAGGGAGAGGTATTTCTGCCATTCTGCCTGCCAGAGAGAAAACAGAAGAGGTCTTTCTGCCATTCTGCCTTCCAGAAAGAAAAGGGAGAAGTCTTTCTGCCATTCTTTCTGCCAGAGAGAGTAGGGAGAGGTCAGTGGAGAGGACAGTGTGTGTTGGGTCACCTACATGTAAACAGGAGTGCTCCTGTGGTGAAGAGATAAAGAAGAGACATCCAACCAGAACTTGACACGGACATGAGCCCCTGTCTGGTCTCTGGAAGCAAGGGGCAGGACAGGCTGGCCCATAGATAACTATCAACTCACCGACTTCTGCAACCATCTCCAGTTTGATAGCGTAACATGATTTTTCCACTATGAAGCCCCCTTTTGAACAATGCTCCACTTGTCCCTTGTTGTGGTGAAGTTTCTAAGCAGGCCTTAACTAGTGTCGTGTCTTTACTATCATTAAACTGAAGACTTCATTTTATCAAAGATTCTCTGTAATTAGTTACTCGATTAAACTGAATAATCATGTACCTGTAATTAACTAGGAAGTTGGGGCACCAAGGAAAGTATTCAGATTACAAAGTTATAATTTCCCAATATAACCTTTCAGATATTTTCATATCTGATCAATAGTCTTCTGATTAATGATTTATTTATCTTACCTCAGGTTAGTCTCATTCCAAACGTCGTAAATTGTTGGTTATCTACACGAACCCAGTCTTCACTATGAGTCATCAATACATCAATTGTCTTAAATAATTTATTTATTACTAACAAATTCACAAAAATTCACAAAAATTCACAAAAATTAATAAACAAACAGTAAATATGGTTACATGAAATGATAGAATGTGGGCTGACCTGGCATGGCGGCTTATTTGACAAAAGGGAAGTGGGGGTTTTACCAAGAAGTCACTACAGAGTTAATTATAACAATTAAAATGCTAATCCTTTACACATGAATGCTCACTCATTCGGGAACAATTGCAATCAATATATATATTTATGCTCAGTGTGTCGTCTTGATCGCTGGTGAAAAGTCTTTATTTTGTAGAATTGTCCGTCTCTCTCCCTCTCTCTCTCTGTCTTGGTTAGAGGGGATAGTTCAAAGTGACATTCGTTATAGATTGGATGTTTCGGCGGTTGTCATTCTTCGCGTTCAATGATACTGAATTCCTAGCTGCAGACTAGTAGTCAATATCAAAGACTTGTTCTTATTCTGTCGGTATCGATAGTCTAATAGTTTAACCACGTGGTATGGTTAAAAGATTCAGCAATGGTCTGCAACCTTTGTACTCCCGTGATTGAGAGAAACATGGTCTGCTGATTATTCGGAATGGCAGAAGAGGGCTGTCCCAGGATGTCTGACCCTAACTGAGCTCAGGGTCCTTCAAAAGTGAATTGTATTTTTCTTCATTAAACAGTACACAATCATATTACACAATTATACAAACAGTATCATACTCACTCATTCAGCTTATACAACAATTAGATGTAAACCTCATGTCTGAGGCTATTATATAAACAGCGTTATGGTAATGTGGCCACACCGTCTCTCTTGAGCTTCCCAAGTTGTGCCAAACAGAACAGTTCGTAGCTGGATTCTTCACCGATCTTTTACACTTTCTCTGGAACATGAAATTTGTTCGTACCTCAAGTTCTGTGAGGTGGAAGGATTTCCTTTGTCTCCATGAAAAACTACTCTCTATAACTGTGTGTCCATGAGGTCTTCTCAGGAATTTACGAACTCTGACCACAGCAGTTTGGTTGTAGAAGCAGAGAGCGGGGGATGGTGCTCGCTGTACTCAAATAGGGCAACGTCATGACACTAGATAACCAAAGCTAGCTGCCATTAAGTGTTTACTTTTTTGGTTCTTTATCACGGGGTGGAGGGAAACAAGGTTCAAAGGCCCAAAAAGAGACCCCGCTCAGGGATGGCGCCATTTAAGTCCAACTAGTCCTTCAACAGAAGACTGAAGCATAACCTTGATCAACCACTGCAAACAAAACAGCAGCCAGATTAACTTGGTATTGTTGAGAAAGTCCATCCACGTTTCAATTATCGATTAGGGGTTATTTCTGAGTTATGTATATTAATTTAATACATCACATGAATGGATTGTACTCTCTATATGGGAATGTCATTACTACAACACTCCTTCCGAGGCCTCCAACTGCTTTTAAATCTAAGTAAAACTTAGTGCATGCTCTTCAACCGATTGCTGCCTGCACCCTCCCGCCCGACAAGCATCACTACTCTGGACGGTTCTGACTTAGAATATGTGGACATCTATAAGTACCTAGGTGTCTGGCTAGACTGTAAACTCTCCTTCCAGATTCACATTAAGCATCTCCAATCCAAAATTAAATCTAGAATTGGCTTCCTACTTCGCAACAAAGCCTCCTTCACTCATGCTGCCAAACATGCTATCGTAAAACTGACTATCCTACCGATCCTTGACTTCGGCATTGTCATTTACAAAATAGCCTCCAACACTCTACTCAGCAAACTGAATGTAGTCTATCACAGAGCCATCTGTTTTGTCATCAAAGCCCCATCCATATACTACCCACCACGGCGACCTGTATGCTCTCGTTGGCTGGCCCTCACTTTATATTCGTTGCCAAACCCACTGGCTCCAGGTAATCTATAAGTCTGTGCTAGGTAAAGCCCCGCCTTATCTCAGCTCACTGGTCACCAAAGCAGCACCCATCCGTAGCACACGCTCCAGCAGGTATATTTCACTCGTCATCCCCAAAGCCAACACTTCCTTTGGCTACCAGTTCTCTGCTGCCATTGACTGGAACGAATTGCAAAAATCACTGAAGCTGGATTCTTATGTCTCCATCTCTAACTTTAAGCATCAGCTGTCAGAGCAGTTTACCGATCACTGTACCTGCACACAGCCAATCTGTGAATAGCACACCCAACTACCTCATCCCCATATTGTTTTTTATCCTCTTGTTCTTTTGCACCCCAGTATCTCTACTTGCACTTCATCATCTGCACATCTATCACTCCAGTGTTAATGCTAAATTGTAATTCGCCTCCATGGTCTATTTATTGCCTTACCTCCCTACTCTTCTACATTTGCACACACTGTACATAGATTTTTATATTGTGTTATTGACTGTATGTTTGTTTATGTGTAACTCTGTGTTGTTGTTTTTGTCACACTGATTTGCTTTACCTTGGCCAGGTCGCAGTTGCAAATGAGAACTTGTTCTCAACTGGCCTACATGGTTAAATATGTTTTATATTTTTTATTACATGTAATGGTGAACTAAGGGCCATTTTGTAATGCAGGGCCATTATATAGATGTTCACACCACCTCAGCTCTCTTTGGTGGTGTCATTGTTCTGAGTATACAGGTTCCAGAGAGGTTCAAACAGCCATCATTCCCTAATGTATAATAATAAACATGACAGTTCACAAGTATCATAAGTACACTCATTAACCACAGACAGTAACGGTCAACAAAGGAACGTTGCACATTCCCCAAGAGCTCCAAATCAAGGGAAGAATCCACTTTATTTTCAAGACAAAAAAGTTTGAATGCCAGAAACTCAATATAAACTTTTGTTCAGACTAAGCTCAACTAGTATCTTTCTTATAGGCAAAGGCTGGGGACATTATGCAAAAGTACAGATTGATCTTTCCTAAGTTATTCACACAAGAGTGACAGATTCCATATCTAGAGCTTGAAAGTTAGAAGGAGCCTTGTGGATATAAGTGTTCAGAAGTACTTGTTAAACCATAAAAACACTTGTTGGGAGGAGCCGTGAAAGGGCTCAGTACAGCACTGCAGAGAGCTGACAGGCAGCTAAGATGAAAGCCCACGACACGTTAGCAAACGACAGAACCAGTCATTATAAATCAAAGCCCCTTCATGATCAATACATCTGTATGGAATGTGAGCACAGAAAGAGAAGCACCACATACCACCAAACTGTCATAATCAACTTGACAAATGTAGACTAAGTTGTAGATAAAATCTACATGTCATTTGGATGAGGAAACAAAAGCTTTGACATGACAGAAGAAACAGTAAAATGGTAGGAAATAGAGAGTGAAAAGTGTGAAGACGGAATTGTGAACAGTTAATGAAAACAGTCCAACTGAATGGACCTAACAGTACCTCTAGAACTAATAAATCTACATTCAGGTTCAGTTCCAGGAGGTAGAACCATAGAATTAGAATACTAATTGAAAAGGATCTCTTTGGGTAGAACACAAGAGTGTTCTAAAAAGTATAAGACTGAGAAAATCTCTCTCTCTAGTTGGAGGAATTCCAAGGCTAAATGTAGGTGTCCATGGGCTCACAGAGACAAAGATTGTGCAAACTAGCCAGAGAAGAACAGTGTAAGGCAAATTAACATCATGGCATTACACAACCCTTTATAAATGACCCATACATCCCTTTCGTTGATCTTCTCCTTGAAGAAAAAAAGAAACTGGTGCCCAGATATAGACATCTGTGATTGCATGAGAGGAGTCACTACAGCATACTAAAAACATGAGACGCTTTCTGACAAACTGGGTTAGATCGAAAAACCCAGCTGAACTTTTCAGTCAGTTGAACAGTGTGTGTTGTGTGTTGTGTGTGTGTGTGTGTGTGTGTGTGTGTGGATGTGTTTAACTATTCTTGTGGGGATCAGAAGTCTCCACAAGAATAGTAAACCAACAAAAATTTGACCAACAGGGGATTTTTTGGCGGTTTTTTTGGGGGGGGGGTATAATTATGTTAAGGGTAAGGAGCTAGGGCTAGGTTTAGGGTAAGAGTATGGGTTAGGGTTAGTTTTAGGGTTAAGAGCTAGGGCTAGGTTTAGGGTAAGAGTACGGGTTAGGGTTAGTTTTAGGGTTAAGGGCTAGCTTTAGGGTAAGAGTACAGGTTAGGGTTAGTTTTAGGGTTAAGAGCTAGGATTAGGTTTAGGGTTAAGGTTAGGTTTTGGGTTAAGGTTAGGGTAAGAGTACGGGTTAGGGTTAGAGGTAAGGGAAAATAGGATTTTGAATGGGACTGAATTGTACTAAACAGCAATTTGACCACAGATCTAACTGTGTTCCAATGTTATTACCATTGTCCCATCAAATGATAAGCCTAAGGAGATAGAAACAGATAGGGGTTTATGGGCCCAGATAAACCACAGCCAGGAGCCCAGCCAAAGCACAGCCAGGAGCCCAGCCAAACCACATCCAGGAGCCCAGCCAAACCACAGCCAGGAGCCCAGATAAAACACAGCCAGAAGACCAGCCAAACCACATCCAGGAGCCCAGCTAAACCAGAGCCAGGAGCCCAGCCAAACCACAGCCAGGAGCCCAGATAAAACACAGCCAGGAGCCCAGATAAAACACAGCCAGGAGCCCAGCCAAACCACATCCAGGAGGCCAGCCAAACCACAGTCAGGAGCCCAGATAAAACACAGCCAGGAGCCCAGCCAAACCACATCCAGGAGCCTAGTCAAACCACAGCCAGGAGCCCAGATAAAACACAGCCAGGAGCCCAGCCAAACCACTGCCAGGAGCCCAGGTAAAACACAGCCAGGAGCCCAGCCAAACAACAGCCAGGAGCCCAGATAACACACCACCAGGAGCCCAGATAAAACACAGCCAGGAGTAGATAAAACGTAGATGCATTTGTGTTTATTTTATCTGTTGGTTCCCAGCCAGCATCATATTTTCTCTGTAAACAGGGTTGCAAGAGAGAGGGTTACAACCGTACAATTAGAATACTAGAATGGCCATGAACCTTCTTATGATGGGATAAAGGTCAGCCATTTTGGTCAGGGAATTGGTCAACCATGGTTTGCCAGTCCTGTGATAAGATCGTGTAGAATTGATCTGCACTGTATGTTTGTTAGCTAGCTAGCCAGACAGTTTTAGAGGAATGATTACATACATTTTTCAAATTAGCTGCCAATATTCCAAAATTCCACTCAAACAATATAGTCAATCCACAGCCGTACACTGGCTGAAATCAGTTGATGATAGGACTGAGACAAGTTGTAAATGCAACAACTACTTATTCTGTATCATAAAAGCACTCACACTTTCCAAGAAAACAAAATGTTGACATTTATCGTCTGTTTACATATATTTCAGAGGCTATTTATACAGAAAATGTGTATAAAACCTGTATAAACTGTATTTATAACTTTTTGACAATATTTTACGTTGACAAAAATTATATTATACAATTTCTAATAAATCCCATGCCTTTCTTTTATTTTCCTGCTTAAGAAAAATCTGTATTATGTCTCTACTGTCATTCATTCCAATTAAACTGGTTTTGATTTCTATGGAATGCCAATTTCATTCCATTCTGGAACTTTGAGGGTTTATGACATTGCTCCTCTAATTTAGGGCGCGTTGGTAAATTCCCTCTGGCTATCTACCCTGACTTCAGAGCACTCTCGTATGAGTGTTCCGAGACCAGAATAACTGATGAATTTACGAACCCTCAACACCCGTTGAATATGACCAGTAAACGTCGGCAAAAAAAACGTCATTAAATTGTTGCCAGCAGCACAGTTACAGTCGCCAACGCTCTGAATTTCTGAACACACAGAGCGCAGTCTGAGCGCACTCTGGCACTCCAGATTGAATTTACGAACACACCCGCAACACCGACCCAAAAGAATCCACCGTAGCCATGGTCCACATTACCGTTATCACAAACTGTTCAATGTTCCCTATTATCCGTGGATGTTCTTTCTAAAAAGATGCATTTGTGACGAGGAGATCGGGTTAATGGACAATGTAAATAAAATGATATAACTAGCACCATTTGGATAACGTATTTCAGCAAAAGTGTGCACAGTTTAACAAAGCCTACTTGTAAGCTATGTCTATCAATGCAAATTAAAAAGCTCAAGTTGGATCCTTCCCTGAATAATTAGGCGGCAGAAAGTGTTTTTATTTTAAATCAAATCCATATAGCCCGCCACCCCCTCTAAACACCCAAATTTCTCATGCCGCTTTTTCTTTCATTTCATTGCCTTACTTTAGTTGGGGCCCTCAACCACCTCGCAAATTTAACAGCCCGGCTCTTCACACCATACTGCACCAAATCCGGTTATTCAGAGGGGCATGCAATCCAGAAGTGTTTTTATCAATTTGTCAGATAAACTATTAGTTCTGCTCCGCGTCCAGGGAAAAGAGAGGAAGAAACTCTCCCTAAGATAAAACAATGTCCCAGGGGTTAAGGCGAGAAGGAAACCATCCACTATGCTCTCGGATTTTGCTGCAAAGACCTTCACGTTTATTTCGGCTACGTTTCACTTAAATAAAAATTCACACATTTCATCCATGGACTTCATTCTTTTAAAGTGTTGCTTTGACTAATTTATTTAGGTAAGATGATTAGGCTACATAATGTTCCACTCATATTGATTGGATATGAGTTGCAATTGCCGAATCGTCGTTGACTATAGTGGCCTATTTAAAAACAGGTCTAAATTATATTGCTAAGCCAAGCGCCATCAATTGAGTAGGCCCTAGTTATTTTACAGGTCGAGTCAAGAGAATGCAACGCGAGATAGAGTCCTCAATATTTGTGTTATTAGTCACACTTGCTCTGCACGTTGTTTATAATGTTTAATTATGCATGAAGAATATAGGAGAGGGAGGGACAGGGTGGGTCATGTATTTCCAAATATTGATCAAGGAATAGCGCTCATACTGTTGGTGGGATTTTGTATTAATGAATCATTGAAGTAATTCTGGCATAAATGTTTTATTATTTCTACTACAGTAGCCTACTTAGCCTAGTATATTAGGCCTCCTGCCACTCATTGTCTGTTAAAATGTAAATGGCCGGTGTCAAGGTATAGCTACCATCTGAAAACACGTTTGAATCATTTTTGTTTGATTGATGTTCTCAGAGAAGCTCAGTGCTATTGTGTTGTAGAGTAATTACTGTTCCATCCGAGTGCATGTATTATGTATTTCTATTGAAGGAGAGAGGTAGGACAACCCTGCTTAGTTTAGAATGTATTTAAGATTAACATAATTTCTTCAAACTCGCATGGGACTAACTCAAATAATAAGTATAGCCTGACATTGCGTATTTATTTACATTGAAATGTGTAAATATAAAAAAATGTAATTAATAATTAAAGTAATCAAGCACATCTTACTTCAAATACATTAGGCCTACACTTTCTCGATCTTGAATTCATTACATTTCCACATCAGACCACAACTTGGACATTGCCTAACCTTTTCGGCGTTATAGTATAAGAAACGTATGTATAACTAGCTTGTATTCATTCCAATTATTCATTTATATTCAAAGGTTAAACTCACCTCAACAGAGCTGAAAAGTAACCCGTTAACTTGCAATGTTGCACTGTGTCCAATAGAGACCACTGCACAACGTGGAAACCGCACAGCCCATAGATTAGCCTATGTGACAGTGTATTGATTCCTTACTCAGGCATAGTCTAGCCTACTCCCGGAACATGGTGAAAGATGAATACAAAAATATGAATTTGTTCTCACTAATGCTATTCAATTACCCTACAGTTTTACTCAGGTTTGAATACTGGATGATCATATGTCCACGTTGATGCCAAGACTGATTGGATTTTGGAAAAGCACCTTACTAACAAATATACAGGACAAAACATCGATTGAAACAATAGTAAATAACTGTTGTATCTTATAAAGATATTCTATCGGCCCAAATATGGTCACTGACATTATCCCTAAACATTTATATAGAATACATTTATGTGGCAAATAGAGATTAAGATATGATCAAGACCTATTAGTATGCATTATGGAGTTAACTAAATTGATTTTCCGGACATATTTAGTTCTATTTGATACATTATCAATACAAATCGTATTGTAAAAAACGCACAGACACAATTCGCCTGAATTATGATATCGAATCCTTTACATGCACTGTTTAATTATATAATGATTACAACTTTGTAATAAATAGGATAATCAAACTTTTCCTGTGATTTAAATACTTTGTTAACTATACCATTCTAAGTCGATATTCGAATGTTTTAACGCGAAGAAACCCTTCACAGTTTGCAATCCAATATGTTTTTTTTGGGGGGTGGAAGATATAGGCAACGAAACGAAAAGCAATAGGCCGCTATGGACAACTATTGGAAGTTGAGCTCTAATAACTGGATGGATAGCTATGACTGTCATGCCTATTCCCTCACCGTTTCTTGTATAGCGCTGGTTGATCTATGGGAATCATTGATGTACGTCTGATAGCCTATCTTTAATGCACATCGAACGTGAGAGCATACAATGTTGATGTATTTACCTGTACCACTCCAGTCCGTTCTCGTAGTTACGGTCGAAGAAGTGCGGCTCGGCTCCCACAGCTCTGATGTCTGGATGCACGCGGAGGAACTCGAGCAGCGCGCGCGTCCCTCCTTTCTTTACCCCGATGATGATCGCCTGCGGCAGTTTCTTGCTCCCTAAGTCGTTGGAGAAACTTGACATCGCACCGGGTTCAGGAGCTCTCTGCCCCTCACCCCTCATCTCACCCCAGTCCTCAACTCCTCTGTACGCGTCTATCTCTTTATTGAGCAGGTCTCTGGAGGAGGTCCGGACGGATGGTTCGTCGTAATCGGATTCTATATCCACCCAGGGTGGGATAGGGAGTAGTCTGGACTTGAGGTCCGCTCTGGCGTTATTCTCGGTCCTTTTACCGACCACCGACCCCGTCCCAGTCTCCTTTCCCCGGTTATTGTCCACGACCAAGCTTGGCATGGGGGCGCAGTAGCCCACGCAAGAGTAGAGCATATATACCCAGAGTAAAAACATGATGCCTAGCAGAAATAATTTATTTTTTACCGGGCTGAATGAGAACGCATACAGATTGTGGGAAATCTGGCTATATTCCATAAACCTTTAGGTTGCATACCATATTGCAGCAACACATATTGTCAAAACCACTCACTCTCGATTGTACCTCAAGTATCCTCGCCATTCACCTAAAACGAAAAAAATAATAAACCAAGCAAATAATCTAAAGCGGGCAAAGTCATTGCATGCTATAATTGTTATTCACCAGAACCACGGGAAATAATTCGGAAATTGAAAGGAACGACTGGTGCACTTCAGTGGTGCTACTCCAAGCCCCAGCCGTCTCTCTCCACAAGCACCACCGTCGCCAAACCTTTCTTCAAACTGTTAGTTTGAGGGCTTCCTCCGAGGACAAGACATTTACAGCGCAAGGGGGCGTACGGGTACTTCTGATTGACAATCACCATGGCCAATTGACGCAGGCAAGCTAATTAGCAAGCTAAACTGACCTATCACAGGAGATTGTGGGAGGGCGCTCGCGTGGGATCCTCGTTGAGATCATTAAGTAAGGGATAGTCAACGAGCGGCTAAGCGTTCTATGGAAAACAATGAACGACGTGGAACAGACCTTCCAAAGAGTTGCATTATTTTCCAGAGAACGCATGGAGCCCCGAGTTGATCATCCCTTTTATACCAGGGCTATAATTTAATACATTTGCTGATAGAAATTAGTTAATTTTCCGGTAGAAATGTGCTCAACATTAACTGAAGTAGCTGGCAAGTTTACTAGATATCTACAGTAGTTGCCGTGGTAACCAAACCATCAGTCCCAGCTTGCTATTATGAACATCAAAATCAACTATGTCAATAATGTTTTCAATTCGACTTTTGCTTTTAAAAGCAGCTCAAACAAAACGTGTAAAAAAATAACTAGATCCATTAAATTATACTATGCAAATATAACATGCCTTGTTTAATCAATTAGGCCCGAGGGGATGTGGAATATGGCCAATATACCACGGCAAAGGGCTGGTATATTGGCCATATATCACAAACCCCCGAGGTGCCATATTGCTATTATAAACTGTTTACCAAATAAGTGTTTTGTCATACCCCTGGTGACGGTCTGATATACCACGGCTGTCAGTCAGACAATCAGTATTCGGAGCTACAACCACCCAGTTTGTAAAGGGAAATAATGCACGCTCTAAAATTCCCTTCAAGACATTCAGAAACAAGTATTCAACAATGCCATGACATATTTAAGCAATAAGGCCCGAGGGGGTATGATATATGACCAATATATCAAGGCTAAGGACTGTTCTTAACCACGACAACGCAGAGTGCCTGGATACAGCCCTTAGCCCTATACCACAACCCCCTGAAGTGCCTTATTGCTATTATAAACGGGTTACCAACATAATTAGAACTGTAAAAGTAAATGTTTTGTCATACCTGCGGTATGTGGTCTGATATACCATGGCTTTCAGCCAAATCAGCATTCACGGCTCGAATCACCCAGTTTATAATGTCTGTCTACCACGGCTGTCAGACAATCAACATTCAGGTCTCGAACCATCCGGTTTATAAATGCTCTTATTGGACGAAGAGACATTATGGATTCTAATCACTAAAGAAATTCTAAAGAGTTCAAATTATTTTTGCCAAGGCAGCTGTGAAGTCTACCAGCTGTGCTATTCCTTTTTTTATTTTATTTTTTTATTTTTGAGCATTATTTAATGTATATGAACACATTGTATTGGATAGGGTAGTCTGCCCTGGTTCTGTGTCATATATCCTACAGGCCTACGGTAATACATGATTTATTATGCATAACGATGACCCATCTTGTCTTCTCAAACTCAATATCAACTGATGTAATTGTTGCTGGCACAGATCTTCTGTATTGCCAAACATATAGGCCATCGATTGTGGGAAGCACAGTATATGGGCTGTATATAAGTTAAATAGGCTGCATTATACGTTAAATATTTCCTTCCATATTTTCAAGGAGAAAAACAGTTCGATTATTGTGCTTGCAAATAATTGTAGATGCAGAAAGTAGCGGTGGTTATCAAAGGAGAGTAAGTAGCCTTAGCCATTTGATTATTAGTATTTATTTTTTACACTGAACAAAAGTAGCCATTACATAAATATTAATAACAATGGTTCATACCTTTATTATTGATAACAAGACATTAATTATCAGCAGTTGCATGACAACAATGACAAGACTTTAAAAAAATGATTTATTTTGTTATTATTATTATGATCGAAAACGACACAGTAATTCATTTTGAGTTATGTTAGTGTTGTAAGAAAAACATTTTCTTCATTCGTTGAGGACTTTGCCCTATCCGTTTGTTATTTGTTAATGTTAAACTACTTTTTTTATGCCAACGGCAAATACCCCATGTTGGCCTAAATTCAATGTAAATACTCAGAGAAATGTCGACTTTAAATGAAAGCTGTGTGTGCTGGAACTTTCGATCCAGTTTACCAACAAGCCTCCAAACGTTTTGCTCGCTCTGATAAGGTGGCTGGCTATTCATGATTAAATAAACGCATTTGCATACCTGTTGAGAACGTTTTCACTCTCACATGGATATGAATGTTATAATGTGGATTAAACATGTTTTACGTCTTTGGAGCAACATATGAATGCTCATTCATAAAGGTACACTTTTGTTTATTATTTCTTACTGCATATGAACTCATAAGGATACCTCATGAACTGGTGAACATGTTCTTCTTAAATAAATTAGACAAACATTTGGTAAATAAACCAAGTATTTTTTCGTAAATTGTCAAGGCAACTGTTGTAGCCTAGTAGCCTACAGACCTCTGCCAGCGTCTGCCCAACAGCCTACAAACTGATGCATGTTACATGAAAACTAAACCCATTTTCAGAGGACAAAAAAACGATTATATTTTAGCATGATCGTCGTGAACAATATTTTCAAACCATCAAAAAGGACAAAACATCAACAAGATCTTAGCAGGCCTAAATTACAGCAATTTTTTAACACAACTTTGCACGGCTGACGTAACTCAATGAAAACCCTAACATTGTTTAATATAACTTCAAAGGACATCTAACTTCACATGAATTAGGGGTCCTAGCACCGATGTGACTGGAAAAAAATACTGTTATTGTATGAGTTATTTTACTTATTATTATTAAAATGAATAACTGATAAAGCAGATGATAAAACAACGACTGCCAAAAAAAGATTAGGCTACTTGAGCCTGAACATTTAACAAAGACACTTCACATTTCAAACATATCAGTAATGTTAATGCTATATAATTTACAGGCCACCATAAAAAGACAGTTCGGGATACCATTCAAATCCTTATGAGTCACTGATATATTTGCACTACTTAGTGTTTTTGTATCTGAGCTTGAATATCTCACAAGTTCTAAATACATTTCGTACAAGATCAAGTAAATCGGCCACGATCTGTTAAAAGGCCACATATTTACTTTTAAAGTATGCTACATTACCGAGGGATCGGAGGTAAATCCACGACTCCAAGAGTAGGCTCCTTTACATGACTGGCCAGGCACAATAAGGCCGCGCGGGGAGACTCCGCCAGATGTTACGGTCAAGAATCAACTCATTCCTCCTTCGGGACTCGGGCTCGTTCGGGAGTCGGGATACACATCGAGTGCACAAAACATTAAGCACACCTTCAGGACAGCCTCAAGTAATTGGGGCATGCACTCTACAAGGTGTCAAAAGCGTTCCACGGGGATGCAGACCTATGCTGGCTTCATTTCCCACAGTTGTGTCAAATTGGCTGGATGTCCTTTGGTTGGTGGACCATTCTTGATACAGTTCTTGACGCACAAACCGGTGTACCTGGCACCTACTACCATACCCTGTTCAAAGGCACGTAAGTATTTTGTCTTGCACATTCACCCTCAATGCCACACACACAATCCATGTCACAATTGTCTGAAAGATTTTAACTCTTTCTTTAACGTATCTCCTCCCCTTCATCTCCACTATTTGAAGTGGATTTAACAATTGACATCAATAAGGGATCATAGCATTCACCTGGATTCCCCTGGTCAGCCTGTCATTGAAAGAGCAGGTGTTCCTAATGTTTTGTACACTGAGAAAATCTTCTATTAACGGTAGCCTGTGGCAACACAATCTCACTCAATTCGTGCAAATATGTACAACAAATATTTCAGCAGATTTTGTGCATTTCTGTGTGACTTTTTGTGTTAAATACCCCCAAAATGTTTATTTTTATTTGTATTTAACCTTTACTTAACTAGGCAAGTCAGTTAAGAACAACTTATTTTTTACAATGACCGCCTACCGCGGCCAAACCCAGAGGACGCTGGACCAATTGTGTGTCACCCTATGGGACTCCCAATCACGGCAAGATGTGATACAGCCTGGATTCAAACCAGGGACGGG
The DNA here is from genome assembly GCF_013265735.2 of Oncorhynchus mykiss. Taxonomy (NCBI): domain Eukaryota; kingdom Metazoa; phylum Chordata; class Actinopteri; order Salmoniformes; family Salmonidae; genus Oncorhynchus; species Oncorhynchus mykiss. The sequence continues at coordinate 52,316,338 of NC_048587.1, forward strand.
GACGGGGATTGGGGGATTGGGGGGCAAACTTCCAGAACAAAATTTTAGAGTTATTAGAGCAATGCATTTCGGGCAATGGTGTTCTACACTGCCTTTTTTTGTGTCCCACATTTATTTATATATATATAAAAAAACAACATTCTAACTCAATATTGTTAATTATTACAGGGCTGTGAAACCCATAGCCTAATGCCCTCAGACTGAGCATTTCTCACCATTTATTTACGGAGAGCAATTTTAATTTTATAACAGGTAGTGTCCGTTTATTTACAGTAGTGTTGATTAATTATTGCTTCTTCAGTGGAAATACAGAATGTGTATAAAAATGCCAACTATACGAAATGTTAAATCAAGCAGGGATTTAACACTATTTATGCATGTTAATCACTACTGAAATGTGCAAACTACAAACACTAAACCAGTTAAAGATAATGAATACATGTTCTGAACACCTCCAAAACAAAGGTCATGTGGGTTGATAAGAATAATGCCCCTCTCCCTACAGGTGTGATTACTACCTCTGAGGGTTTAGAGCTTGAGGTTGTCACCTCAACGATACACTGTCCTTCTCTCAGCACATATCAAAGCTGCAGGCTAAAGTTAAATCTAGACTTGGTTTCCCCATTTCATAATCGCTGCTCTTTCACCCCAGCTGCCAAACTAACCCTGATTCAGATGACCATCCTACCCATGATATATTACGGAGACATAATTTATAGATCGGCTGGTAAGGAATGTTTCTCAAACTAGACACTCTAATGTACTTGTCCTTCTGCTCAGTTGTGAACCGGGGCCTCCCACTCCGCTTTCTATTCTGGTTAGAGCCAGTTTGCGCTGTTCTGTGAAGGGAATAGCACACAGCGTTGTACGAGATCTTCAGTTTCTTGGCAATTTCTTGCATGGAATAGTCTTCATTTCTCAGAACAAGAATAGACTGATGAGTTTCAGAAGAAAGATCTTTGTTTCTGGCCATTTTCAGCTGTCCTAACATAATAAGCGTTTTCTAATGATCAATTAACCTTTTAAAATGATACATTTGGATTAGCTAACACAACGTGCCATTGGAACACAGGAGTGATGGTTTCTGATAATGGGCCTCTGTACGCCTATGTAGATATTCCATTAAAAATCAGCCGTTTCCAGCTACAATAGTCATTTACAACATTAACAATGTCTACACTGTATTTCTAATCAATTTGATATTATTTTAATGGAAAAACATTTGCTTTTCTTTCAAAACCAAGGCCAAAGACTGGCCTTTCGGTAGGCCGTCATTGTCAATAAGAATTTGTTCTTAACTGACTTGCTTAGTTAAGTAAAGGTTACATAAAATACAATAAAAAATGTTATTTAAGGTGGCGATAAACACCATTTTCCCAGTAGCTGGATATCTAGTTTGGAAAACAGTAATCCACGTCTGAGTCGTTCGGAAGAGTCAGATTTGAACCAGAGTTGAACATGTTTAACAGTAGGATGTAGTACACAGACATTAACTTTCTAACACACCATAGCTGCTCTTTGGCCCAAAGTTGGATCAACAAGTATGGGTGTATCCTTCTTTTCTCTCCTCAATCCCCCGTTTGCCAACATATTCAGTTTGAACAGCTTGTCATAAACCCACAGCTTCATCGTGAAACATAAGATGAGGTATCAGTACTGTGTTTGTGTGTGTGTGTGTGTGTGTACATTGTGTGTGTCCAGAGCACCCGTAGCGGCCGTCCAGTTCATGACAGGGGAATGGCCCCCACCACAGCTCCCACCCAGGTGTTGGTGATGCTGAGCCTCTTCAGGGGGGTGTAACAGCAGGTGTAGAGGAAGATGTTGAGGACCCCCAAGGGCCCTGTTAGAGGGTTCACAGCCAGGGTCAACACGATGATACCAGGGACCCCACAGGCTAAGGTAAAGCCCACCACATGGAGAGGACTGAGGGAGAGAGCGAGAGGACTGAGGGGGAGAGAGAGAGGACTGAGGGAGAGAGAGAGAGGACCGAGGGAGAGAGAGAAAGGACTGAGGGAGAGAGAGAGAGGACTGAGGGAGAGCGAGAGAAAGGACTAAGGGAGAGATAGAGAGAGAGAGAAAGGATAGAGGGAGCGGGAAGGACAAAGTGATGGAAGTACAGAAAGAGGAAGGGGGAGGGGGAGGGGGAGGGAGGGAGGAAGAGAAAGACACAATCTTAACAAATTCAGCAAGCAAAAGCAACACTGAACACCGGGCTTAACGACAGAGAGAATGCTGAACACCGGGCTTAACGACAGAGAGAATGCTAAACACCGGGCTTAACGACAGAGCAAATACTGAACACCGGGCTTAAAGACAGAGCGAATACCGAACACCGGGCTTAAAGACAGAGCGAATACTGAACACCGGGCTTAAAGACAGAGCGAATAACTAACACTGGGCTTAAAACTATTTTGGATCAAATCCCGTCAACGGGATCGATTTTACAACATCCAGTGAAATGGCAGAGCCCCAAATTCAATTTAAATTATTAGAAATATTTAACTTTCATACAATAACAAGTGCAATAGACCAAATTAAAGCTTTACTGCTTGTTATTCCAGCCAATGTGTCAGATTTCAAAAAGGCTTTACGGCGAAAGCAAACCATGCTATTATCTGAGGACAGCACCCCATCAAACAAACACACAACAATCATAATTCAACCCGCCAGGCGCGACACAAAACTCAGAAATAACGATATAATTCATGCCTTACCTTTGAAGGGCTTCTTCTGTTGGCACTCCAATATGTCCCATAAACATCACAAATGGTCCTTTTGTTCGATAAATATCGTCGTTATATCTCCAAAATGTAAATTTATTTGGTGCTTTTGATTCAGAAAAACACTGGTTCCAACTCGCCCGACATGACTACACATTATCTAATAAGTTACCTGTAAACTTTGTCCAAACATTTCAAACAACTTTCCTTATCTTATTTAGAAAAAACATGTAAATAATCAATAAAATTTAAGACGGGATAAACTGCGTTCAATAGCGGATAAAATGAAAGTAGAGCGAGCTTCAGGTCGTGCGCCCCAACCACAACAGAACACTTGGCTGTCCACCCAGATAGGAAATGGCTACTTCTTCATTTCTCAAAGGAAAAACATCAACCAATTTCTAAAGACTGTTGACATCTAGTGGAAGCAATAGGAACTACAAGCATATTTTTATTAAAACGGGCTTGCCAAAGAAAACAAATAGAAAACAGATTGACCTCAAAAAAAATGTCCCTGTATGGATTGGGCTTGGTGTTTCGCCTGCCAAATCAGTTCTGTTTTACACACAGACATTATTCAAACAGTTTTAGAAACTGCAGAGTGTTTTATATCCAAATCTACTAATAATATGCATATCCTAGCTTCTGGGCCTGAGTAGCAGGCAGTTTACTTTGGGCACGCTTTTCATCCGGACATGAAAATACTGCCCCCTAAACCAAAGAAGTTAATGACAGAGCGAATACTGAACACCAGGCTTAAAGACAGAGCGAATACTGAACACCGGGCTTAAAGACAGAGCGAATACAGAACACCGGGCTTAAAGACAGAGTGAATACCAAACACCGGGCTTAAAGACAGAGCCAATACCTTCCGGGCTTAAAGACAGAGCGAATAGTGAACACCTGGTTTAAAGACAAAGAAAATACTGATCACCTGGCTGAAAGACAGACTGAAAAAAGGAAATAGAACAATTGCTCAATCCCCATCACAGATCTACAATGTAGCCTTCATGGTCTGATTGAGATAAGCAGACATGTGGAGATTATAGGATATAGGATGATAGGATGATAATAGGATGATAATAGCCCCACATGCAAAGACACACACACACACAAACACACACACAGCGAGCGCCACAGAGCCGGGCCATAGGGCCGGGCCACAGAGCCGGGCCACAGGGCCGGGCCACAGGGCCGGGCCACAGAGCCTGGCCACAGAGCCGGGCCATAGGGCCGGGCCACAGAGCCGGGCCACAGGGCCAGGCCACAGAGCCGGGCCACAGAGCCTGGCCACAGAGCTGGGCCACAGAGCTGGGCCACAGGGCCAGGCCACAGAGCCGGGCCACAGGGCCGGGCCACAGAGCCGGGCCACACACTCGGTTTGCGGCGGAACGGCGCATAGTCTGAATACAGGGGATTAGAGGAGAGCTCATGTGATCAGCGTTTGTCAGGGATAAAAGTGGCCCTGAAAGACAAAGAGTGTGGCAACGTGGCTGTAGGCATTACACACGTCCAGAGATCAAACCCTCCTCAGGCCTAACCACAGAGACCCCGGATTTTAACTGGATGAAGACTTCCTCCTTCTTTTTCTGGCTTTTATTGAAAGCAGCTAGCTAGAGACTGGTTCAAATTCACAAGTAAATACTTTGTAAATTAGAGGGGGGGAGGTTTGGAGATTAAAATCTTGACCAAACGCAGCAGGCCTTCAGTAGAGAAAACTGGGCTTTTATTTTCCGTTGAGTTCATAGGATAGTGTATTAATGGGATTAGTGGTGTTATTTCTGTTTTTTTGTGGCCGTGATGGTGGTGTGTGGTGTGTGTGTGTGGGCTGGGTTTGGGTTATCTCTGTGTGGGTCAAAGTACGGAATGTGTCACGCGGCCTGAGGGGGGGTTATCTGGCTTTTGTTTACAGTTGATTTATTTTGTACTTTTTACCCCTTTATCTCCCCAATTTCGTGGAATCCAATTGGGAGTTACAGTCAACTCCTGTACGGACTCAGGAGAGGCGAAGGTCGATATCCTAATATGGGCATATCAACTTCCTAACACACCATAGCTGGTCTTTGGCCCATGCGTCCTACAAGAGCCATGCGTCCTCTGAAACACGTCCCTGCCAAGCAGCACTGCTTCTTGACACACTGCTTGGTTAACCCAGAAGACAGCCGCACCAATGTTACGGAGGAAACACCTGCCGACACCTGCCGACCATGTCTGCGTGCAGGCGTCCGGCCCTCCAAAAGGAGTTGCTAGAGCTCAATGAGACAAGGACATCCTGGCCTGCCAAACCCTCTCCTAACCTGGACAATTGTGCACCACCTCATGGGTCTCCTGGTCGGCTGCAACACAGCCTGGTATTGAACCCAGATCTGTAGTGAAGCCTCAAGCACTGCGATGCAGTGTCTTAGACTGCTGCGCCACTGGGGGGGCCATCGTTGTTTACAGTTTGACACTGTCCCAGTCATAACGCGGTCAGCCAGGTCGGTCAGCACTAAACACTAAGGCAATGTATCTGAAGCTGGCTGGCTATCAGAGGGAACTTACTCTCCACAACCGGGGATAAATGGTCTTCACCAAGTTCTAAGTTATTCAAGCTAGAGTGAGAGAATGAAGAGACGATGACGATTTATACAGGAACATAGGTTGAAGGATTGTCTCAGAGTGATGAGGGGTGGTTAGTGTCAGGCATCCAGGCTTTTCCAATTAGATCAATGAAAAGGGCTACACTAAGGAATGTTTGTGTGTTCAATTGAAATGAGACCAAGAGTGTGAGGTCCCCCCCCCCCCCCCCCCTCACCACCACCACCGCCGTCTCTCTCTGAATTGGTTATGTTCCAGAACCACCACATGCTTCAACATCACACCACAATAGAGAATGACTCAATTTAATTGAAAGATTAGAGGCAGAGGAGAGCTCTGACAAGATGTCCAGAAAGTTTATCAAAGATATCCACCAGTACGCTTGGTTATATAAGACAAAAAAAAAACTTTTCTTCATTGAGCATATTTTATCATCGGCGCTTGAGCTGGGTCCAGGGAGCCTCATGGAGAGAGAGCGGATGGGGGGGGGGGGGGAAGAGAGAGAGAGAGAGAGAGAGAGAGAGAGAGAGAGAGAGAGGATGGAGAGAGAGCGGATGGAGAGAGAGAGAGAGAGCGGATGGGGGGGGAAGAGAGAGAGAGAGAGAGAGAGAAAGGATGGAGAGAGAGCGGATGGGGGGAGAGAGAGAGAGAGAGAGAGAGGATGGAGAGAGCGGATGGGGGGGAGAGCGGATGGAGAGTGAGAGAGAGCGGATGGGGGGAGAGCGGATGGAGAGAGAGCGGATGGGGGGAGAGAGAGAGAGAGAGAGAGAGAGGATGGAGAGAGAGCGGATGGAGAGAGAGAGAGAGAGCGGATGGGTGGGGAAGAGAGAGAGAGAGCGAGAGAGAGAGAGGATGGAGAGAGAGCGGATGGGGGGAGAGAGCGGATGGAGAGAGAGCGGATGGGGGGAAGAGAGAGAGAGAGAGAGAGGATGGAGAGAGAGCGGATGGGGGGGAGAGAGCGGATGGAGAGAGAGCGGATGGGGGGGGGGAGAGAGAGAGAGAGAGAGAGGATGGAGAGAGAGCGGGTGGATAAAGAGAATGTGAGATGCTGAGGGCTTGTTTGACAGCGACTGTAACGGTTGTCTAGGCCACAAATGGCACCTTATTCCCTATATAGTGCACTACTTAGGCTATGGTCATATTCTCTATGTAGGAAATGGGGTGCCATTTGGGACCCAGTTGTAGCTATCCAGCTGGTCCACAGGTTACGTGTGTGTCACACACATTACTCAGTCACGTCAACAACAGGAGGTACAGACACAGCCAAGCTGTGTTTGGAGAACAGTCTACATCCTGAATCACCAAATCAACAAGAGGAGTGTCCTTTAAACAACACGTCCCATGAGGATTCCACTGTGGACATGACAAGATAGGGCCAGGTCAGGGTTCAACACAGTTGTTATGGTAGGAGTCTTCTCATTTACCCTGGAGTTCCCCGTCCAGGGATCATCAACTAGATTCAGCCAGGGGACAATTTGTTATTGAGCGGGTGGTCAGGAGGCCGGAACATAATTACTAAGAATTTGAAGACTGCAAATTGATCCACAAGAAGCTCAAACATGGCCCAGTGTTCCTCAGTTGGTAGAGCATGGCGCTTACAACGCCATGGTTGTGGGTTTGATTCCCACGGTGGACCAGTATGGGAAAAAAGTAGGAAAATGTATGCCTTCACTATTGTAAGTTGGTCTCTGGATAAGAGCATCTGCTAAAAATGACCAAAGAAATATCATATTTGACTAAAAGCTGTGTGGGAATACTTTGGAACAGATTTTCGAAATTAAAATCACTTGAAGTAAAACAAATGGAAAATGAAAAGTGGATTGGCGATGGCTAGAAGGCCGGTGAACTGTCGGTCTCACGGTAATTGACCGTTAATTAACAGACACATTTAGCATCTCCTGGTTTCCACACATTGATGCAAACCTATGGAACGTCTACATTTAAAAAGTCAAGTAAATCGATCTAATATAGCCTACACCTTCACAATACAACCATTATTTATTTTAGAAAGGCCTAAAGAAACATGATATGAGGAAAATAACAGAAGAGCACACTGAGTTAACCTTATGTTAGGTCCTGATCTGGCTATGCCATATGGCTGTGGACTACTGTAACGGTCGTCGTTGGTGGAAGAAGGTGAGGACCAAGGTGCAGCGTGATATGTGTCCATAATTAATAAATGAACACAGAAATAAACAAATAACAAAGAGAAACGACCAAAAACAGTTCTGGCTGGTGCAGACACACAACAGAAAACAGAAAACAAACATCCACGAAACACAGGTGGAAAAAGGCTACCTAAGTATGATTCTCCACAGAGACAACTAACGACAAAATCTAAACCTATAGGGGAGGGTCTGGGTGGGTGTCTGTCCACGGTGGCGGCTCTGGCGTGGGACGTGGACCCCACTCCACCATAGTCCTTCTCCGCCTCTCTACCCGCCTCCGTGGCCTCTTTAACACGGTGCCCCTCGCCGCTGACATCGGACTGGAGACCCAAGCCACGGGTCCTGAATGGACGGGAGATTCCGGCAGCACCGGACGGAGGGGAGTATCCAGGAGAACCGGACGGACGGGAGATTCCAGCAGCACCGGATGGACGGGAGATTCCGGCAGCACCAGACGGATGGGAGACTCCGTCAGCACCGGTGTGAAGGGCAATTCTGGCAGCTCCTGGCTGACTGACGGCTCTGGCAGCTCCTGGCTGACTGACGGATCTGGCAGCTCCTGGCTAACTGACGGATCTGGCAGCTCCTGGCTGACTGACGGATCTGGCAGCTCCTGGCTGACTGACGGATCTGGCAGCTCCTGGCTGACTGACAGCTCTGGCAGCTCCTGGCTGACTGACGGCTCTGGCAGCTCCTGGCTGACTGATGGTTCTGGCAGCTCCTGGCAGACTGACAGCTCTGCCAGCTTCTGGCTGACCGGCGGCTCTGGCAGCTCTTGACTGACCGGCGGCTCTGGCAACTCCTGACTGACCGGCGGCTCTGGCAACTCCTGACTGGCGGGCGGCTCTGGCAGCTCCTGACTGGCGGGCGGCTCTGGCAGCTCAGGACAGACGGGAGACTCTGGCAGCTCAGGACAGACGGGAGACTCTGGCAGCTCAGGACAGACGGGATACTCTGGCAGCTCAGGATAGACGGGAGACTCTGGCAGCTCAGGACAGATGAGAGTCTGGCAGCTCAGGACAGACGTGAGACTCTGGCAGCTCAGGACAGACGGGAGACTCTGGCAGCTCAGGACAGACGGGAGACTCTGACAGCGCTGGGCAGGAGGAAGACTCTGGCAGCACTGGACTGACGGGAGACTCTGACAGTGTTGGGCAAGAGGAAGACTCTGGCAGCACTGGACAGACGGGAGCACTGGTAGGAAGGAGACGGACAGACAGCCTGGTGTGGGGGGCTGCCACCGGAGGGCTGGTGCGTGGAGGTGGCACCGGATAGACCGGACCGTGAAGACGCACTGGAGGTCTCGAGCACCGAGCCTGCCCAACCCTACCTGGCTGTATGCTCCCCGTAGCCAGGCCAGTGCAGCGAGGTGGGATAGCCCGCACTGGGCTATGCTGGCAAACCGGGGACACCATGCGTAGGGCTGGTGACTTGTACCCCGGCCCGAGGAGACGCACTGGAGACCAGATGCGCTGAACCGGCTTCATGGCACCTGGCTCGATGCCCATTCTAGTCCGGCCGATACAAGGTGCTGCAATGTACCGAACCGGGCTATTTACGCGCACCGGAGACACCGTGCACTTCACGGCATAACACAGTGCCTGCCCGGACCCTCTCTCTCCACGGTAAGCACGGGGAGTTGGCTCAGGTCTCCTACCTGACTTAGCCACCTCCCCCCAATAAATGTTTGGGGCTGCCTCTCCGGCATCCAGCCGCGCTGCCATGCTGCCTCCTCATAGCGCCGCCTCGCAGCTTTCGCTTCCTCCAGCTCTGCCTTGGGGCGGCAATATTCCCCAGCCTGTGCCCAGGGTCCTTTGCCGTCCAGGATCTCCTCCCATGTCCAGGAGTCCTGAGATCGCTGCTGCTGCTGCCCATTACCACGCTGCTTGGTCCTTTGGTGGTGGGTTATTCTGTAACGGTCGTCGTCGGTGGAAGAAGGTGAGGACCAAGGTGCAGCGCTGGTGCAGACACACAACAGAAAACAGAAAAGAAACACCCACGAAACAGAGGTGGAAAAAGCCTACCTAAGTTTGATTCTCAATCAGAGACAACTAACGACACCTGCCTCTGATTGAGAACCATACCAGGCCAAACTCAAAAACCAACCTAGAAAAACAAACATAGACTGCCCACCCAAACTCACGCCCTGACCACACTAAAACAACGACAAAACAAAGGAACTAAGGTCAGAACATGACAACTACACTAGTTCATTTAGCAGACTAGATTTGCTAATAATTTTGTGGCATTATTTTATGGTATGAAGAATACATTTGAACATAGCAGAAAAAATATAAATTATATTTTCTTCAAACGATTTGAGGAAGTGCGAACATGCGGCTATTCCATGTTGAGCAGTTAACCATTAAATAAGTACTCCTATATGCTTAATTTAGAGTTAATAATGTAACTTGTTGTTTTACAAACGTTGGGCTATATGTTTCATTTTTTAAATATATTGTAAGGCTCTTATATATTGTGAGACTAATGATGATTTGAAAAAAGTAGCTTGTCCAAACTTTGTCAGTCTATCATTCACAATTTGAGAAGCACTTGATAATGCCTCGAGTTTCCCAGCAGCATCCCCTTTGTGTAGTCATAATGCAACCTAAAAAAAAATCCATGCCTTTTGCAGCCCTTCTCCCTGAGTGCTGCCTGCTCCAAAGCACCTCTCACTCACACAGCTCTCCATCACGTGATCGGGTCTTTCTAACAGGCTACAAGTTAAGATTAACTTATTTGGGACTGGGGGCAATATTGAGTAGCTTGAATGAATAAGGTGCCCAGAGTAAACTGCCCGCTACTCAGGCCCAGATGCTAGAATATGCATATAATTAGTAGATTTGGATACAAAACACTCTGAAGTTTCTAAAACTTTTTGAATGTCTGTGAGTATAACAGAACTCATATGGCAGGCAAAAACCTGAGAAAAAATCCAACCAGGAAGTGGGAAATCTGAGGTTTGTAGGTTTTCAAGTCTTTGCCTATCCAATATACAGTGTAAATGTGGTCAGATTGCACTTCCTAAGGCTTCCACTAGATGTCAACAGTCTTTAGAACCTTGTTCCAGGCTTCCACTATGAAGGGGAGCAAATAAGAGCTGTTTGAACCAGGTGTCTGGCAGAATGCCATGAGCTAAGTCACGCGCGTGGCCGTGAGAGTGAGCTGCATTCCCTTTCATTTCTAAAGACAAAGGAATTGTCCGGTTGGAAAATTATTGAAGATATATGATAAAAACATCCTAAAGATTGATTGTGTTTCTACGAACTGTAATGGAACTGTTTTGACTTTTCGTCTGGACTAAGTGCCTGCGCCTTGTGAATTTGGATTTGTGAACTAAACGCGCAAACAAAAAGGAAGTATTTGGACATAAATTACAGACTTTATCGAACAAAACAAACCTTTATTGTGGAACTGGGATTCCTCGGAGTGCATTCCGATGAAGATCATCACAGGTAAATGAATATTTATAATGCTATTTCTGAGTTTTGTGACACCTCTGCTTGGTTGATAAATGGCTGTATATTTTTCTGTGGCTAGGCGCTGACATAATTGCATGGTGTGCTTTTACCGTAAAGTTTTTTTTAAATCTGACACAGCGGTTGTATTAAGGAGTCTTTCTATAATCGTATGAACAACACTTGTATCTTAGATCAATGTTTATGATGAGTATTTCTTTAATTTCACCGGATGTTTGTTTGAGACAATGCATTTCTGAACACAACACACCAATTTCAAATGAGGTTTTAGGACTTAAAGATGAACTTTATCGAACAAAACACACATTTATTGTCTAACATGGAGTCCTGGGAGTGCCATCCGGTGAAGATCATCAAAGGTTAATGATGAATTTTAACACTATTTCTGTCTTTTGTGGCACCTCTCCTTCTTTGGAAAATGGCTGAATGGTTTTCTGTGACTAGGCGCTGACCTAACATAATCGCAAGGTGTGCTTTTGCCGTAAAGCATTTTTGAAATCAGACACTGTGGCTGGATTAACAAGAAGTTTATCTTTAAAATGGTGTATTATGCTTATATGTTTAAGGAATTTTAATAATGAGATTTCTGTTGATTGAATTTGGCGCCCTGCAATTTCACTGGCGCTAGCGTCCCACATATCCCAGAGAGGTCACATCGGGGACACGACTGCACACGTCCTTATCCAATTCGGAGGTGCATCAAAATGCAGCAGAAAAAGAAATCTCCCTTTTTCAGGACACTGTCTTTCAAAGATAATTCACAAAAATCCAAATAACTTCACAGATCTTCATCATAAAGGGTTTAAACACTGTTTCCCAAGCTTATTCAATGAACCATAAACAATTAATGTACATGCACTTGTGGAACAGTCGTTAAGACACTGACAGCTTACAGATGGTAGGCAATTAAGGTCACAGTTATGAAAACTTAGGACACTAAAGAGGTCTTTCTACTGATTCAGAAAAACACCAAAAGAAAGATGCCCAGGGTCCTTGCTCATCTGCGTGAACGTGCCTTAGGCATGCTGCAAGGAGGCATGAGGACTGCAGATGTGGCCAGGACAATAAATTGCAATGTCCGTATTGTGAGACACCTAAGACAGCGAGACATGGCGGGCAGCTGATCATCCTCGCAGTGGCAGAACCTGTGTAACAACACCTGCACAGGATCGGTACATCTTAACATCACACCTGCGGGACAGGTACAGCATGGCAACAACAACTGCCCGAGTTACACCAGGTACGCACAATACCTCCATCAGTGCTCAGACTGTCCGCAATAGGCTGAGAAAGGCTGGACTGAGGGTTTGTAGGCCTGTTGCAAGGTAGGTCCTCACCAGACAGCACCGGCAACAATGTCGCCTTTGGGCACAAACCCACCATCACTGGACAAGACAGGACTGGCAAAAACTGCTCTTCACTGACGAGTCACAGTTTTGTCTCACCAGGTGTGATGGTCAGATTTGCGTTTATCGTGGAAGGAATGAGCGCTACACCGAGGCCTGTACTCTGGAGTACTATTGATTTGGAGGTGGAGGATCTGTCATGGTCTGGGGCGGTGTGTCACAGCGTCATCGGACTGAGCTTGTTGTCATTGCAGGCAATCTCAGCACTGTGCGTCACAGGGAAGACATACTCCTCCTTCATGTGGCTTCATACAGGCTCATCCTGACACGACCCTTCAGCATGACAATGCCACCAGCCATATTGCTCGTTCTGAGTGTGATTTCCTGCAAGACAGGAATGTCAGTGTTCTGCCATGGCCAGTGAAGAGCCCGGATCTCAATCCCATTGAGCATGTCTGGGACCTGTTGGATCGGATGGTGAGGGCTAGGACCATTCCCCCCAGAAATGTCCGGGAACTTGTAGGTGCCTTGGTGGAAGAGTGCGGTAACATCTCACATCAAGAACTGGCAAATCTGGTGCAGTCCACGATGAGGAGATGCACTGCAGTACTTAATAAAGCTGCTGGCCACACCAGATACTGACTGTTACTTTTGATTTTGACCCCCCCTTTGTTCAGGGTCACATTATTCAATTTCTGTTAGTCACATGTCTGTGGAACTTGTTTCTTTTTTTTGCTGAGTGTAGAAGATTTTGGATGAACAGTCCATATTTACTTTTCTTCAGCCAACAAGATGAGTAGGCCTAACGAACAGCAAAAACACTAGGCGGTGTCACTCTACTATCACCCATAGTACAAAAGTGGACCTCTTCTATTCTGTGTGAGAGAAAAATAATTCAAAAATAGTCTGGGATAGTTGTGGGATGCAATAGATCCCAAATGAACACAACAACTAGCATCAAAAAAACTTTTTTACGCAATGAGGCTGACGCAACAGATCAGAACGTTTTGCTTGCTATTTCTCCACATTATAAGTGCAGCAATGCGCACACGACAATAGGCTATAGGTGTGTATGATCCATTAGCGGAAAACTCCATTATCAAAGTGACCACAAATGCGATCATGCAAGTAATACTTTTATTATAATTTCGCATTTTTTTAAGTGAAAATGATCTTCCCCAAACTTGAAACTCACACACTGCGTACGGTGTGTCCTAGTTAGGCTCTACACCTATTGTAAAGCGGATAAACGTGCTTTATTTCAGAAGTTATTTGGCCACTTTTGTTGTGATACAAACCTTTACAAAACATATAGGCATATGGAATAGGCTATATGAGGTGTGGGACTATGATTTAAAAAAGCCACAAGCTGGGCTTCATTCACAAGTGATAGACTAATACTGTCACCCATCAGACTGTTCTTGTTTTAATCTTGTCTTTACATATACTAAATCATATACAGTACCAGTCCAAAAATGTGGACACATCTTCTCATTCAAGGGTTTTCTTTATTTTTGTAATTTTCTACATTGTAGAATAATAGTGAAGACATCAAAACTATGAACATTGTTTTGATTTAGAATGGACCATTATCATGCACCTGTCTCAAAACAAGGGCAGGGGAAAAATACATTTTTTTTTTTTCATTTTTTCATTTTTTTTTTTCATTTAAAGACATCTATTTTCTCACACAATTGCATTACCTATAGAAATGTGGCACAACATGAGCTGATGCGCTCTCATGAAGTGTTTGATTAGATTTTTGAATACATTTGCGTTGATGTCAGAGTGATTAGAGGGACAATAGGGTGCTGAGTACCAGACAGTTAGCACGTTTGGTCGGATACTAATGACCATCAGCACTATGAATAAATTATCACTTGGAATTTGACTGCCTTCGTGACTCGTGACGATAATATGGTCACCACACAGCCCTGTTTTCAATGCAACATACCGAAACAAAAACTATGCAACAGATTTTGTTGTAGACAGAACGCATCGAAGTAAGCTTTAATTGCATTGACACTCATGACTCAGGTGCTCCATAAACAATCAGAGCTGCAGTAGGCATATATGCAAATAGACCATTGCCATCTGTACCATTTACTTTGAACTGGACTGTGTTTAACACATCTTTGAAAAGAGAGTCAGGTAAAGTGTTTAATAATAATGCATTGTATTTTGTAAAGTGATTTCTTGTATCAAATAACAACACTTTCAGTCACCTCCTTGTTTGAAGTGTGTGTGTGTGTGTGTGATGCTGTGCTTTGCATGCACAGCAGCACTACTGTTTCATTGAAGTGTACCCACGGCGCTCCCTGCCTCCCCAAGGCGCTCCCTGCCCCCTGCCTCCCCACGGCGCTCCCTGCCTCCCCATGGCGCTCCCTGCCCCCTGCCTCCCCACGACGCTCCCTGCCCCCTGCCTCCCCACAACGCTCCCTGCCCCCTGCCTCCCCAAGGCGCTCCCTGCCCCCTGCCTCCCCACGGCGCTCCCTGCCTCCCCATGGCGCTCCCTGCCCCCTGCCTCCCCACGACGCTCCCTGCCTCCCCAAGGCGCTCCCTGCCCCCTGCCTCCCCACGGCGCTCCCTGCCTCCCCACGGCGCTCCCTGCCTCCCCAAGGCGCTCCCTGCCCCCTGCATCCCCACGGCGCTCCCTGCCTCCCCATGGCGCTCCCTGCCTCCCCACGACGCTCCCTGCCTCCCCACGGCGCTCCCGGCCTCCCCACGGCGCTCCCTGCCTCCCCACAGCGCTCCCTGCCTCACCACGGCGCTCCCTGCCTCCCCACGGCGCTCCCTCCCTCACCACGGCGCTCCCTGCCCCCTGCCTCACCACGGCGCTCCCTGCCTCACCACGGCGCTCCCTGCCTCACCACGGCGCTCCCTGCCTCACCACGGTGCTCCCTGCCCCCCCACGGCACTCCCTACCTCCCCATGTTATCATATGAGACACACAGTTACACAGATCTGCTATTACAGTGATCCAGTTTCCACACTGGAAACACACTGCTCTAGATAGATCAGATACCAATATGGAGATGATAAGGGCAGTGGCAGCATATTTGGTGATGGTATCCAGGTCTCAAAATTATTTTATCCTGGTTAAATAAATGCTGAATATATTTTATGCAAAAATGTTGTGAGACATAAACAGATGTAGAGAGACAAAGACAGGCTGTCCCAAATAGCACGCTATTCCCTATCTAGTGCAGTACCTTTAGACCAGGGCCCGTAAGACTCTGAACTATATAGGGAATAGGTTGTCATTAGGGATGCACCTAAAAGGAAGTATAATTTTTAGTGTACCTTATCTGTCCTCTGACCAGGGGCCGGTTCTTTGTGAGGTTCATGTTGGAGTCAAAGGGCACCTCAAAGTACTGTGGAGAGGAAATTATGGGTTAATGAATGAGTCACGCAAACACAGACTCCAGATCAGTGGCACTTTCCTAAATAACACCCACACAGACCCCAGATCAGTGGTACTTTCCTAAATAACACCATCACTCTGGCATAGTGGGTGTCTTAACCATTATCATCTTCTATGGGAGAATTAAAAATAACACCATAACTAAATGATGGTGAACATACACCAAAAAATATTTAGACATCGGTAGTGAAGGAAAGTGATGGGAACAGCTCATGGGAAATCTCTGAGTAGAACAGTGTCCCTTTACGTCACAGTGCAGGGACAGAGGAGGGACAGAGCAGAGTCCCTTTACATCACAGAGGAGGGACAGAGCAGAGTCCCTTTACATCACAGAACAGGGACAGAACAGAGTCCCTTTACATCACAGAGCAGGGACAGAACATAGTCCCTTTACATCACAGAGCAGGGACAGAACATAGTCCCTTTACATCACAGTGCAGGGACAGAGGAGGGACAGAGCAGAGTCCCTTTACATCACAGAGCAGGGACAGAACATAGTCCCTTTACATCACAGAACAGGGACAGAACAGAGTCCCTTTACATCACAGAGCAGGGACAGAACATAGTCCATTTACATCACAGAGCAGGGACAGAACATAGTTCCTTTACATCACAGAGCAGGGACAGAACAGAGTCCCTTTACATCACAGAGCAGGGACAGAACATAGTCCCTTTACATCACAGAGCAGGGACAGAACATAGTCCCTTTACATCACAGAGCAGGGACAGAACATAGTCCCTTTACATCACAGAGCAGGGACAGAACATAGTCCCTTTACACCACAGAGCAGGGACAGAAAATAGTCCCTTTACATCACAGAGCAGGGACAGAACAGAGTCCCTTTACATCCCAGAGCAGGGACAGAACATAGTCCCTTTATATCACAGAGCAGGGACAGAACATAGTCCCTTTACATCACAGAGCAGGGACAGAACATAGTCCCTTTACATCACAGAGCAGGGACAGAACATAGTCCCTTTACACCACAGAGCAGGGACAGAACATAGTCCCTTTACATCACAGAGCAGGGACAGAGGTTGGACAGAACAGTGTCCCTTTACCTCACAGAGCAGGGACAGAGGTTGGACAGAACAGTGTCCCTTTACCTCACAGAGCAGGGACAGAGGTGGTGGGGGGCGTGACGAGGGAGTTGAAGGGATCTGGGGTACATAGGGGGACAATTATGTGGGAAAACTACTTATTTTTCAGTTTTCTGATCTACTCTGGGGGAGTCTGCTTCAAAGTGACCCCAAGAGATCAGCGATGTGTGACTAACACACAAACACATGGGGGTACTTAAATGCAGGAACTGGCTAATCTGTGTGTGTGTGTGTGTGTGTGTGTGTGTGTGTGTGTGTGTGTGTGTGTGTGTGTGTGTGTGTGTGTGTGTGTGTGTGTGTGTGTGTGTGTGTGCATGCGTGTGTGTTTATGAGCCACCACCCTAATGAGTAAAACAGAGTACTCGGACCAAAGTCCAGACGACCAGAGAATATCAAGATCCATTACTTTTGAAATATGGATAGAATAAAATAAACAGATAATACACTTCTCTCCTCCATCCTTAAATTACTGGCTGTTTGACATCGGAAAGTCTCCATATTTAAAAACACCCCTGTGGTCGGTAATAGGTTTCACATAGAGTGCATTTATATTTTGCTAGAGGCCTCTGGGAGTTGGGTCATACCACTTTAGTGGCACAGCAGGGGGGAAATGTCTTTGCATTAACTGTGACAAAGGAGTCTGTCTGCTTGGCCTGCCTGCACAGTGTTCAGGGAACAAAAACCTCCTTGGATAGGCTAGCTAGATGAGCGACCTTCAGGATTCACCTAATAGGGCCCTGGTCAAAGTAGTTCACTAGCCACTATATGCAATATTGTGCCATTTGGGACACAGTGAATTGTTCACTATATTCACACACTACTGATGGGATGAATACAACATTGATTGACGACCAACAGGTAATACTGTACAAACAGGTGGGTACTCTACTAGTCAGGTCTAGACTGCATCCAGAAGTTTGAGTTGATAATTGATGTCTTTCATTTTGTTTTAGTGGCTTCTGGCAGCAGAGTGTGTAACACAAACCCACAAGCCACCCACAGTGATAAAGTTAGTGGACGGATAAGCTGAGCTCCATAGCTTCATGTGTTCCATATAGAGTCAGTCTTCCGTCTTTCCCTACATGCTACAGCTGTAGTCCGTACAGCACTGTACTGGGCCTGGCCTGACTGTGCAGCAGACCTGGGTTCAAAATTAGGGCTGGGCGATATGGCCAAAATATTATATCACACTATTTTTCTAATTTTGATGGTCTTTTATGTCTCTGAATAATAAAAGTTGTAGCTAAATATGCTTTATGGGAAGTGCATGGAAACAAATAAATGCTAAATGGTTGTAATGAGCTTTCTCCATTCTGATTGTGTACGAATCAAAATCGTCTTTTGTAGCCTCCAATTCTGGTACTCGACCATGTCTTCATTTCCTGCACTAATTTGTTATCATTTAGACACAGTCACATTTCTTTTATCTTAGAATGCCTCTATTTCATACAAAATAGTAAAACGTTTCCTTCATGAGAATAATTTTTCTCATCTTTGACAATATTTTCTGCTTCAATTGCAGTTCTTACTTTCATAGTCTGCCGATTTCCAGGGGCAAGCTTTCCCTAAAGAAATTGTTGACTTGTGCTAATAAATTAGCGAGCAGTCCTCAGCTGTTAGCAGTTTCTTACTGGTCAGCTAACAGTTCTCAGCAGTTTCTTACTGGTCAGCTAGCAGTTCTCAGCTATTAGCAGTTTCTTACTGGTTAGCTAGCAGTTCTCAACTGTTAGCAGTTTCTTACTGGTCAGCTAGCAGTTCTCAGCTATTAGCAGTTTCTTACTGGTCAGCTAGCAGTTCTCAGCTGTTAGTAGTTTCTTACTGGTCAGCTAGCAGTTCTCAGCTGTTAAGAAGTTTCTTACTGGTGAGCTAGCAGTTCTCAGCTGTTAGCAGTTTCTTACTGGTGAACTAGCAGTTCTCAGCTATTAGCAGTTTCTTACTGGGGGCTAGCATTTCTCAGGTGTTAGTAGTTTCTTACTGGTGAGCTAGCAGTTCTCAGGTGTTAGTAGTTTCTTACTGGGGAGCTAGCAGTTCTCAGGTGTTAGTAGTTTCTTACTGGTCAGCTAGCAGTTCTCAGCTGTTAGCAGTTTCTTACTGGTGAGCTAGTAGTTCTCAGCTGTTAGCAGTTTATTACTGGTTAGCTAGCAGTTCTCAGCTGCTAAGAAGTTTCTTACTGGTGAGCTAGCAGTTCTCAGCTGTTAGCAGTTTCTTACTGGTGAGCTAGCAGTTCTCAGCTGTTAGCAGTTTCTTACTGGTGATCAAAAGGGATTATTATTATGTAACAAATCTTCAAAATATCGCTTTAGAATGTAAAGTAAAAATCCAAACTTGTCCTTGATTGAATACCACTATGTAGTTTATGATTTACCGTAAAGCACTGGGTTCAAATAATATTTCAAATATTTCAAATACTTTCAGCATTTGCTCTAGCTTGCCCGGAGTGCCAAATGGGCTGAGTTACCACTTTTGGGACTATTATGTTGGTCTATTAAGTCAGGCAAGCTCAATCAAGCACAGCTAAAATACAGTGCTTTCATAAAGTATTGAGACTTTTTCCACATTTTGTTACATTACAGCCTTTTTCTAAAATTGATTAAATATTTTTTTCCCCTCATCAATCGACACATATACCCCATAATGACAAAGCAAAACAACAATATCACATTTACATAAGTATTCAGACCCCCCCTGATTACAGCCTCAAGTTTTTTGGTGTATGATACTACAAGCTTGGCAAACCTGTATTTGGGGAGTTTCTCCCATTCTTTTCTGCAGATCCTCTCAAGCTCTGTCAGGTTGGATGGGGAGCGTCGCTGCACAGCTATTTTGAGTTCTCTCTAGAGATGTTCGATTGTGTTCAATTCCGGGCTTTGACTGGGCTAATCAAGGACATTCAGATACTTGTCCCAAAGCCACTCCTGCATTGACTTTGCTGTGTGTTTACGGTCTTTGTCCTGTTGGAAGGTGAACCATCTCCCCAGTCCGATGTCCTGAGAGCTCTGGAGTAGGTTTTCATCAATGATCTCTCTGTACTTTGCTCAGTTAATCTTTCCATCAAACCTGACTAGCCTTCCAGTCCCTGCAACTGAAAAACATCCCCACATCATGATGCTGTCACCACAATGCTTCATCGTAGGGATGGTGCCAGGTGTCCTCCAGACATGACACTTGGCATTCAGGCCAAAGATTTCGATCTTGGTTTCATCACACCAGAGAATATTGTTTCTCATGGTCCTTTAGATGCCTTTTTGGCAAAATCCAAGTGGGCTGTCATGTGCCTTTTACTGAGGAGTGGCTTCTGTCTGGCCACTAACATAAAGGCCTGATTGGTGTAGTGCTGCAGAGATGGTTGTCCTTCTGGAAGGTTCTCCCACCTCCACAGAGGAACTCTGGAGCTCTGTTAGAGTGACCATCGGGTTCTTGGTCACCTCCCTGACTAAGGCCCTTCTCCCCTGATTGCTCAGTTTGGCCGGGCGGCCAGCTCTAGGAAGAGTCTTGGTGGTTCCAAACTTCTTCCATCTAAGAATGATGGAGGCAACTGTGTTCTTGTGGGCCTTCAATGCTGCAGAAATGTTTTGGTACCCTTCCGCAGATCATGGCTTGGTTTTTGCTCTGACATGCATTGTCAACTGTGTCAACCTTAATTAGACAGGTGTGTGCCTATCCAAATCATGTTCAAATCAATAAAATGTACCACAGGTGGACTCCAAAAAAGTTGCAGAAACATCTCAAGGATGATAAATGGAAACAGGATGCACCTGAACTCAATTAATTTCAAGATTCCTACCTTTTTTCTAAAAACCTGCTTTCACTTTGTCATTATCCGTATTGTGTGTAGATTAATGAGGAAAAACACTTAAGCAATTTTAGAATAATGCTGTAACGTAACAAAATGTGGAAAAAGGGAATGGGTCTGAATACTTTCCGAATGCACTGTATTTGAAAGAAAACAAACACTATTCTACTGCGGCTGTGGGACCCAGGGCTCAGGCTGAGGTGTTAATTCTATTCCTGGATCAGGAAACACGTCAGGATGTCAGTGGCAGCAGGACGGTACATAGGGGAAAGAGAGAGGGACAGAGCTTCGTACTCCAGCTGTCACGTTCTGACCTTTATTTCCTTTGTTTTGTCGTTATTTAGTATGGTCAGGGCGTGAGTTGGGGTGGGCAGTCTATGTTTTTCTATGATTTTGGGATTTCTATGTTTCGGCCTAGTATGGTTCTCAATCAGAGGCAGGTGTCATTAGTTGTCTCTGACTGAGAATCATACTTAGTTAGCCTGGGTTTCACTGTTTGTTTGTGGGTGATTGTCTATGTTAGTTGCTTCTGTCAGCACAGTTTTCATTATAGCTTCACGGTCGTTATTTCGTTTATTATTTTGTATAGTTTGTATTCAGTGTTCAGTGCTTTCTTTTATAAAAAAAATCATCATGAACACATACCACGCTGCATTTTGGTCCGCTTCATACGACGATCGTGACACCAGCTGGAGTCGCAGACTGGGCCAGAGCAGAACTGGCCCTCAGGCAGACCAAGTTATCACATGCAGGACCGGTCATTGGTCACATAAAAACAGAACAATCGTTTCAGTTTCCAATAACGCCATCATTCTGACCTGTACATGAAAACTGACTCCCACCTATCGGACCCTCACATAAATGGACTTCTCTGGGATTTTCTCTCCCTTTAAGGCCTGTGTGGGGAGGAGTTTAGCTGAAAACGCTGTACGGACACTGACACACTGCCTGGTTTGGCTATGTGCTTGTCCTCTATGGATGCCTGGATTGATATGAATGTCATACTCTAGTTACTCAGTGAGCCCACTGCGTCCGCCGTGTGTCCCCATCACAGTGTGTCCCCTTCTATTCTCCTCCTGTCAGCCTTTCATCTGGATCACAGCACTACCAGCCCTCTCCTCTCAGCCCATTACTTCCCTTCAACCACACAGTCCCATGTTACAACCATTTGTCCTTGGCTTTAAGCAATTATGCCATTCCACTGTGTGTGTGCATGTGTGCTTGCTTGCTTGCATTTGTTTGGGTGCAGATGAAAAGAGTCAGAGCAGTTCGAAACTGTTTAAAGCTGTTTAAATCTGATTGGCACAATAACACAACCACCTGACATCTTAATAACTTCCTGTTCCTGGGAGACGCTCAGTCCACAACCAATCACATCACGAGGGCATAAATGTCAATCTGATATAATTTTGAACAGTGGAATGTCAAACAGTCTATTAATGAAGTGTTCTGTATAGGTAATAGAGACTCTCTGTCCCAGATGGAAGCATATTCCCTTTATAGTGCATTACTTTTGACCAGGTCCAGAGGGTTTGTGTCAAAAGTGTTGCACTGTAAATGGAATAGGGTGCTATTTGGGAACCAGTCATAAAGAGGCTCACAGCTACAGCTGTAGGTTTTATGTCCAGGACTGTAGTACTCAGATCCTCTGAGGTTGCACAGAGAGAAGACTGAGCTCCCAGCCATCCTCTCCCAGCCAGTTAGATTGATGGTGTACAACTGAAAGGCTGTCCAGCCAGAAAGGAGCTGGAAGCTGTGGAGGGGTTGTGCTGCTTTTGATTACACACACTCCACCACCACTGTAAAGACAACTATCCACCTGTGTGTGTGTGTGTGTCAAATCAAATCAAATCAAATTTTATTTGTCACATACACATGGTTAGCAGATGTTAAAGAGAGTGTAGCGAAATGCTTGTGCTTCTAGTTCCGACAATGCAGTAATAACCAACAAGTAATCTAGCTAACAATTCCAAAACTACTACCTTATACACAAAAGTGTAAGGGGATAAAGAATATGTACATAAAGATATATGAATGAGTGACGGTACAGAGCGGCATAGGCAAGATACAGTAGATGGTATTGAGTGCAGTACATACATATGAGATGAGTATGTAAACAAAGTGGCATAGTTAAAGTGGCTAGTGATACATGTATTACATAAAGATACAGTAGATGATATAGAGTACAGTATATACGTATACATATGAGATGAATAATGTAGGGTATGTAAACATTATATTAGGTAGCATTGTTTAAAGTGGCTAGTGATATATTTTACATCATTTCCCATCAATTCCCATTATTAAAGTGGCTGGAGTTGAGTCAGTGTGTTGGCAGCAGCCACTCAATGTTAGTGGTGGCTGTTTAACAGTCTGATGGCCTTGAGATAGAAGCTGTTTTTCAGTCTCTCGGTCCCAGCTTTGATGCACCTGTACTGACCTCGCCTTCTGGATGATAGCGGGGTGAACAGGCAGTGGCTCGGGTGGTTGTTGTCCTTGATGATCTTTATGGCCTTCCTGTGACATCGGGTGGTGTAGGTGTCCTTGAGGGCAGGTAGTTTGCCCGCGGTGATGCGTTGTGAAGACCTCACTACCCTCTGTGTGTGTGTGTGTGTGTGTGTGTGTGTGTGTGTGTGTGTGTGTGTGACATTTCCGCTTCCTGTGGTCAACTTAGAGGAAAATCTGTGTGCTTTCTATCACATTGTGATTTATAGTGATGGAAAACTGTGGGTCTTCTAGAACTTTTATGTCTGGCGATTAGAACACAGAGACTGGAGGTGAACTGCAGTGCTATTGTGTCTTAGTCTGTGAGTCTGGTTGATGCCACTTGACCAGAGTACATAATGACTCAGTAAAAAGCAGGATAGAGCATCCATGTCACTGAGAGAACACATGTAGATGACGTAGCAATCAGTCCAACACACACACCTCAAGGACAACGAGTGAGAAGCTGTGTTTGTGAATTAAAGCTGTGTGGGCCCAGCTCTATCCATTCAGTCTATTACAACACAGCTGAGCAACACAGGCAGATAGACAGACAGACAGACAGACAGACAGACAGACAGACAGACAGACAGACAGACAGACACACAGGCCAAAGCAGCTGCTTCCCTCAGGCGTCAATCATAACCACAGTGCTACAGTGAGTGTGCATGTGTTATAACAGTAACCACATACATGTGTCTGAGGCCAGCCCCATTGGGCACCTCTTACTCCCACGGGGAGAGGGGTTGCCCTACCAACCTACCCACAACAGACACAGCCAGCCAGGCCCCACAAACAACAACAGGAAAGTGACAGAGGTCAGGGCATGGAACAGCTGTACAGTATCAACCCCACGGCAGCGCCAGCTGACCTAACATCTCTAGCCAACTCCTCCTCTCCCTCTCCTCCTTTCTTTCTATCACTCTTTTTGTCTGGTTATTGAGGGAAACCCAGGTGCACTGTGTCTACACAGTAAACTCTACAGAATCACCAAGTCATCACTTGTTGGACCCGTCACCTGTTTGTACTGTACACCTGTACCCCCGTACATTGACTCTGTACAGGTACCCCCTGTATAAAGCCTCGTTATTATGTAATTTTCTTGTGTTACTTTTTGATTTGCAAGTAAGCATTTCACGGCAAGGTCTACTACACCTGTTGTATTCGGAGCATGTGACAAATAATATTTGATTTGACCTGTTTGTACTTTACTGTACTGTACACTGATTGTTCCAGTTACCTGTTTGTACTGTACACTGCAGCTAAATGGGACGTGAGACTGTTTCAACTCCAAACATTCATGTGGTGGTTTCTAGCTTCTCGTACACGCCAGTCCTCTTTACACACCGCCTGAGAGCTCTCTACAAAGCCCTCTAAACCGGAGAATGAACCAGCCTTCTTTACACACCACCGAGAGCTCTCTACAAAGCCCTCTAAACCGGAGAATGAACCAGCCCTCTTTACACACCACCGAGAACTCCCTACAAAGCCCTCTAAACCGGAGAATGAACCAGCCCTCTTTACACACCACTGAGTGCTCTCTACAAAGCCCTCTAAACCGGAGAATGACCCAGCACTCTTTACACACCACCTAAGAGCTCTCCACCAGAGTATATGAGCGGATTTTAGCTGTTGAGAGGTGCTTGCTCACCGCTCTGAGGCCTCCAACCGCTCGCTAAAAAACAATCCACGTTCACAGGTTAAAAAACTGCCACTCCAAATTCGCTTCATTCATTAAAATCACAATTTAACAAACTCATCTGTTTTTGTGACAACCTGGAACTACCATTTGGTTTTTAAGCATTGAAACCAAACCACATGATTTGAATGAAAAGTTTTTTAATAAACATGAAAAGGTTAATGTAAGAAGCACTCATAATTTCAAACAGGCTACATGTTGTATTAAACAGCATATAAACACTCTAAATAGGTCAGGAGGCAGACAGGGAACATAAGAAGGAATGGTAATTCATTATTTAGGCTATATTATTTAAATTATTTCAAGGCGATAGCCTACAAACAAAAAATGTACATTGTGAGGCATTTCAGAGTGTGACACAACAGGCTGGTGAGGACATAAAGTGCTCAGCAGTTAAACAACATTTTATTGAATTGAATCACTATAGTCTATAAATTGAGCATATAGGCTGTGACTTACTTAGAATTAAATAAGAGATCAGATTTTTGTTTAGAAATACGTTGCTACAATGACACACTTCATTCTCTATCCACCTCGTTCCTTTCTTTTAGCATGTATTGGTTACACCATCATGCTTTCGGGATACGTGTCTTTTCAGATTCCACAATGATTCTTTAGTTGTGGACACTGCATCACAACACTCCCTCTCTTGCTCTTGGTCCTCATCTTTGTAAGTCACCTTCATTTAGCACCTTTGTGTTTTATCCGTTTCTTTACGAAAATATTTAGCGAACTCCATGACAGTAGCTAAAGCAAGGGTCTATAGCAGCACACAAGTAGACAACAGATGCATGCAGGGCCGGTCATGCCCTGAGTTCATGAAGTGAGCGCTACTGGAGAAAAATTGGAGCAGGTGAGAAGGCTGATGCTCCAGCCTTTGGGATTCTCGCTCCGCACTACAGACCGATTGTCAGCAAAGAGTGTGGCTGAAATAGCCAAATCCACTAATTTGAAGTGGTGTCCATATGCTTTTGTCTTGGAGCTATGTCTTGGAGCTATGTCTTGGAACTATGTCTTGGAGCTATGTCTTGGAACTATGTCTTGGAACTATGTCTTGGAACTATGTCTTGGAACTATGTCTTGGAGCTATGTTTTGGAACTATGTCTTGGAACTATGTCTTGGAACTATGTCTTGGAACTATGTGAACAATGCTGTGGCTTCTCACCAGAACCAGATTAGTCTTTCAGAGTGCTTATTAAACTGTGAACACGTAACAAGGGGTTAACAATAGGACTGTCTTGCATGTAGGAGAGGAGAAACAGAAATGGAGAGAAAAGGAGAAAGACAGAGAGACAGATATACAGAGAGGGGGCTGTGCAAAGCACAATATTTATTTCACAACCTTAGTTGTGGCCGTGGGTTGTGAGAGATAAAACGGCAGACAGACAGCTGTGTCTGGTTGGAATGCTGTGTTGTGGACGGCTGGCAGATGTTCCTGAGTTGCGATTGGTTCTATAGCCCTCTGATCCAGAGACGTAATGAAATGACTGGGATCACCAGAGTTGATCTAAATGTGTGTGTGATCTAAGTACACAGATAAAAAACTCAACTCACTCACAGTCTTACACTCTGGTCCATGTGTGTGGAGGTGATAGGGGACATTAACAACAGGAGTTCAGATCTCTCTCTCTCGCTCACTCACTCCCTCCATCTCTCTCTCACTCACACTCCCTCACTCCCTGCATCTCTCTCTCACTCACACTCCCTCACTCCCTCTTTCTCTCTGACACTCCCTCCCTCCCTCCCTCCCTCCCTCACACTCACTCACTCACTCACTCGAACCCAACTGTGAACTCTATATCAGAGGTCCTCATGGCACCATTTGCATGACATAGTCTATGCAGAAACAGACCGTGGGCTGACTTACTCCAGACATATGGAGCTGGTAAGGGTTACACCTCTCCTCTCTGCCTACTAAATCCCTCAACCATGGAGGTATAGCCTAGCTGTACAATTGAAGTCTGATTTGGGGGTTGCTAGGCTACACAGCGGTCTAAGACTACATCATTACATCATCTCTCCTGTTGGCTGTGCTTGCAGGGCTAAGCTATACATTCCTCTGTTCCTCCCTCCCTATCTCCGGGCATATAGCCTCGCTCTCCTCTCACCAAGTCTCTCTCTCTCTCTTTACTGGTATAGCCTCGCTCTCCTCTCCCTCCCTCTCCCTCTCCTCTCACCGTAGTGTAACAGTCTGTGTTGGCAGTGAGTTGGCACAGCCTTGTCTTGATTAATGGGCTGAGTGTCGGACAGTGAAGTGCTAAACTGGCCTCATGTTAAATCAACCAATTACTGCAGTGTGGAGCAACATTACCCAGCATTACCCCTATAGCCTAGCCTGGCAACAGTAACTCCCTCAGGTTGTAGGAAGGGGATCTGGAGTGAATATCAAAAGGCACCCTATTCCCTATGTAGTGCACTATTTTGACCCAAAAGTAGTGTACTATATAGGAAATAGGGTACCATTTCGGATGCACCTGGGAACGCTAGGACTATGCTAAATGCAGAGCATTAGGCAGGGGCATGCCTTCTTAGCTAGAGAGAGGAAGTTGAGGAGAATGAGGAAGACGAGAAAGTGGAAGAGAAGCAGTACAAGGAGGGTCTCCCGAGTGGCGCAACGGTTGAAGGCACTGCATCTCAGTGAAAGAGGCATTACTACAGAGCCTGGTTTGACTCCTGGCTGTATCACAACTGGCCATGATTGGGAGTCCCATAGGGCGGCGCACAATTGGCCCAGCGTCATCCGGTTTGGCCGGGGTAGGCCGTCATTGTAAATAAGAATTTGTTTTTAACTTACTTGCCTAGTTAAATAAAGGTTAAAAACATTTCTATATTAATAAATAAATAAATAAATATGGAAAAGGAGGGTCAGGACAATTGTGTCCACATTCCTACTAAAATTCCAAATCGATTTTTTTCTGGCATACTGAGGTTTTTCGTCCAGCGCCACCGATCCAGTGAGATCACAGATGGTTTCGCGGCTGACGCTCCGGTTGTTAAGAAACCATGAAGAACATTTCCTAAGCCCTTGACTCCCTCACCAGTGTCTCATGATGGATGAGTGTTGTCTATTCTGGTTGGGCGTTGGAGGCGGTTGGAGACAAGCATCTCCAAGGAGGGGTAGTAGAATGTCCCGTGTAGAGGTGATGGAGCCGCAGTTCATCATGAATCCCACAAGATGTCATATTGCATCACTACGCTCATATTTTACGGCAGCACCACGGCTATAGCGCCTCCTACTGAGAGGGAGGGCTCTGGTTTCAGTTTACAATGTGTGTTTGTCTGTGTGTCAGAGTGAGTGTGTGTGCGCCGTGTCTAACGTGTTTGTGTGTAGATAGCAGTGAGGATGATGAGATGGTGATTACGTTAGCTATGGCTCTAGAAAACCCAGAGGGTGGTATTCTGTTCCAGGTCAGGTTTCTATTATCTCACGCAGCAGGTAGACATACTGTACCTTCTTGTTTTGACCTTACTGCATATTTCTAGTCATCTGGAAGCAAACTTCCCAATGTGCATCCCACCATGAAATGATCAACAGAGCTGCTTACAGGCCATGTGTGCTATTTAGTGCACTACTTTAGACCAAGGCTAATAGGGAATAGGGTGCCATTTGGGAGACAGTTTATGACTGGTTATGACTGCGGTTGGCATCAGAGACAATGGGTCTGAAAGTAAATCCATGATCACAATGAGTTCCAATTTCAAACTTTGTTGTAGTTTAAATCTTCCATCTTGGCTAGTGACCTAATTCTCCTAGTAGGGACTAAGTTGGTACAATTTCCCCACAATGAATGTCTTCCTAGTTCCCTCCCAATCAGACTCACTTGCAGCCTAACACCCTGGCAAAGTAAACAACAGCGTAGAACTGGATTAGTTAGGTGATAGGCCTGACATTTTCACTCCACTGTAAACACATCAATTCTGCTAATAGGACAAATTCCTTTCTCTGGAGCACTTGTTGGCTGGCCATATCTATATCTGTCTCAGACTGATAAGTTAACACACACTCTTACTAACAAGAGCATTCCACTGAGGCTCCTGCTAATCATTAACTCTCAAAAAGGGACTATTCTTTACAACCAGCCTTAGAGTGTGTGTGTGTTTTCACACACCCACATGTTACAATGTTCCAAACACTTAACATGTTTGAAGGGAAATATTACAATCACTTGACAATAACTGAGGGTGTGTGAGTGAGATGACATGTGTTTCGCAAGCTTGTAACAGTATCTCTCTCAACAGTTTAGTTGGAGACCAGGTATGTGCATGACTGTTTATAGGGGGTCAGAACGAGAGGGTTCAGATTCCATATCTCTCATCCAGCTGTGTGGAACAGTAAAGGCTCTCCTCCAGCTGTGTGGAACAGTAAAGGCTCTCCTCCAGCTGTGTGGAACAGTAAAGGCTCTCCTCCAGCTGCGTGGAACAGTAAAGACTTTCCTCCAGCTGTGTGGAACAGTAAAGGCTCTCCTCCAGCTGTGTGGAACAGTAAAGGCTCTCCATCCAGCTGTGTGGAACAGTAAAGGCTCTCCTCCAGCTGTGTGGAACAGTAAAGGCTCTCAT
Source organism: Oncorhynchus mykiss (assembly GCF_013265735.2). NCBI lineage: Eukaryota > Metazoa > Chordata > Actinopteri > Salmoniformes > Salmonidae > Oncorhynchus > Oncorhynchus mykiss. The sequence continues at coordinate 52,345,687 of NC_048587.1, forward strand.
CCAGCTGCGTGGAACAGTAAAGGCTCTCCTCCAGCTGCGTGGAACAGTAAAGACTTTCCTCCAGCTGTGTGGAACAGTAAAGGCTCTCCTCCAGCTGTGTGGAACAGTAAAGGCTCTCATCCAGCTGTGTGGAACAGTAAAGGCTCTCCTCCAGCTGCGTGGAACAGTAAAGACTTTCCTCCAGCTGTGTGGAACAGTAAAGGCTCTCCTCCAGCTGTGTGGAACAGTAAAGGCTCTCCTCCAGCTGTGTGGAACAGTAAAGGCTCTCCTCCAGCTGTGTGGAACAGTAAAGCCTCTCCTCCAGCTGTGTGGAACAGTAAAGGCTCTCCTCCAGCTGTGTGGAACAGCAAAGGCTCTCCTCCAGCTGCGTGGAATAGTAAAGGCTCTCCTCCAGCTGCGTGCAACAGTAAAGACTTTCCTCCAGCTGTGTGGAACAGTAAAGGCTCTCCTCCAGCTGCGTGGAACAGTAAAGACTTTCCTCCAGCTGTGTGGAACAGTAAAGGCTCTCCTCCAGCTGTGTGGAACAGTAAAGGCTCTCCTCCAGCTGTGTGGCACAGTAAATGGGTTCCTAGGAAGGGTTCAGTCTGAATGCTGTGCTGTGTTTTCTATTCTAAAATGTTTTGCCCTAATGAATACAACCCAGATGGTGAGCTCTTGAGGTCTAGGGAGGTGGGGAGCTCCTCTATGTTTTTCTCCCAACTCAGACAGTCAAACATCTGAAGGAGGGCTTCCCTGGTCTGATCTCTCTAAACATCACGGGGCCCCATCAGCACCTCTGGCAGGTTTGTGTTGAAGCTGTGGGCACCAGCGACCCACAGTTACAGTATATCCACTCATTCATCTGGATAGGGTCATTCATCAAGCTGCTCAAATCACACTGATAGAACATCATAACTCTCAGAGAAGAACATTCACAGAGAGAACTATCAGTGCTCTCTAATCCACTAACATGGTGGAACTCTCAGAGAAGAACATTCACAGAGAGAACTAGCAGTGCTCTCTAATCCACTTAAATGGTGGAACTCTCAGAGAAGAACATTCACAGAGAGAAATAACAGTGCTCTCTAATCCACTAACATGGTGGAAACACTCAAGTTGAAATACTCATAGTTTGGTTAGACAGACTAGACAACTGCCTGTCCATTTAAGGTTTTAGACATCAGACTTTGGAAAAAGCCCCAGTTTCTGTAGGATACAGGGCTATTGAAAATGACAAATTGATACAATTAAATAAGACAATGTGTAAAACAAACCAAATATACCTCTCTTCATAGTCTCCGTCAGGACATGTTTGTGAGTTTGTGGTGGGAGGGCTGGTGAAAATGTCCAACTGACAGGCTTACAGACATATTTGGCTATTTAATGAATTTGAGTGATCCATCATCTACGATAGAAATGCCTAGTCGACAGTCTTATACACAAACAGATAGGCACACACTCTACAGGTTACACAGAAAAACCTGTTCAATTCTTATGATTCTCTTTAATTTTTTTTTATTTTTTATTTATTTCACCTTTATTTTAACCAGGTAGGCTAGTTGAGAACAAGTTCTCATTTACAATGATAAAGCAAAGTAGTTCGACACATACAACAACACAGAATTACACATGGAGTAAAACAAACATACAGTCAAAAATACAGTATAAACAAGTCTATATACGATGTGAGCAAATGAGGTGAGAAGGGAGGAAAAGGCAAAAAAGGCCATGGTGGCAAAGTAGATACAATATAGCAAGTAAAACACTGGAATGGTAGATTTGCAGTGGAAGAATGTGCAAAGTAGAAATAAAAATAATGGGCTGCAAAGGAGCAAAATAAATAAATACAGTAGGGGAAGTGGAAGTTGTTTGGGCTAAATTATTGATGGGCTATGTACAGGTGCAGTAATCTGTGAGCTGCTCTGACAGCTGGTGCTTAAAGCTAGTGAGGGGGATACATGTTTCCAGTTTCAGAGATTTTTGTAGTTCGTTCCAGTCATTGACAGCAGAGAACTGGAAGGAGAGGCGGCCAGAGGAAGAATTGGTTTTGGGGGTGACCTGAGAGATATACCTGCTGGAGCGTGTGCTACAGGTGGGTGCTGCTATGGTGACCAACGAGCTGAGATAAGGGGGGACTTTACCTAGCAGGGTCTTGTAGATGACCTGGAGCCAGTGGGTTTGGCAACGAGTATGAAGTGAGGGCCAGCCAACGAGAGCGTACAGGTCGCAATGGTGGGTAGTATATGGGGCTTTGGTAACAAAACAGATGGCACTGTGATAGACTGCATCCAATTTATTGAGTAGGGTATTGGAGGCTATTTTGTAAATGACATTGCCGAAGTCGAGGATAGGTAGGATGGTCAGTTTTACGAGGGTATGTTTGGCAGCATGAGTAAAGGATGCTTTGTTGCGAAATAGGAAGCCAATTCTAGATTTAACTTTGGATTGGAGATGTTTGATGTGAGTCTGGAAGGAGAGTTTACAGTCTATCCAGACACCTAGGTATTTGTAGCTGTCCACATATTCTAAGTCAGAACCGTCCAGAGTGGTGATGCTGGACGGGCGGGCAGGTGCAGGCAGCGATCGGTTGAAGAGCATGCATTTGGTTTTACTTGTATTTAAGAGCAATTGGAGGCCACGGAAGGAGAGTTGTATGGCATTGAAGCTTGTCTGGAGTGTTGTTAACACAGTTTCCAAAGGGCCAGAATTATACAGAATGGTGTCGTCTGCGTAGAGGTGGATCAGAGACTCACCAGCAGCAAGAGCGACATCATTGATGTATACAGAGAAGAGAGAAGAATTGAACCCTGTGGCACACCCATAGAGACTGTCAGAGGTCCAGACAACAGGACCTCCGATTTGACAAACTGGAACTCCATCAGAAAAGTAGTTGGTGAACCAGGCGAGGCAATCATTTGAGAAACCAAGGCTATCGAGTCTGCCGATGAGGATGTGGTGATTGACAGAGTCAAAAGCCTTGGCCAGGTCAATGTATACGGTTGCACAGTATTGTTTCTTATCGATGGTGGTTAAGATATCGTTTAGGACCTTGAGCGTGGCTGAGGTGCACCCATGACCAGCTCTGAAACCAGATTGCATAGCGGACAAGGTGCGGTGGGATTCGAAATGGTCGGTAATCTGTTTGTTGACTTTCGAAGACCTTAGAAATATACACAGCCATACAGCCCTGCCACTCACACAGTGACACCCAACCAAACGCTCCTGCATTCCTCAAACAGGGCTGCTTTTCTTCTCTCTCTCTCTCTCTCTCTCTCTCTCTCTCTCTCTCTCTCTCTCGCTCTCTCTCTCTCTCTCTCTCTCTCTCTCTCTCTCTCTCTCTCTCTCTCTCTCTACCTCCTCCCTCCATGTTCTGTACACTAGACAGAGTAAGACAGATGAAACAGGACAGCCTTTGGAATACACAAGGCACGCTCAAGTTAACACAACCACTGCAAACATCTCAGACGAGAGACATACGCTATGCATGTTAGTATGAATGCAATGTCAAATGGTCTGCTCTACTGAGCAACAGTCCAGTTTGACAGCATGAACTCTATCAATGAGAAGGACACATACAATTAAATTCCAAACCATCCATACTTTGTCCCAAATGGCACCCTATTCCCTATGCAGTGCAACACTTTTGAGCAGAGCACTATGGACTAGGGTGTCATTTGGGACTCTAGTATTACATATCTCCTCCTCAACACACTACACAGCCAAATCCTCCACTATAGCAGAGTAGTTTAGCAAAGCATGGAGCCAGACTGCCAGAGAGCACATGGTTAAAATCTGCGATGTCTCTGAATATGTTACACAGGGAGGGAGTGGGAAGGAGAGATCCCTTCAACCATCACATGGAGGCTGGAGAGTTGAATAGAAGCAACATCTTGATAATCTTCAATTATGAACCAGGATGTAAGTGTGGTATACCCCACACTCTATATGAGGGGGTTAAAAGACTGCATTGATCGGATGCCCCCCACTAACTCGTTATTAGTTCAACATGCATTTGATTGACAGGAAATGTAAACTGCCTGTTACTCAGGCCCAGAAGCTAGGCTATGCATATAATTGGAAGATTTGGATAGAAAACACTCTAATGTTCTAAAACGGTTCAATTAATGGCAGGCGAAACCTCGAGGAAAAACCATCCCCCCAAAAAACCATTTCAGCCACTCGCTGTTTTCAATGGCTGTCACTTTTATTAAAAGGCGAAATCCTCCCAAATTGCAGTTTCTAGGGCTTCCACTAGATGTCAACAGTCTTTAGAAAGAGTTTCAGGCTGTTTTTTGGAAAAATGAGGTAGAAGTTGTAGTTTTTATAAGTGGCTCCCATTTTGGCTGTAGTGTTTCCATGCGCATGGACGAGAGCACGTTCTTTTTGTTCTCCGGTAAAGACAATAATGATTCTCCGTCTTAAATTGTATCATTTATTTACATATTAGGGTACCTAAGGTTTGATTATAAATGTTGTTAGACTTGTTTGGAAAAGTTTATTAGTAACATTTGGGATTCATTTTGTATGCATTTTGATGGAGGGAAACGGGTGGATTATTGACTGAAGCTTGTGTAATCTGACACATGCGATTAACAAGAAGTTAAGCATTATTTGGATGTATTACAAATATATTTTCAGGAATGTTACATATTTTAAATTCTTTAGTTTGAATTTGGCGCTCTGCAATTTCATCGGATGTTGTCGAGGTGTGCCTAGCCATAACAGGTTTTAAAGGTTACTTTTTTATTTTATTTAACTAGGCAAGTCAGTTAAGAACAAATTCACATGTTCAATGACGGCCTAGGAACACTGGGTTAACTGCTTTGTTCAGGGGCAGAACAACAGATTTACACCTTGTCAGCTCGGCGGATTCGATCTTGCAACCTTCCGGTGACTAGCACAACACTCTAACCACTAGGCTACTTGCCGCCCCATGCAGGCAATGGGGGTGGCAGCATATTAACTGGTAAAACTTCAGAGAAAACTGAGTTTGAACTGAGGGGGTAAACTAGTGTTGATAATTACTATACAACACTATTCACAGTCCCTCAGTGAATAGGCAAACTAAATGGAGAATTCCTGTCATAGCCTGTCCATGCCCACTCTATGAGCAGAGCCCCAGAGACCTAGGCTCTCTACCTCTGATCTCAGCCAGTTACCTCCTATGATGCATCATGAGAATGAGTCGTCTGGTAGGGTTGAGTAGGCTCACTGTGTGTGTGTGTGTGTGTGTTAATCTGGGAGGATTGAGTAGAAAACTGTGTGTGTGTCTGTCTCTCTTGGAGGTTTGAGTAGACTCACTGTGTCTGTCTCTCTGGGAGGGTTGAGAAGACTCACTGCGTGTGTGTCTGTTGTCTGGGAGGGTTGAGTGTGGACAGTGACTGAGCTGAGAGAGAGCAGTCAAAGGAAACCACAGAGGAATGGAGCCAGGGTCCGTGACCTCAGGATTGGGACACTTCTACATGGCTGAAAACAGGCTTGCTAACACGTGATTTTACAGCTATAATGTACTGCGGATAGTGTTAGCTGAAGAAACTGGAGCTGCTCCTCCAATACCTATTCTCTATCAGTCAGGAAGCACTTAAAAGAAGAGGAAGTAGCCTATCAGATAAAAGGTCTCTAAACATCAAACAGCCACAGAAACGACAGAGACACTTTAGAAGACAGACAGACAAAGTGGAAACAGCTAATCCCAAGGATTTGGATAGGAGAAACAAAGGCAGATTCTAGTCCAATCCTCTCCATTACACACAGCATCTCTCCATCTCTGACACACACACCTACTAGGAGGTTGTATTCAACCCCTATCCCAGTCACACCTCCTCTGAAGTACCACTATGAGGGTAGGAAATGAATGGGCAGAAAAGCTGTGCCCTACCTGAACGACGGGCTATAGAACCCTTAATCTCTAGCTAAGTGGGTTGGTGGAGTGTCTGTGTGTAGTAGGGGTGGTTGTATTTGAGATGGCATGATCATAGCCGTGTCTGTATTAAAATGGCATGATCAAAGCTGTGTCTGTCTTGAGATGGCATGATCATAGCCGTGTCTGTCTTGAGATGGCATGATCTTAGCCGTGTCTGTATTGAGCTACTGGACCAGGCCCCGTTTCATTAGATAACTACTGGACCAGGCCCCGTTCCATTAGATAACTACAGGACCAGGCCCGTTATATTAGATAACTACTGGACCAGGCCCCGTTTCATTAGATAACTACTGGACCAGGCCCCGATTCATTAGAGAACTACTGGAACATGGCCCTGTTACAATAGAGAACTGCTGGACCAGGCCCCGTTATATTAGATAACTACTGGACCAGGCCCCGTTTCATTAGAGAACTACTGGAACATGGCCCTGTTACAATAGAGAACTACTGGACTAGGCCCTGTTTCATTAGATAACTACTGGACCAGGCCCCGTTACATTAGATAACTACTGGACCAGGCACCGTTATATTAGATAACTACTGGACCAGGCCCCTTTACATTAGAGAACTACTGGACCAGGCCCCATTACATTAGATAACTACTGGACCAGGCCCTGTTACAATAGAGAACTACTGGACAAGGCCCCGTTACATTAGATAACTAATGGACTTGGCCCCGTTACATTAGATAACTACTGGACTAGGCCCCGTTTCATTAGATAACTACTGGACCAGGCCCCTTTACATTAGAGAACTACTGGACTAGGCCCCGTTACATTAGATAACTACTGGACCAGGCCCCGTTACTTTAGATAACTACTGGACCAGGCCCCGTTAAATTAGATAACTACTGGACCAGGCCCTGTTACAATAGAGAACTACTGGACAAGGCCCCGTTACATTAGATAACTAATGGACTTGGCCCCGTTACATTAGATAACTACTGGACTAGGCCCCGTTACATTAGATAACTACTGGACTAGGCCCCGTTACATTAGTTAACTACTGGACCAGGCCTCGTCACATTAGATAACTACTGGACTAGGCCCCATTTCATTAGATAACTACTGGACCAGGCCCCGTTACATTAGAGAACTACTGGACTAGGCCCCGTTACATTAGATAACTACTGGACCAGGCTCTGTTACATTAGATAACTACTGGACTAGGCCCCGTTACATTGGTTAACTACTGGACCAGGCCCCGTTACATTAGATAACTACTGGACCCGGCCCCGTTACATTAGATAACTACTGGACCAGGCCCCGTTTCATTAGATAACTACTGGACCAGGCCCCGTTACATTAGACAACTACAGGAAAATGGCCCTGTTACAATAGAGAACTGCTGGACCAGGCCCCGTTACATTAGATAACTACTGGACCAGGCCCTGTTACAATAGAGAACTACTGGACCAGGCCCAATTACATTAGATAACTACTGGACCAGGCACTGTTACATAAGAGAACTACTGGACTAGGCCCCGTTTCATTAGATAACTACTGGACTAGGCCCCGTTTCATTAGATAACTACTGAACCAGGCCCCGTTACATTAGATAACTACTGGACTAGGCCCCGTTACATTAGTTAACTACTGTACTAGGCCCCGTTTCATTAGATAACTACTGGACCAGGCCCCGTTACATTCGATAACTACTGGAACATGGCCCCGTTACATTAGATAACTACTGGACCTGGCCCCGTTACTTTAGATAACTACTGGACCAGGCCCCGTTAAATTAGATAACTACTGGACCAGGCCCTGTTACAATAGAGAACTACTGGACCAGGCCCCGTTACATTAGATAACTACTGGACTTGGCCCCGTTACATTAGAGAACTACTGGACTAGGCCCCGTTACATTAGTTAACTACTGGACCAGGCCCCGTTACATTAGATAACTACTGGACTAGGCCCCGTTTCATTAGATAACTACTGGACCAGGCCCCGTTACATTCGATAACTACTGGAACATGGCCCCGTTACAATAGAGAACTACTGGACCAGGCCCCGTTACATTAGATAACTACTGGACCAGGCCCTGTTACATTAGAGAACTACTGGACTAGGCCCCGTTTTATTAGATAACTACTGGACCAGGCCCCGTTACATTAGAGAACTACTGGACTAGGCCCCGTTACATTAGATAACTACTGGACCAGGCCCCGTTACATTAGATAACTACTGGACTAGGCCCCGTTACATTAGTTAACTACTGGACCAGGCCCCGTTACATTAGATAACTACTGGACCAGGCTCTGTTACATTAGATAACCACTGGACTAGGCCCCGTTACATTAGATAACTACTGGACCCGGCCCCGTTACATTAGATAACTACTGGAACATGGCTCCGTTACAATAGAGAACTGCTGGACCAGGCCCCGTTACATTAGATAACTACTGGACCAGACCCCGTTACAATAGAGAACTACTGGACCAGGCCCCGTTACGTTAGATAACTACTGGACCAGGCCCCGTTACATTAGATAACTACTGGACCAGGCCCCGTTACTTTAGATAACTACTGGACCAGGCCCTGTTAAATTAGATAACTACTGGACCAGGCCCTGTTACAATAGATAACTACTGGACCAGGCCCCGTTACATTAGATAACAACTGGACTTGGCCCCGTTACATTAGATAACTACTGGACTAGGCCCCGTTACATTAGTTAACTACTGGACCAGGCCCTGTTACATTAGATAACTACTGGACTAGGCCCCGTTTCATTAGATAACTACTGGACCAGGCCCCGTTACATTAGACCAGGCACCGTTCCATTAGATAACTTCTGGACCAGGCCCCGTTATATTAGATAACTACTGGACCAGGCCCCGTTTCATTAGATAACTACTGGACCAGGCCCCGTTATATTAGATAACTACTGGACCAGGCCCCGTTTCATTAGACAACTACTGGACCAGGCCCCGTTACATTAGAGAACTACTGGACCAGAACCCTTTACTTTAGATAACTACTGGACCAGGCCCCATTACATTAGATAACTACTGGACCAGGCCCCGTTACATTAGATAACTACTGGACCTGGCCCCGTTACTTTAGATAACTACTGGACCAGGCCCCGTTACTTTAGATAACTACTGGACCAGGCCCCGTTACTTTAGATAACTACTGGACCAGGCCCCGTTAAATCAAATCAAATCAAATCAAATTTTATTTGTCACATACACATGGTTAGCAGATGTTAGTGCGAGTGTAGCGAAATGCTTGTGCTTCTAGTTCCGACAATGCAGTAATAACAAGTAATCTAACTAACAATTCCAAAACTACTGTCTTGTACACAGTGTAAGGGGATAAAGAATATGTACATAAGGATATATGAATGAGTGATGGTACAGAGCAGCATAGGCAAGATACAGTAGATGGTATCGAGTACAGTATGTACAAATGAGATGAGTATGTAAACAAAGTGGCATAGTATAGTATAAAGTGGCTAGTGATACATGTATTACATAAGGATACCGTCGATGATATAGAGTACAGTATATACGTATGCATATGAGATGAATAATGTAGGGTAAGTAACATTTATATAAGGTAGCATTGTTTAAAGTGGCTAGTGATATATTTACGTCATTTCCCATCAATTCCCATTATTAAAGTGGCTGGAGTTGAGTCAGTGTCAGTGTTAGTGGTGGCTGTTTAACAGTCTGATGGCCTTGAGATAGAAGCTGTTTTCCAGTCTCTCGGTCCCAGCTTTGATGCACCTGTACTGACCTCGCCTTCTGGATGATAGCGGGGTGAACAGGCAGTGGCTCGGGTGGTTGATGTCCTTGATGATCTTTATGGCCTTCCTGTGACATCGGGTGGTGTAGGTGTCCTGGAGGGCAGGTAGTTTGCCCCCGGTGATGCGTTGTGCAGACCTCACTACCCTCTGGAGAGCCTTACGGTTGAGTTGCCATACCAGGCGGTGATACAGCCCGCCAGGATGCTCTCGATTGTGCATCTGTAGAAGTTTGTGAGTGCTTTTGGTGACAAGCCAAATTTCTTCAGCCTCCTGAGGTTGAAGAGGCGCTGCTGCGCCTTCTTCACGATGCTGTCTGTGTGAGTGGACCAATTCAGTTTGTCTGTGATGTGTATGCCGAGGAACTTAAAACTTGCTACCCTCTCCACTACTGTTCCATCGATGTGGATAGGGGGGTGTTCCCTCTGCTGTTTCCTGAAGTCCACAATCATCTCCTTAGTTTTGTTGACGTTGAGTGTGAGGTTATTTTCCTGACACCACACTCCGAGGGCCCTCACCTCCTCCCTGTAGGCCGTCTCATCGTTGTTGGTAATCAAGCCTACCACTGTTGTGTCGTCCGCAAACTTGATGATTGAGTTGGAGGCGTGCGTGGCCACGCAGTCGTGGGTGATCAGGGAGTACAGGAGAGGGCTCAGAACGCACCCTTGTGGGGCCCCAGTGTTGAGGATCAGCGGGGAGGAGATGTTGTTGCCTACCCTCACCACCTGGGGGCGGCCCGTCAGGAAGTCCAGTACCCAGTTGCACAGGGCGGGGTCGAGACTCAGGGTCTCGAGCTTGATGACGAGCTTGGAGGGTACTATGGTGTTGAATGCCGAGCTGTAGTCGATGAACAGCATTCTCACATAGGTATTCCTCTTGTCCAGATGGGTTAGGGCAGTGTGCAGTGTGGTTGAGATTGCATCGTCTGTGGACCTATTTGGGCGGTAAGCAAATTGGAGTGGGTCTAGGGTGTCAGGTAGGGTGGAGGTGATATGGTCCTTGACTAGTCTCTCAAAGCACTTCATGATGACGGATGTGAGTGCTACGGGGCGGTAGTCGTTTAGCTCAGTTACCTTAGCTTTCTTGGGAACAGGAACAATGGTGGCCCTCTTGAAGCATGTGGGAACAGCAGACTGGTATAGGGATTGATTGAATATGTCCGTAAACACACCGGCCAGCTGGTCTGCGCATGCTCTGAGGGCGCGGCTGGGGATGCCGTCTGGGCCTGCAGCCTTGCGAGGGTTAACACGTTTAAATGTCTTACTCACCTCGGCTGCAGTGAAGGAGAGACCGCATGTTTTCGTTGCAGGCCGTGTCAGTGGCACTGTATTGTCCTCAAAGCGGGCAAAAAAGTTATTTAGTCTGCCTGGGAGCAAGACATCCTGGTCCGTGACTGGGCTGGATTTCTTCCTGTAGTCCGTGATTGACTGTAGACCCTGCCACATGCCTCTTGTGTCTGAGCCGTTGAATTGAGATTCTACTTTGTCTCTGTACTGGCGCTTAGCTTGTTTGATAGCCTTGCGGAGGGAATAGCTGCACTGTTTGTATTCGGTCATGTTACCAGACACCTTGCCCTGATTAAAAGCAGTGGTTCGCGCTTTCAGTTTCACACGAATGCTGCCATCAATCCACGGTTTCTGGTTAGGGAATGTTTTAATCGTTGCTATGGGAACGACATCTTCAACGCAAGTTCTAATGAACTCGCACACCGAATCAGCGTATTCGTCAATGTTGTTATCTGACGCAATACGAAACATCTCCCAGTCCACGTGATGGAAGCAGTCTTGGAGTGTGGAGTCAGCTTGGTCGGACCAGCGTTGGACAGACCTCAGCGTGGGAGCCTCTTGTTTTAGTTTCTGTCTGTAGGCAGGGATCAACAAAATGGAGTCGTGGTCAGCTTTTCCGAAAGGGGGGCGGGGCAGGGCCTTATATGCGTCGCGGAAGTTAGAGTAACAATGATCCAAGGTCTTTCCTCCCCTGGTTGCGCAATCGATATGATGATAAAATTTGGGGAGTCTTGTTTTCAGATTAGCCTTGTTAAAATCCCCAGCTACAATGAATGCAGCCTCCGGATAAATTGTTTCCAGTTTGCAAAGAGTCAAATAAAGTTCATTCAGAGCCATCGATGTGTCTGCTTGGGGGGGGATATATACGGCTGTGATTATAATCGAAGAGAATTCTCTTGGTAGATAATGCGGTCTACATTTGATTGTGAGGAATTCTAAATCAGGTGAACAGAAGGATTTGAGTTCCTGTATGTTTCTTTCATCACACCATGTCACGTTGGCCATGAGGCATACGCCCCTGCCCCTCTTCTTCCCAGAAAGATGTTTGTTTCTGTCAGCGCGATGTGTGGAGAAACCCGTTGGCTGCACCGCTTCGGATAGCGTCTCTCCAGTGAGCCATGTTTCAGTGAAGCAAAGGACGTTACAGTCTCTGATGTCCCTCTGGAATGCTACCCTTGCTCGGATTTCATCAACCTTGTTGTCAAGAGACTGGACATTGGCAAGAAGAATGCTAGGGAGTGGTGCGCGCTGTGCCCGTCTCCGGAGTCTGACCAGAAGACCGCCTCGTTTCCCTCTCTTTCGGAGTCGTTTTATTGGGTCGCTGCATAGGATCCACTCCGTTGTCCTGTTTGTAAGGCAGAACACAGGATCCGCGTCGCGAAAAACATATTCTTGGTCGTACTGATGGTGAGTTGATGCTGATCTTATATTCAGTAGTTCTTTTCGACTGTATGTAATGAAACCTAAGATGACCTGGGGTACTAATGTAAGAAATAACACGTAAAAAAACAAAAAACTGCATAGTTTCCTAGGAACGCGAAGCGAGGCGGCCATCTCTGTCGGCGACGGAATTAGAATTAGATAACTACTAGACCAGGCCCTGTTACAATAGAGAACTACTGGACCAGGCCCCGTTACATTAGATAACTACTGGACTTGGCCCCGTTACATTAGAGAACTACTGGACTAGGCCCCGTTACATTAGTTAAATACTGGACCAGGCCCCGTTACATTAGATAACTACTGGACCAGGCCCCGTTACATTAGACAACTACTGGAACATGGCCCTGTTACAATAGAGAACTGCTGGACCAGGCCCCGTTACATTAGATAACTACTGGACCAGGCCCCGTTACAATAGAGAACTACTGGACCAGGCCCCGTTACATTAGATAACGACTGGACCAGGCCCTGTTACATAAGATAACTACTGGACTAGGCCCCGTTTCATTAGCTAACTACTGGACCAGGCCCCGTTACATTAGATAACTACTGGACTAGTTCCCGTTACATTAGTTAACTACTGGACCAGGCCCTGTTAAATTAGATAACTACTGGACCAGGCCCCGTTACATTAGATAACTACTGGACCAGGCCCCGTTACTTTAGATAACTATTGGACAAGGCCCTGTTAAATTAGATAACTACTGGACCAGGCCCCGTTACATTAGATAACTACTGGACCAGGCCCCGTTACTTTAGATAACTACTGGACCAGGCCCCGTTACATTAGATAACTACTAGACTAGGCCCCGTTACATTAGTTAACTACTGGACCAGGCCCCGTTACATTAGATAACTACTGGACCAGGCCCCGTTACATTAGATAACTACTAGACCAGGCCCCGTTTCATTAGATAACTACTGGACCAGGCCCCGTTACATTAGACCAGGCACCGTTCCATTAGATAACTACTGGACTAGGCCCCGTTACATTAGTTAACTACTGGACCAGGCCCCGTTACATTAGAGAACTACTGGACCAGGACCCGTTACATTAGATAACTACTGGACCAGGCCTTGTTACATTAGAGAACTACTGGACTAGGCCCCGTTTTATTAGATAACTACTGGACCAGGCCCCATTACATTAGAGAACTACTGGACTAGGCCCCGTTACATTAGATAACTACTGGACCAGGCCCCGTTACATTAGATAACTACTGGACCAGGCCCCGTTACATTCGATAACTACTGGACCAGGCCCCGTTACATTAGATAACTACTGGACTAGGCCCCATTTCATTAGATAACTACTGGACCAGGCCCCGTTACATTCGATAACTACTGGAACATGGCCCCGTTACAATAGATAACTACTGGACCAGGCCCCGTTACATTAGATAACTACTGGACCAGGCCCCGTTACTTTAGATAACTACTGGACCAGGCCTGTTAAATTAGATAACTACTGGACCAGGCCCTGTTACAATAGATAACAACTGGACTTGGCCCCGTTACATTAGATAACTACTGGACTAAGCCCCATTACATTAGTTAACTACTGGACCAGGCCCCGTTACATTAGAGAACTACTGGACTAGGCCCCGTTTCATTAGATAACTACTGGACCAGGCCCCGTTAAATTAGATAACTACTGGACCAGGCCCCGTTACATTAGATAACTACTGGACCAGGCCCCGTTACATTATATAACTACTGGACTAGGCCCCGTTACATTAGTTAACTACTGGACTAGGCCCCGTTACATTAGTTAACTACTGGACCAGGCCCCGTTACATTAGAGAACTACTGGACCAGGACCCGTTACATTAGATAACTACAGGACCAGGCCTTGTTACATTAGAGAACTACTGGACTAGGCCCGTTTTATTAGATAACTACTGGACCAGGCCCCGTTACATTAGAGAACTACTGGACTAGGCCCCGTTACATTAGATAACTACTGGACCAGGCCCCGTTACATTAGATAACTACTGGACCAGGCCCAGTTACATTCGATAACTACTGGAACATGGCCCCGTTACAATAGATAACTACTGGACTAGGCCCCGTTACATTAGATAACTACTGGACCAGGCCCCGTTACATTAGATAACTACTGGACCAGGCCCCGTTACTTTAGATAACTATTGGACCAGGCCCTGTTAAATTAGATAACTACTGGACCAGGCCCCGTTACATTAGATAACTACTGGACCAGGCCCTGTTAAATTAGATAACTACTGGACCAGGCCCCGTTACATTAGATAACTACTGGACCAGGCCCCGTTACTTTAGATAACTATTGGACCAGGCCCTGTTAAATTAGATAACTACTGGACCAGGCCCCGTTACATTAGATAACTACTGGACCAGGCCCCGTTACTTTAGATAACTACTGGACCAGGCCCCGTTACATTAGATAACTACTAGACTAGGCCCCGTTACATTAGTTAACTACTGGACCAGGCCCCGTTACATTAGATAACTACTGGACTAGGCCCCGTTTCATTAGATAACTACTGGACCAGGCCCCGTTACATTAGACCAGGCACCGTTCCATTAGATAACTACTGGACTAGGCCCCGTTACATTAGTTAACTACTGGACCAGGCCCCGTTACATTAGAGAACTACTGGACCAGGACCCGTTACATTAGATAACTACTGGACCAGGCCTTGTTACATTAGAGAACTACTGGACTAGGCCCCGTTTTATTAGATAACTACTGGACCAGGCCCCGTTACATTAGAGAACTACTGGACTAGGCCCCGTTACATTAGATAACTACTGGACCAGGCCCCGTTACATTAGATAACTACTGGACCAGGCCCCGTTACATTCGATAACTACTGGACCAGGCCCCGTTACATTAGATAACTACTGGACTAGGCCCCATTTCATTAGATAACTACTGGACCAGGCCCCG
Source organism: Oncorhynchus mykiss (assembly GCF_013265735.2). Taxonomy (NCBI): domain Eukaryota; kingdom Metazoa; phylum Chordata; class Actinopteri; order Salmoniformes; family Salmonidae; genus Oncorhynchus; species Oncorhynchus mykiss. The sequence goes on from NC_048587.1 coordinate 52,360,997, forward strand.
TTACATTCGATAACTACTGGAACATGGCCCCGTTACAATAGATAACTACTGGACCAGGCCCCGTTACATTAGATAACTACTGGACCAGGCCCCGTTACTTTAGATAACTACTGGACCAGGCCTGTTAAATTAGATAACTACTGGACCAGGCCCTGTTACAATAGATAACTACTGGACCAGGCCCTGTTACATTAGATAACAACTGGACTTGGCCCCGTTACATTAGATAACTACTGGACTAAGCCCCGTTACATTAGTTAACTACTGGACCAGGCCCCGTTACATTAGAGAACTACTGGACTAGGCCCCGTTTCATTAGATAACTACTGGACCAGGCCCCGTTAAATTAGATAACTACTGGACCAGGCCCCGTTACATTAGATAACTACTGGACCAGGCCCCGTTACATTATATAACTACTGGACTAGGCCCCGTTACATTAGTTAACTACTGGACTAGGCCCCGTTACATTAGTTAACTACTGGACCAGGCCCCGTTACATTAGAGAACTACTGGACCAGGACCCGTTACATTAGATAACTACTGGACCAGGCCTTGTTACATTAGAGAACTACTGGACTAGGCCCCGTTTTATTAGATAACTACTGGACCAGGCCCCGTTACATTAGAGAACTACTGGACTAGGCCCCGTTACATTAGATAACTACTGGACCAGGCCCCGTTACATTAGATAACTACTGGACCAGGCCCCGTTACATTCGATAACTACTGGAACATGGCCCCGTTACAATAGATAACTACTGGACTAGGCCCCATTTCATTAGATAACTACTGGACCAGGCCCCGTTACATTCGATAACTACTGGAACATGGCCCCGTTACAATAGATAACTACTGGACCAGGCCCCGTTACATTAGATAACTACTGGACCAGGCCCCGTTACTTAAGATAACTACTGGACCAGGCCTGTTAAATTAGATAACTACTGGACCAGGCCCTGTTACAATAGATAACTACTGGACCAGGCCCTGTTACATTAGATAACAACTGGACTTGGCCCCGTTACATTAGATAACTACTGGACTAAGCCCCATTACATTAGTTAACTACTGGACCAGGCCCCGTTACATTAGAGAACTACTGGACTAGGCCCCGTTTCATTAGATAACTACTGGACCAGGCCCCGTTACATTAGATAACTACTGGACCTGGCCCCGTTACTTTAGATAACTACTGGACCAGGCCCCGTTAAATTAGATAACTACTGGACCAGGCCCTGTTACAATAGAGAACTACTGGACCAGGCCCCGTTACATTCGATAACTACTGGAACATGGCCCCGTTACAATAGAGAACTACTGGACCAGGCCCCGTTACATTAGATAACTACTGGACCAGGCCCTTTTACATTAGAGAACTACTGGACTAGGCCCCGTTTTATTAGATAACTACTGGACCAGGCCCCGTTACATTAGAGAACTACTGGACCAGGCCCTGTTACATTAGAGAACTACTGGACTAGGACCCGTTTTATTAGATAACTACTGGACCAGGCCCCGTTACATTAGAGAACTACTGGACTAGGCCCTGTTACATTAGATAACTCCTGGACCAGGCCCCGTTACATTAGATAACTACTGGACTAGGCCCCGTTACATTAGTTAACTACTGTACCAGGCCCCGTTACATTAGATAACTACTGGACCAGGCTCTGTTACATTAGATAACTACTGGACTAGGCCCCGTTACATTAGTTAACTACTGGACCAGGCCCCGTTACATTAGATAACTACTGGACCCGGCCCCGTTACATTAGATAACTACTGGAACATGGCCCCGTTACAATAGAGAACTGCTGGACCAGGCCCCGTTACATTAGATAACTACTGGACCAGACCCCGTTACAATAGAGAACTACTGGACCAGGCCCCGTTACATTAGATAACAACTGGACTTGGCCCCGTTACATTAGAGAACTACTGGACTAGGCCCCGTTTTATTAGATAACTACTGGACCAGGCCCCGTTACATTACAGAACTACTGGACCAGGCCCTGTTACATTAGAGAACTACTGGACTAGGCCCTGTTTTATTAGATAACTACTGGACCAGGCCCCGTTACATTAGAGAACTACTGGACTAGGCCCCGTTACATTAGATAACTACTGGACCAGGCCCCGTTAAATTAGATAACTACTGGACCAGGCCCTGTTACAATAGAGAACTACTGGACCAGGCCCCGTTACATTAGATAACTACTGGACTTGGCCCCGTTACATTAGAGAACTACTGGACTAGGCCCCGTTACATTAGTTAAATACTGGACCAGGCCCCGTTACATTAGATAACTACTGGACCAGGCCCCATTACAATAGAGAACTACTGGACCAGGCCCCGTTACATTAGATAACTACTGGACCAGGCCCTGTTACATAAGAGAACTACTGGACTAGGCCCCGTTTCATTAGATAACTACTGGACCAGGCCCCGTTACATTAGATAACTACTGGACTAGTTCCCGTTACATTAGTTAACTACTGGACCAGGCCCCGTTACATTAGATAACTACTGGACTAGGCCCCGTTTCATCAGATAACTACTGGACCAGGCCCCGTTACATTAGATAACTACTGGACCAGGCCCCGTTACTTTAGATAACTACTGGACCAGGCCCTGTTAAATTAGATAACTACTGGACCAGGCCCCGTTACATTAGATAACTACTGGACCAGGCCCCGTTACTTTAGATAACTACTGGACCAGGCCCTGTTAAATTAGATAACTACTGGACCAGGCCCCGTTACATTAGATAACTACTGGACCAGGCCCCGTTACTTTAGATAACTACTGGACCAGGCCCCGTTACATTAGATAACTACTGGACTAGGCCCCGTTACATTAGTTAACTACTGGACCAGGCCCCGTTACATTAGATAACTACTGGACTAGGCCCCGTTTCATTAGATAACTACTGGACCAGGCCCCGTTACATTAGACCAGGCACCGTTCCATTAGATAACTACTGGACTTGGCCCCGTTACATTAGTTAACTACTGGACCAGGCCCCGTTAAATTAGATAACTACTGGACCAGGCCCCGTTACATTAGATAACTACTGGACCAGGCCCCGTTACATTATATAACTACTGGACTAGGCCCCGTTACATTAGTTAACTACTGGACTAGGCCCCGTTACATTAGAGAACTACTGGACCAGGACCCGTTACATTAGATAACTACTGGACCAGGCCTTGTTACATTAGAGAACTACTGGACTAGGCCCCGTTACATTAGATAACTACTGGACCAGGCCCCGTTACATTAGATAACTACTGGACCAGGCCCCGTTACATTCGATAACTACTGGAACATGGCCCCGTTACAATAGATAACTACTGGACCAGGCCCCGTTACATTAGATAACTACTGGACTAGGCCCCATTTCATTAGATAACTACTGGACCAGGCCCCGTTACATTCGATAACTACTGGAACATGGCCCCGTTACAATAGATAACTACTGGACCAGGCCCCGTTACATTAGATAACTACTGGACCAGGCCCCGTTACTTTAGATAACTACTGGACCAGGCCTGTTAAATTAGATAACTACTGGACCAGGCCCCGTTAAATTAGATAACTACTGGACCAGGCCCTGTTACATTAGAGAACTACTGGACCAGGCCCCGTTACATTAGATAACTACTGGACCTGGCCCCGTTACTTTAGATAACTACTGGACCAGGCCCCGTTAAATTAGATAACTACTGGACCAGGCCCTGTTACATTAGAGAACTACTGGACCAGGCCCCGTTACATTAGATAACTACTGGACTTGGCCCCATTACATTAGAGAACTACTGGACTAGGCCCCGTTACATTAGTTAACTACTGGACCAGGCCCCGTTACATTAGATAACTACTGGACTAGGCCCCGTTTCATTAGATAACTACTGGACCAGGCCCCGTTACATTCGATAACTACTGGAACATGGCCCCGTTACAATAGAGAACTACTGGACCAGGCCCCGTTACATTAGATAACTACTGGACCAGGCCCTGTTACATTAGAGAACTACTGGACTAGGCCCCGTTTTATTAGATAACTACTGGACCAGGCCCTGTTACATTAGAGAACTACTGGACCAGGCCCTGTTACATTAGAGAACTACTGGACTAGGCCCCGTTTTATTAGATAACTACTGGACCAGGCCCCCTTAAATTAGAGAACTACTGGACTAGGCCCTGTTACATTAGATAACTACTGGACCAGGCCCCGTTACATTAGATAACTACTGGACTAGGCCCCGTTACATTAGTTAACTACTGTACCAGGCCCCGTTACATTAGATAACTACTGGACCAGGCTCTGTTACATTAGATAACTACTGGACTAGGCCCCGTTACATTAGTTAACTACTGGACCAGGCCCCGTTACATTAGATAACTACTGGACCCGGCCCCGTTACATTAGATAACTACTGGAACATGGCCCCGTTACAATAGAGAACTGCTGGACCAGGCCCCGTTACATTAGATAACTACTGGACCAGACCCCGTTACAATAGAGAACTACTGGACCAGGCCCCGTTACATTAGATAACAACTGGACTTGGCCCCGTTACATTAGATAACTACTGGACTAGGCCCCGTTACATTAGTTAACTACTGGACCAGGCCCCGTTACATTAGATAACTACTGGACTAGGCCCCGTTTCATTAGAGAACTACTGGACTAGGCCCTGTTACATTAGATAACTACTGGACCAGGCCCCGTTACATTAGATAACTACTGGACTAGGCCCCGTTTCATTAGAGAACTACTGGACTAGGCCGTGTTACATTAGATAACTACTGGACCAGGCCCCGTTACATTAGAGAACTACTGGACTAGGCCCCGTTTTATTAGATAACTACTGGACCAGGCTCTGTTACATTAGATAACTACTGGACTAGACCCCGTTACATTAGTTAACTACTGGACCAGGCCCCGTTACATTAGATAACTACTGGACCCGGCCCCGTTACATTAGATAACTACTGGAACATGGCCCCGTTACAATAGAGAACTGCTGGACCAGGCCCCGTTACATTAGATAACTACTGGACCAGACCCCGTTACAATAGAGAACTACTGGACCAGGCCCCGTTACATTAGAGAACTACTGGACTAGGCCCCGTTTTATTAGATAACTACTGGACCAGGCCCCGTTACATTACAGAACTACTGGACCAGGCCCTGTTACATTAGAGAACTACTGGACTAGGCCCTGTTTTATTAGATAACTACTGGACCAGGCCCCGTTACATTAGAGAACTACTGGACTAGGCCCTGTTACATTAGATAACTACTGGACCAGGCCCCGTTACATTAGATAACTACTGGACTAGGCCCCGTTACATTAGTTAACTACTGTACCAGGCCCCGTTACATTAGATAACTACTGGACCAGGCTCTGTTACATTAGATAACTACTGGACTAGGCCCCGTTACATTAGTTAACTACTGGACCAGGCCCCGTTACATTAGATAACTACTGGACCCGGCCCCGTTACATTAGATAACTACTGGAACATGGCCCCGTTACAATAGAGAACTGCAGGACCAGGCCCCTTTACATTAGATAACTACTGGACCAGACCCCGTTACAATAGAGAACTACTGGACCAGGCCCCGTTACATTAGATAACAACTGGACTTGGCCCCGTTACATTAGATAACTACTGGACTAGGCCCCGTTACATTAGTTAACTACTGGACCAGGCCCCGTTACATTAGATAACTACTGGACTAGGCCCCGTTTCATTAGATAACTACTGGACCAGGCCCCGTTACATTAGATAACTACTGGACTAGGCCCTGTTACATTAGAGAACTACTGGACTAGGCCCCGTTTTATTAGATAACTACTGGACCAGGCTCTGTTACATTAGATAACTACTGGACTAGGCCCCGTTACATTAGTTAACTACTGGACCAGGCCCCGTTACATTAGATAACTACTGGACCCGGCCCCGTTACATTAGATAACTACTGGAACATGGCCCCGTTACCATAGAGAACTGCTGGACCAGGCCCCGTTACATTAGATAACTACTGGACCAGACCCCGTGACAATAGAGAACTACTGGACCAGGCCCCGTTACATTAGATAACAACTGGACTTGGCCCCGTTACATTAGATAACTACTGGACTAGGCCCCGTTACATTAGTTAACTACTGGACCAGGCCCCGTTACATTAGATAACTACTGGACTAGGCCCCGTTGCATTAGATAACTACTGGACCAGGCCCCGTTACATTAGACCAGGCACCGTTCCATTAGATAACTACTGGACCAGGCCCCGTTATTTAGATAACTACTGGACCAGGCCCCGTTTCATTAGATAACTACTGGACCAGGCCCCGTTATATTAGATAACTACTGGACCAGGCCCCGTTTCATTAGATAACTACTGGACCAGGCCCCGTTACATTAGAGAACTACTGGACCAGGCCCCGTTACTTTAGATAACTACTGGACCAGGCCCCGTTACTTTAGATAACTACTGGACCAGGCCCCGTTAAATTAGAGAACTACTGGACCAGGCCCCGTTACATTACAGAACTACTGGACCAGGCCCTGTTACATTAGAGAACTACTGGACTAGGCCCTGTTTTATTAGATAACTACTGGACCAGGCCCCGTTACATTAGAGAACTACTGGACTAGGCCCTGTTACATTAGATAACTACTGGACCAGGCCCCGTTACATTAGATAACTACTGGACTAGGCCCCGTTACATTAGTTAACTACTGTACCAGGCCCCGTTACATTAGATAACTACTGGACCAGGCTCTGTTACATTAGATAACTACTGGACTAGGCCCCGTTACATTAGTTAACTACTGGACCAGGCCCCGTTACATTAGATAACTACTGGACCCGGCCCCGTTACATTAGATAACTACTGGAACATGGCCCCGTTACAATAGAGAACTGCAGGACCAGGCCCCTTTACATTAGATAACTACTGGACCAGACCCCGTTACAATAGAGAACTACTGGACCAGGCCCCGTTACATTAGATAACAACTGGACTTGGCCCCGTTACATTAGATAACTACTGGACTAGGCCCCGTTACATTAGTTAACTACTGGACCAGGCCCCGTTACATTAGATAACTACTGGACTAGGCCCCGTTTCATTAGATAACTACTGGACCAGGCCCCGTTACATTAGATAACTACTGGACTAGGCCCTGTTACATTAGAGAACTACTGGACTAGGCCCCGTTTTATTAGATAACTACTGGACCAGGCTCTGTTACATTAGATAACTACTGGACTAGGCCCCGTTACATTAGTTAACTACTGGACCAGGCCCCGTTACATTAGATAACTACTGGACCCGGCCCCGTTACATTAGATAACTACTGGAACATGGCCCCGTTACCATAGAGAACTGCTGGACCAGGCCCCGTTACATTAGATAACTACTGGACCAGACCCCGTGACAATAGAGAACTACTGGACCAGGCCCCGTTAGTATTCCCTTACATTAGATAACAACTGGACTTGGCCCCGTTACATTAGATAACTACTGGACTAGGCCCCGTTACATTAGTTAACTACTGGACCAGGCCCCGTTACATTAGATAACTACTGGACTAGGCCCCGTTTCATTAGATAACTACTGGACCAGGCCCCGTTACATTAGACCAGGCACCGTTCCATTAGATAACTACTGGACTAGGCCCCGTTATTTAGATAACTACTGGACCAGGCCCCGTTTCATTAGATAACTACTGGACCAGGCCCCGTTATATTAGATAACTACTGGACCAGGCCCCGTTTCATTAGATAACTACTGGACCAGGCCCCGTTACATTAGAGAACTACTGGACCAGGCCCCGTTACTTTAGATAACTACTGGACCAGGCCCCGTTACTTTAGATAACTACTGGACCAGGCCCCATTAAATTAGAGAACTACTGGACCAGGCCCCGTTACTTTAGATAACTACTGGACCAGGCCCCGTTACTTTAGATAACTACTGGACCAGGCCCCGTTAAATTAGAGAACTACTGGACCAGGCCCTGTTACAATAGATAACTACTGGACTTGGCCCCGTTACATTAGAGAACTACTGGAACATGGCCCCGTTACAATAGAGAACTACTGGACCAGGCCCCGTTACATTATATAACTACTGGACCAGGCCCTGTTACATTAGATAACTACTGGACTATGCCCCGTTACATTAGTTAACTACTGGACCAGGCCCCGTTACATTAGATAACTACTGGACTAGGCCCTGTTACATTAGGTAACTACTGTACCAGGCCCCGTTACATTAGATAACTACTGGACCAGGCTCTGTTACATTAGATAACTACTGGACTAGGCCCCGTTACATTAGTTAATTACTGGACCAGGCCCCGTTACATTAGATAACTACTGGACCTGGCCCCGTTACATTAGATAACTACTGGAACATGGCCCCGTTACAATAGAGAACTGCTGGACCAGGCCCCGTTACATTAGATAACTACTGGACCAGACCCCGTTACAATAGAGAACTACTGGACCAGGCCCCGTTACATTAGATAACTACTGGACCAGGCCCTGTTACATTAGAGAACTACTGGACCAGGCCCCGTTACATTAGAGAACTACTGGACTAGGCCCCGTTTTATTAGATAACTACTGGACCAGGCCCCGTTACATTACAGAACTACTGGACCAGGCCCTGTTACATTAGAGAACTACTGGACTAGGCCCTGTTTTATTAGATAACTACTGGACCAGGCCCCGTTACATTAGAGAACTACTGGACTAGGCCCTGTTACATTAGATAACTACTGGACCAGGCCCCGTTACATTAGATAACTACTGGACTAGGCCCCGTTACATTAGTTAACTACTGTACCAGGCCCCGTTACATTAGATAACTACTGGACCAGGCTCTGTTACATTAGATAACTACTGGACTAGGCCCCGTTACATTAGTTAACTACTGGACCAGGCCCCGTTACATTAGATAACTACTGGACCCGGCCCCGTTACATTAGATAACTACTGGAACATGGCCCCGTTACTATAGAGAACTGCAGGACCAGGCCCCTTTACATTAGATAACTACTGGACCAGACCCCGTTACAATAGAGAACTACTGGACCAGGCCCCGTTACATTAGATAACAACTGGACTTGGCCCCGTTACATTAGATAACTACTGGACTAGGCCCCGTTACATTAGTTAACTACTGGACCAGGCCCCGTTACATTAGATAACTACTGGACTAGGCCCCGTTTCATTAGATAACTACTGGACCAGGCCCCGTTACATTAGAGAACTACTGGACTAGGCCCTGTTACATTAGATAACTACTGGACCAGGCCCCGTTACATTAGATAACTACTGGACTAGGCCCTGTTACATTAGAGAACTACTGGACTAGGCCCCGTTTTATTAGATAACTACTGGACCAGGCTCTGTTACATTAGATAACTACTGGACTAGGCCCCGTTACATTAGTTAACTACTGGACCAGGCCCCGTTACATTAGATAACTACTAGACCCGGCCCCGTTACATTAGATAACTACTGGAACATGGCCCCGTTTCCATAGAGAACTGCTGGACCAGGCCCCGTTACATTAGATAACTACTGGACCAGACCCCGTGACAATAGAGAACTACTGGACCAGGCCCCGTTACATTAGATAACAACTGGACTTGGCCCCGTTACATTAGATAACTACTGGACTAGGCCCCGTTACATTAGTTAACTACTGGACCAGGCCCCGTTACATTAGATAACTACTGGACTAGGCCCCGTTTCATTAGATAACTACTGGACCAGGCCCCGTTACATTAGACCAGGCACCGTTCCATTAGATAACTACTGGACCAGGCCCCGTTATTTAGATAACTACTGGACCAGGCCCCGTTTCATTAGATAACTACTGGACCAGGCCCCGTTATATTAGATAACTACTGGACCAGGCCCCGTTTCATTAGATAACTACTGGACCAGGCCCCGTTACATTAGAGAACTACTGGACCAGGCCCCGTTACTTTAGATAACTACTGGACCAGGCCCCGTTACTTTAGATAACTACTGGACCAGGCCCCGTTAAATTAGAGAACTACTGGACCAGGCCCCGTTACTTTAGATAACTACTGGACCAGGCCCCGTTACTTTAGATAACTACTGGACCAGGCCCCGTTAAATTAGAGAACTACTGGACCAGGCCCTGTTACAATAGATAACTACTGGACTTGGCCCCGTTACATTAGAGAACTACTGGAACATGGCCCCGTTACAATAGAGAACTACTGGACCAGGCCCCGTTACATTATATAACTACTGGACCAGGCCCTGTTACATTAGATAACTACTGGACTATGCCCCGTTACATTAGTTAACTACTGGACCAGGCCCCGTTACATTAGATAACTACTGGACTAGGCCCTGTTACATTAGGTAACTACTGTACCAGGCCCCGTTACATTAGATAACTACTGGACCAGGCTCTGTTACATTAGATAACTACTGGACTAGGCCCCGTTACATTAGTTAATTACTGGACCAGGCCCCGTTACATTAGATAACTACTGGACCCGGCCCCGTTACATTAGATAACTACTGGAACATGGCCCCGTTACAATAGAGAACTGCTGGACCAGGTCCCGTTACATTAGATAACTACTGGACCAGACCCCGTTACAATAGAGAACTACTGGACCAGGCCCCGTTACATTAGATAACTACTGGACCAGGCCCTGTTACATTAGAGAACTACTGGACTAGGCCCCGTTTCATTAGATAACTACTGGACCAAGCCCCGTTACATTAGATAACTACTGGACTAGGCCCTGTTTCATTAGATAACTACTGGACCAGGCCCCGTTACATTAGATAACTACTGGACCAGACCCCGTTACATTAGATAACTACTGGACCAGGTCCCGTTTCATTAGATAACTGCTATTTTATCACGTACCAACAAAACAAAGGATTGAGAAAAGATTACACCAACTCACTGTGTTTAGCTGTTAGTTTAGTGATGACACCAACTCACTGTGTTTAGCTGTTAGTTTAGTGATGACACCAACTCACTGTGTTTAGCTGTTAGTTTAGTGATGACACCAACTCACTGTGTTTAGCTGTTAGTTTAGTGATGACACCAACTCACTGTGTTTAGCTGTTAGTTTAGTGATGACACCAACTCACTGTGTTTAGCTGTTAGTTTAGTGATGACACCAACTCACTGTTTTTAGCTGTTAGTTTAGTGATGACACCAACTCACTGTGTTTAGCTATTGGTTTAGTGATGATACGAACTCACTGTGTTTAGCTATTGGTTTAGTGATGATACGAACTCACTGTGTTTAGCTGTTAGTTTAGTGATGATACAAACTCACTGTGTTTAGCTGTTAGTTTAGTGATGACACCAACTCACTGTGTTTAGCTATTGGTTTAGTGATGATACGAACTCACTGTGTTTAGCTATTGGTTTAGTAACACTATTGAAAAAACTACACACATAATGACAGTATCTCCTTCAGACAAAGCAACAGTTAAGTACTGGTGCTGCCTGCCTGCCACACTCCAAAGGCTTTCAGGTTTGTTTTGGTCTTGGTTGACAGAGACAGGGAGAATTCTAAGCACAGGTGAGCTAGCAGGTGAGCTATGGAGAATCAGGAAAACGGTTATTAAACAACAGTGCATGGAGAACTAACGTAATTTCACACTGTTAGAAGGGGGAAAGATGATGTAAGCCAAAAACAAAGTGGTACTTCAGAAGCTGTATGCCTGAGTTTGGGTGAGCTGTAAAGTGTAGATTGATTGAAGAGGGACTTCTACTGCTCATGTGGACAGTAATCAGTAACTAGAGCGTGACAGGGTCTGACAGTTTGCCAAAGCGCCACACAGATGCGGACAAAACAGTGGATTCCTACATTCCTCCAGACCACCTGTAGTCTACCTAGAGCACAGATACAGACAGGGGGACCTCTGCCCTCCACACTGCTCAGCCCACCCAACCCCACCAGGGCCAGCGAGAAAGACAGGGGCCCTTCTTCCCTCCACACTGCCCAGCCCCACGTCGCCTCAACCTGGACTGGCAGGTAGGCCAGGTGAGAGCTAGTTGACTGGGAAAGGAGTGCAGGTGGGATCAGACAACAAGACGACTAAACAGATCAATGGTAAAATGTAGTGACATTTCACATCTATTCTCACATGTATGCAAGAGGTTGTGAAGGGGACATTTGTTTAGAAAGGAAAGGAGAGGGGAGCAATTTTGTGTGACACCATACCAATGTCTTCTTTGGTCTGCATTGTGTAGAACAACATCAAATGTCTTCAAAATGTCAGACGCACAGCATATTATGGATTATGGCATCAAGGTATTGTTTCAGACTCTGATTTTCTGTTTTTAGCAGAAAACCATCATTAGTCAAAATAATCATGGGTGGTCCTGCAAAAGACTGCTTTTTTGAGACATACACTGTCAGGTGGCAGCCTATACTTCTTAAAAGCCAGGCAAGGAACTGTGCGAGTACATATTAGAACAAGGCAACAGTATGACCCAGCACCATCTTTTGGTCAAAATTGGTGCCAGTGTTGTCATAAATCGCATTGGTCAGCTAGACTCACATTCCTAAACATGTGAGCCAAATTTCACCACTCGAGTCAAACAGATCGAGACATAAACATGTGCACATTATAGCACCACCGTGAGGTCGATATGAATTTTCTTGCATATGTTGAGTCTTACCAGTGATTGCAACATGTGTACTAAATGTTGTTACCAATCCATACCTAGATATAGATATAGATATAGTCCTTGGTTCACTCCAGACCTGTCTGCCCTTGACCAGCACAAAAACATCCTGTGGCGTTCTGCATTAGCATGGAATAGCCCCCGTGATATAAAACTTTTCAGGGAAGTTAGGAACAAATATACACAGGCAGTTAGAAAAGCTAAGGCAAGTTTTTTCAAACAGAAATTTGCATTCTGTAGTACTAACTCAAAAAAGTTCTGGGACATTGTAAAGTCCATGGAGAATAAGAGCACCTCCTCCCAGCTGCCCACTGCTCTGAGCCTAGGAAACACTGTCACCACCGATAAATCCACTATAATTGAGAATTTCAATAAGCATTTCTCTACGGCTGTTCATGCTTTCCACATGGCTACCCCTACCACGGTCAACTGCCTGACACCCTCCACAGCAACCCGCCAAAGGCCCCACCATTTCTCCTTTACCCAAATCCAGATAGCTGATGTTCTGAAAGAGATGCAAAATCTGGACCCCTACAAATCAGCCGGGCTAGACAATCTGGACCCTCTCTTTCTAAAATGATCTGCCGAAATTGTTGCAACCCCTATTACTAGCCTATTCAAACTCTCTTTCGTATCGTCTGAGATTCCCAAAGATTGGAAAGCTGCCGCAGTCATCCCCCTCTTCAAAGGGGGTGACACTTTAGACCCAAACTGCTACGGACCTATATCTATCATACCCTGTCTTTCTAAGGTCTTCGAAAGCCCAGTTAACTTTTTAGGGAGAGGGGGCAGCATTTTCACTTTGGATGAATTGCGAGCCCATAGTGAACTGCCTCCTACTCTGTCCCAGATGCTAATATATGCATTATTATTACTATTAGATAGAAAACACTCTGAAGTTTCTAAAACTGTTTGAATTATGTCTGTGAGTATAACAGAACTCATATGGCAGGCAAACTTCCAAACAGGAAGTGGAAATTCTGGGGCTGGTTGATTTTCAACTCATCGCCTATTCACATCCCAGTAAGCTATGGATCTGTTCGCACTTCCACGATATGACAACAGTCAGTAGAACGTGGAATGAAGCCTCTAGTGTGATGTGGGACCGGATGGCAGCCATTTGAGTCAGTGGTGTGGTGGAATGCCAGTTCCTGGTCAGGCGCTAGCAAAAGTAGCTAATTGGACACTAGTAATGGACATTATCGAACAAAACAATGATTTATTGCAGAACTAAGATTCCTGGCTCTGCATTCTGATGAAAGATCATCAAAGGTAAGGGAATATTTATTATGTAATTTCATATTTCTGTTGACTCCAACATGGCGGAGAAATATTGTGTACCTCTGAGCGCCATCTCAGATAATTGCATGGTATGCTTTTTCCGTAAAGTAAAAAAAAAATCTGACACAGCGGTTGCATTAAGAACAAGTGTATCTTTAATCATATGTAAAACATGTATCTTTCATCAAAGTTTATGATGAGTATTTCTGTTATATGACTTGGCGTCAATGTAAACCAAGATTTGTGGATATAAATATGCACATTATCGAACAAAAGATAAATGTATTGTGTAACATGATGTCCTATGAGTGTCATCTGATGAAGATTATCAAAGGTTAGTGGTTAATTTTATCTCTATTTCTGCTTTTGTGACTATCCTTGGCTGGGAAAAATGGCTGTGTGTTTTTATGGATTTGGTGGTGATCTAACATAAATATATGTTGTGTTTTCGCTGTAAAACATTAAAAAAATCGGACACGATGAGTAGATTAACAAGATGTTTATCTTTAATTTGCTGTATTGGACTTTTAATGTGTGAAAGTTAAATATTTCTAAAAATATTTTTGAATATCCTGCGCTGCCTTTTCAGCGGAATGTTGGGGGGGTGTTCCGCTAGCAGAACGTGTGACCTAGACAGGTTTAACAAACAGATCACTGACCATTTCGAATCCCACCATACCTTCTCCGCTATGCAATCTGGTTTCAGAGCTGGTCATGGGTGCACCTCAGCCACGCTCAAGATTCTAAACGACATCATAACTGCCATCGATAAGAGACATTACTGTGCAGCCGTATTCATCGACCTGGCCAAGGCTTTCGTCTCTGTCAATCATAACATTCTTATTGGCAGACTTGACAGCCTTGGTTTCTCAAATGATTGCCTCGCCAACTACTTCTCTGATAGAGTTCAGTGTGTCAAATCGGAGGGCCTGTTGTCTGGACCTCTGACAGTCTCTATGGGTGTGCCACAGGGTTCAATTCTCGGGCCGACTCTCTTTTCTGTATACATCAATGATGTTGCTCCTGCTGCTGGTGATTCTCTGATCCACCTCTACGCAGAAGACAACATTCTGTATACTTCTGGCCCCTCCTTGGACACTGTGTTATCTAACCTCCAGACGAGCTTCAATGCCATACAACTCTCCTTCCGTGGACTCCAACTGCTCTTAAACGCAAGTAAAACTAAATGCATGTTTTTCAATCGATCGCTGCCCGCACCTGCTCGCTCTGACTTAGAATACGTGGACAACTACAAATACCTGGGTGTCTGGTTAGACTGTAAACTCTCCTTCCAGACTCACATTAAACATCTCCAATCCAAAATTAAATCTAGAATCACCCTCCTATATCGCAACAAAGCATCCTTCACTCATGCTGCTAAACATACCCTCGTAAAACTGACCATCCTACCGATCCTCGACTTCAGTGATGTCATCTATAAAATAGCCTCCAACACTCTACTCAACAAACTGGATGCAGTCTATCACAGTACCATCCGTTTTGTCACTAAAGCCCCATACACTACACACCATTGCGACCTGTATGCTCTCGTTGGCTGGCCCTCGCTTCACACTCGTCACCAAACCCACTGGCTACAGGTTATCTACAAATCTCTGCTAGGTAAAGCCCCGCCTTATCTCAGCTCACTGGTCACCATAGCAGCACCCTCTCGTAGCACGTGCTCCAGCAGGCATATCTCACTGGTCACCCCCAAAGCCAATTCCTCCTTTGGTCGTCTTTCCTTCCAGTTCTCTGCTGCCCATGACTGGAACGAATTGCAAAAATCTCTGAAGCTGGAGACTCACATCTCCCTCACTAGCTTTAAGCACCAGCTGTCAGAGAAGTTTATAGATCACTGCACGCGTACTTGGCCTATCTGTAAACAGCCCATATATCTACCTACCTCATCCCCATACTGATATTTATTTATTTATTTGCTCCTTTGCACACCAGTATCTCTACCTGCACATTCATCTTCTATGTATTTCCTTAACTTACCTCATTTGCACTCACTGTATATATACTTTTTGTTTTCTTTTGTTCTACTGTATTATTGACTGTATGTTTTGTTTATTCTATGTGTAACTCTGTGTTGTTGTCTGTTCACACTGCTATGCTTTATCTTGGCCAGGTCGCAGTTGTAAATGAGAACTTGTTCTCAACTAGCCTACCTAGTTAAATAAAGGTGAAATAAAAAATAAAAAATAAAAAGGTCAGTTAGGATCACCAATTCATTTTAAGAATGAGAATGATTATTTTCATCACATTCCCAGTGAGTCAGAAGTTTACATACACTCCATTAGTATTGGGTAGCATTGTCTTCAAATTGTATAACTTAGGTCAAACATTTCAGGTAGCTTCCCACTAGCTTCCCACAATAAGTTGGGTGAATTTTGGCCCATTCCTCCTGACAGAGCTGGTGTAACTGAGTCAGGTTTGCAGATTTTCTATGGGATTAAGGTCAGGGCTTTGTGATGGCCAATCCAATACCTTGACTTTGTTGTCCTTAAGCCATTTTGTCACAACTTTGGAAGTATGCTTGTTGTCATTGTCCATTTGAAAATATGACAACAAGGTATCTGACTACAGTGAACACAAACTGTCTCAAAATGACCTCCGATACCCTGATCTCACCTAGCCTACTGTGTCAATACAAAGCCTACACGAAAAGCAATTATTAAATGTAAGGAGTCAATTTCTAGTACTTTATGTGGATGTTTCTCACACGCCATACCTCTGAAGATGGTCCCTATGAATCCTCAGGGGGGCGGGGGTCACCTCTGGACACACAGACAGTGGAGGGTGCCTATCCCCATTGGAAACCCAAGAGGTAAACGACTCGCTGAAGTCTAATAACCAATCAGATCATTAATCAGAACCACATGTGTTCTAGAACCATCATGATATTCAGCAAAATGCGGTTCTAGAATATGGATCAGTGACATTGAGGCAATGTGCCCCATTAAAAATGCAAGCGTGCTTCATTATTACATCGTACTCTTAATAGCATGATTAGGACACCCATGTCAGACCAAATAAAACACATGATCATCCCAGTTCAATTGAGGGGAATATTCAGCAGGCTCAGAAAGCAAACAAAAAAACACATGTAAAGAGGGATATTTTCAAAAATGCTCTTCTTTGGAGAACGGTACAACTACAGGACTAAACATTATGATCACACTTTCTTCACCCATAATGATTTATGTTGATGTTTTGCAGTTACAGCAAATTACCAGAAAGTTTGATTTGATATGGCTTTCATTTAGACAGCATTGGCATCAGTATAGATCTTATATATACTCTTACAGCCTAGACTCAAGTTAGAGGTGGGGTGCCCCAAGGGGGGTTCAATGGGAATGTGCATTGTGCTTGTACTGGAATCAGTAGGTTGAAGACACTGATTGAGAAACAGTCACCGCTGTGCTTCTACTAGTGACAAACAAGCTAATGAACAATGTTACACTCAGACACTACTGTATCTGTACTTTACCTGCTAACTACAAAGTGGGTAGCACCCCCGCAAAAGGCAACAAACTGCTGAAAGTAGAATAATCAGTGTGCTTCAGAGAACTTCAGATGTTCAGCCATGATCCTTAAGCTGGTAGGAGCCCACAAAGAGGCGGTGGGAGCCCAGTTAGAGAAATAGAAGCAAGAGTTACTGATGGAGCCCAGTAAGAGATACAGAAGCCAGAGATATTGTAGGAGCCCAGTAAGATTAGTTACAGAAGCCAGAGTTACTGTAGGACCCAGTAAGATGAGTTACAGAAGCCAGAGTTAATGTAGGAGACCAATAAGAGGAGTTACAGAATGCAGCATTACTGTAGGAGTACAGTAAGAGATACACAAGCCAGAGTTACAGAAGGATCCCAGTAAGAGTTACAGAAGCCAGAGTTACAGTAGGAGCCAAGTAAGAGGAGTTACAGAAGCCAGAGTTACAGAAGGAGCCCAGTAAGAGTTACAAAAGCCAGAGTTACAGTAGGAGCCAAGTAAGAGGAGTTACAGAAGCCAGCCATGTTTTGGAATATTTTTATTCTAGACATGCTTCCTTTTCACTCTGTCAATTAGGTTAGTATTGTGGAGTAACTACAACGTCCAGGTTTTCTCCTATCACAGCCATTCAAATCGAACTGAAATTGCTGAGTGGTTTTCTTCCTCTCCTGCAACTGAGTTGCAGGATGCCTGTATCTTTGTAGTGACTGTGTGTATTGATACACCACCCAAAGTGTAATTAATAACATCATCCTGTTCAAAGGGATATTCAATGTCTGCCTTTTTATTTTTACCCATCTACCAATGGTTGCCCTTCTTTGCGAGGCATTGAAAAACCTCCCTGGTCTTTGAGATTGAATTTGTGTTTGAAGTTCACTGTTCGATGGAGGGAACTTATAGATTTGATTTATTTTACCTTTATTTAACTAGGCAAGTCAGTTAACTTACCTACACGCACACACTTTTTTTCTCTGCACTATTGGTTAGTAAGCATTTCACTGTAAGCATTTCACTGTAACCTGTTGTATTCGGCGCACGTGACAAATAAACTTTGATTTGATATTGCTCACCATATGGTTGCTGCAGAGAGACGTGAGAGTCATCAGAAAACGAGTTTTGATCAGTCATGTAAATACAGATGGGGAAAACAAATTGGCTGCCTATTTAAAAAGATGGATAACAAGCAATGAAGTAAAAATACTGGCATTTTTCTGCAGGTACAGCAAACGATCACCAAAAAATAGATTTCTCCCCCATCACTAATGCCTACTCAATGAAACTTCGGCTGGCCAGTGATACTTTCATGAAATTATTTTCTCCCATCAGCCCAGAGCTTTAAAGTATTTATGCTTCCCTAATTAATAGGGTAACACAATTTTTAGACATAACAAAGCCAGTTAATTAATTACTATTTGGCAGTTGCTTCCTTGTGTCTATATAAAGACTATAAAGTACATATATATATAAAGTACATATATATGTGACTGTTAAGTAGTTGTTTTTGCTTTGTTTGTAGAAGAATACAACTTGTTTTTGTGTAATTACACAATTACACAATGGCCCATGGGGTTGTCTTGTGACACATAACACTGTGGTGCATTACCATACACACACACACACTTCGCCTCACTGGCAACTATGTGATCTTCCGCTGTGTCACCTTGACACACACCATATCATCTGTCAGGGGATTGTCTTGCAAAAGAGGCAAACCCTCACCTGGGCGTAGTTGATCTTTTCACTTTGGTCGTCCTTTTGGTGTTCATAATCCCCAAACATGAGAGGGAGGAGTGGAAGGACAGAAAAGAAATGACAACTTTAGATCTGGTGCCAAGTTTGTCCTTTTGTTTCATCTTTAAAAGTGGAGCCACATTGTCAGTACTGTGGTTGGGCCATCATTAAAAGTAGAGCCACATTGTCAGTACTGTGGTTGGGCCATCTTTAAAAGTAGAGCCACATTGTCAGTACTGTGGTTGGGCCATCTTTAAAAGTAGAGCCACATTGTCAGTACTGTGGTTGGGACATCATTAAAAGTAGAGCCACATTGTCAGTACTGTGGTTGGGACATCATTAAAAGTAGAGCCACATTGTCAGTACTGTGGTTGGGACATCATTAAAAGTAGAGCCACATTGTCAGTACTGTGGTTGGGACATCATTAAAAGTAGAGCCATATTGTCAGTAATGTGGTTGAGCCATCTTTAAAAGGAAAGCCATATTGTCAGTAATGTGGTTGAGCCATCTTTAAAAGGAGAGCCACATTGTCAGTACTGTGGTTGGGCCATCTTTAAAATGAGAAACACATTGTCAGTACTGTGCTTGGGCCATCTTTAAAAGGAGATCAACATTGTCAGTAATGTGGTTGGGACATCTTGAAAGGAGAGCCACATTGGCAGTACTGTGGTTGGTTGATTTTTAAAAGGAGAGCCACAGTGTTGTTCAGTACTATTTTTGGGCCATCTTTTAAATGAGAGCCACATTGTCAGTACTGTGCTTGGGCGAACATTAATAGGAGAGCCACATTGTCAGTACTGTGGTTGGGCCATCTTTAAAAGTAGAGCCACATTGTCAGTACTGTGGTTGGGACATCTTGAAAGGAGAGCCACATTGTCAGTCAGTGCATTCCTTTGGCCATCTTTAAAAGTAGAGTATTTTTGTCAGTCAGTACTGTGGTTGGGCCATCTTTAAAAGAAGAGCCACATTGTCAGTACTGTGGTTGGGCCATCTTTAAAATGAGGTGGGGTGCTTGGGCCATCTTTAAAAGGAGAGCCACATTGTCAGTACTGTGCCTGGGCCATTTTTAAAAGTAGTGCCACATTGTCAGTACTGTGGTTGGGACATCATTAAAAGTAGAGCCACATTGTCAGTACTGTGGTAGGGACATCATTAAAAGTAGAGCCACATTGTCAGTACTGTGGTTGGGCCATCTTTAAAAGTAGTGCCACATTGTCAGTACTGTGCTTGGGCCATCTTTAAAAGGAGATGGGGTGCTTGGGCCATCTTTAAAAGGAGAGCCACATTGTCAGTACTGTGCTTGGGCCATCTTTAAAAGTAGTGCCACATTGTCAGTACTGTGCTTGGGCCATCTTTAAAAGGACAGCCACATTGTCGGTACCGTGCTTTTGCTTGATCAAAGCACAAACTACTTTTTTTCTTCTTGATTTGACCAATGAAACAAGAGAATGACAACCAAAACAAAGCAAGGGGAATAGGTAGATTTCCCCACCGCCCTTTAATCTTTTAACGTTTTTGGCCCTGAAGGCTGAAGAGTCGCTGGTGGCAGCTGACCGTGTGTGTGTGCGACTGGGTGAGTGTGTGACCACACCAGACAACTGTGGTAAGGTTACCTTCAGGAAAGAGAGACAAGAAAATGTCTTTGGGGAGAAGAATGTCTGACTGACTCTGGAATGTGCATCCCGAATAGCACCCTATTCCCTATATAGTGCACTACTTTTGACCACAGCACTATGGGCCCTGATCACATTTAGTATTGAATTGGGTGTCAATTGGGTGTCAGTAGTGCTGCAGTTCTGCAGTTCCTCTCATTGGGGAAGTGCCTGAAGGCAAGCACACAGACACAAATGTTGCAGTTTCTTTTCTTAAATATAACCCCATTTAGGGAAACTTACGCGGAAGTGTAAGAGCCTGGAGTCCTGTAACAATGGCATGGCACTGTGTGGACTTTCTCACTGCACTGAAGAGACACCATGACCATTTGATTTGACCTTGTCGTGTTAGTGAGCCAGATAAAAGGATGGTAGCGTTTTGCTGTTTTTTTTTGTTGGAACAGATCAGCTGGGCATTTGGATCACAAGCTTTGCTAAACCCTATTTGGATTCCACGTTTGTATGCTTTTAATCTTTCCTTGTGGACACAATTTAACATAGTTCACAAACCTTCAGACTACCACACCGGATGATTTGACAGACAGGGTGGTAGTGCTCTGCAGTACAGCACCTGGTGGGTGTGGTCTGTGGGAATGATGTGAAGCTATGGCCTCCGCTGAGGTGGTGGTTTTCGCTCAGAGCGGCCTGTGTCTCTACCAGCCTGCCAGATGGTTTAACAGCTCTGTAAAGGGTCTGGAGACAGAGCCCTAGCTGTTGGAGCCTGGAGGTCTGACGGTGGTCTGGCCTTCCAAACCTCCCAAGCCCCTGGGGGTCACAGCAGGGAATAACTTCCCGGTGTTCCAGCCATCCGAAGTCCCCCCCCCCCCCCCCTCCATTACTGACTCCTCACTCTCCAGCTCTAATTAAACCTAATTGGGTAACTAGGACTGAAGGTCCTAAAGACCCCTGCTGTAACCGGAGGTCCTCAGCTAAACAAAAAGCACCTGGCTGATCTCCACTGTGAAACCAGGAGGAAAAGTGCAGTCTAGCCCAAATGGCACACTGTTCCTTATTTAGTGCACTACTTTTCACCAGGGTCCATAGGGGTCTGTGCACATCTAATTCATTTGAATTTATGTTTTAGCGCAATGTTCCAAATGACGGTATCTCAAGAATATAGTGTTTTTTGAAGAGCTTTTGTGTTTTTGGTCCATCTCCTTCTGTGCTGTGTGCACCTTCCCACTCGCACACAAACACCAAGCCCCTGCCACTCACATTAAAAAAAACGAAAGATCACTTCTTCCTCTCTGACAACAAGCAGTTTCAACTCGCTATTTGCAAATTTATTTTGGTCTTACAGAATCAGTCGATTCCTCTTCTAACAATACAATTTTTACGTAAAATAAAATATATGTTTGAACGGATAGAACCTACTAAAACGTAAGTATCAATGACCATGATTGTGGAAAATGAACGTTCAGTTTCTGTTGCGCGCAGAATTGTGGTACCATGTACTGCTAGCAGCGTTTTAGCCACAGACTGTTAAACTAGTTGTTTAGTCTGGGTTTTATAAATGTGCAATGAGCATGAAGACTAATTTACAGTGCCTTTAGAAAGTATTCACACCCCTTGACTTTTTGAAAATGTTGTGTTATAGCTTTAATTTAAAACGGATTTAATTGCGATTGTGTTACTGGCCTTCACACAATACCCCATAATTTCAAAGTGGAATTCTGTGTTTAGAATTTTTTTACAAAGTTATTAAAAATTAAAAGCTAAAATGTCTTGAGTCAATAAGTATTCAACCCCTTTGTTATGGCAAGCCTAAATAAGTTCAGGAGTAAAAATGTCTTAACAAGTCACAATCAATTTCATGTATTCAATCTGTGTGCAATAATAGTGTTTAATATACATTTTGAATGACTACCTCATCTCTGTGCCCCACACATACAATTATATGGGGAGGCAGGGTAGCCTAGTGGTTAGAGCGTTGGACTAGTAACAGGAAGGTTGCAAGTTAAAAAATTCCCGAGCTGACAAGGTACTCTGCCCCTGAATAGGCAGTTAACACACTGCTCCTAGGCCGTCATTGAAAATAAGAATTTGTTCTTAAGAAATAAAACAACAGTATAACGACATTTGAAAATAAGAGCAGCATGGCTACATACAGACACAGGTTAGTCAGGCTTATTGAGGTAGTACCATGTACTGCCATGTAGATATGGTTAAAGTGACTATGCAAATATGATGAGTAGCAGTAGTGTAAAAAGAGGGGTTGGCGGGTGGTGGGACATAATGCAGATAGCCCAGTTAGCCAATGTGCGGGAGCACTGTTTGCAGTGATGTAACCGGTCAGTCTGCTCTCGATGTTGCAGCTGTAGAACCTTTTGAGGATCTCAGGACCCATGCCAAATCTTTTTAGTTTCCTGAGGGGGAATAGGCTTTGTTGTGCCCTCTTCATGACTGTGTCTTGGTGTGTTTGGACCGTTCTAGTTTGTTGTTGATGTGGACACCAAGGAATTTGAAGCTCTCAACTCTCATCCTGCTCCACTACAGCCCCGTCGATGAGAATGGGGACTTGCTCGGTGCACCTTTTCCTGTAGTCCACACTCATCTCCTTAGTCTTGGTTACGTTGAGGGATAGGTTGTTATTATGGCACCACCCGGCCAGGTCTCTGACCTCCTACCTATAGGCTGTCTCGTCGTTGTCGGTGATCAGGCCTACCACTGTTGTGTCATCAGAAAACTTAATGATGGTGTTGGAGTTGTGCCTGTTCATGCAGTCGTGGGTGAACAGGGAGTACAGGAGGGGACTGAGCACGCACCCCTGGGGAGCTCCAGTGTTGAGGATCCGCGTGGCAGATGTGTTGCTACCTACCCTCACCACCTGGGGGCGGCCCGTCAGGAAGTCCAGGATCCAGTTGCAGAGGGAGGTGTTTAGTCCCAGGATCCTTAGCTTAGTGATGAGCTTTGAGGGTACTATGGTGTTGAACGCTGAGCTGTAGTCAATGAATAGCATTCTCACATAGGTGTTCCTTTTGTCCAGGTGGGAAAGGGCAGTGTGGAGTGCAATAAAGATTGCATCATCTGTGGATCTGTTTGGGCGGTATACAAATTGGAGTGGGTCTAGGGTTTCTGGGATAATGGTGTTGATGTGAGCCATTACCAGCCTTTCAAAGCACTTCATGGCTACAGACATGAGTGCCACGAGTCTGTAGTCATTTAGGCAGGTTGCCTTTGTGTTCTTGAGCACAGGGACTATGGTGGTCTGCTTGAAGCATATTGGTATTACAGACTCAATCAGGAACATGTTGAAAATGTCAGTTAAGACACCTGTCAGACACCTGTCAGCATATGCCCGGAGCACACGTCCTGGTAATCCATCTGACCCTGCAGCCTTGTGAATGTTGACCTGTTCTAAGGTCTTACTCACGTCGGCTACGGAGAGCGTGATCACACAGTCGTCTGGAACCGCTGATGCTCTCATGCATGCCTCAGTGTTGCTTGCTTCGAAGCGAGCATAGAAGTGATTTAGCTCGTCTGGTAGGCTCGTGTCACTGGGCTCGTGTCCTTTGTAGTCTGTAATAGTTTGCAAGCCCTGCCACATCCGACGAGCTTCGGAGCCGGTGTAGTATGATTCAATCTTAGCCCTGTATTGACGCTTGGCCTGTTTGATGGCTCGTCACAAGGCATAGCGGGATTTCTTGTAAGCTTCCGGGTTAGAGTCCCGCATCTTGAAAGCGGCAGCTTTTAGCTCAGTAGGAATGTTGCCTGTAATCCATGACTTCTGGTTGGGGTATGTACTTACAGTCACTGTTGGGACGACGTCCTCAATGTACTTATTGATAAAGCCAGTGACTGATGTGGTGTATTCCACAATGTCATCGGAAGAATCCCGGAACATGTTCCAGTCTGTGATAGCAAAACAGTCCTGTAGTTTAGCATCTGATTCTGCTTCATCTGACCAATTTTTATTATGCTTCCTGCTTTCATTTTTTGCTTGTTAGCAGGAATCAGGAGGATAGAGTTGTGGTCGGAATTTTCAAATGGAGGGCGAGGGAGAGGTCTGTACGTGTCTCTGTGTGTGGAGTACAGGTGATCTAGAATTCTTCTTCCCTCTGGTTGCACATTTAACATGTTGATAGAGATTTGGTAGAACTGTTTTATGTGTCCCTGCATTAAAATCTCCGGTCACTAGGAGCTCCACCTCTGGGTGAGTGGTTTCCTGTTTGCTTATTTTCTTATACAGCTGGCTGAGTGCGGTCTTAGTGCTGGCATCTGTCTGTGGTGGTAAATAAATAGCCACGAAAGTATAGCTGAGAACTCTCTAGGCAAGTAGTGTGGCCTGCAATTTATCATAATATACTCTACTTCAGGCGAGCAAAATCTAGAGACTTCCTTAGATTTCGTGCACCAGCTATTATTTACAAATATGCATTGACCACCTGCCCCCCCCCCCGGTCTTGCCGGAGTGTGCTGTTCTATCCTGCCGGTGCAGCGTGTATCCCGCTGGCTGAATATCCATGTCGTCATTCAGCCACTATTCCGTAAAGCATAGGATATTACAGTTTTTGATGTCCCGTTGGTAGGATATTCGTGATCTTGCCTCTTCTAGTTTATTGATTGCACGTTGGCGAGTAATATTGACGTTAACGGCAGCTTTTCTAGTTGCCTTCTGCGGGTTCGGATGAGGCATCCGGCTCTTCTTCCTCTGCATCGCTTCCTTTTGCGAATAATCGGGATGTCTGCCTTGTGGGGTGTTTGGAGAATATCGTGTGAGTCCTGCTTGCTGCTATTGTTGTTGAAAAAATCTTTGTCTATTCCGAGGTGAGTGATCGCTGTCCTGATATCTAGAAGCTCTTTTCTGCCGTAAGATATAGTTGCAGAAACATTATGTACAAAATAAGTTACAAATATCGCGGATAGAAACACATAATAGCACAATTGGTTAGGAGACCGTAAAACGGCCGCCAACTCCTCCGGCGCCATTTTCCCATATGTATGGAATATCGAATCTAAATAAAATCCCCTTTGAATCGCAATACATATCATATTGGCACCTAAGTATAATAATGATAATATGGTATGGTGGGGTCCCTGGAAATTCCCAGCCCTAGTAGGCATACTACTATTATAGGTTAAGACTATATCCCAAATGCCATGCTATAACCCATTAACCTACACTTTAAATCTGGTCAAAAGCACTATGCAGGGAATAGGACACCATTTGGGAAGCCCACTAGATGGAATGGGCTCCTTGAACCAGGTGGCTCTCTTCCCATTAAACAATGAGTACATTTACATGCACACTAATAATTCAATATTAAACTGATTATGACAGTAGATAATGGAATAGTCATCTAAACACCATACTCTGATTATCTTAAAATCGTCCGAGCGAGCCTCCCTTAAGTGAGTTCAGAACAACTGAATGTATGCGTGTCTTAGGAGTAGTTTTCACATACAAACTCTATATGTCAGAACTCAGAATCAAATATGCTTCCCAAAAATAACATGGTAGAACGTTTAGTTTGGTTTGAGATTTTCTGCATTTATCAGAGTGCCATCATGTAGCCTGATTTCTGATTATTAGGGAAATCATTAATTTTGCAAAGCATGAAAACTTTTTAATATAACTATTATATTAATCTGATTATGCACAACAATCACATTATTGTGTGCATGTAACCGTACTCAATGTTTATCCAATCCCTCCAAACTTGCCAATTAAACCTAGGATGAAACCACAGGGCTTCTTAACCACAGAGGACCATTGAAAAAGAGAAAGGACATGGGGGCAGATAGCCTTGTGTGGTGTGATGCTGCTGCTGGCCACAAGAAAGAGAAGCCCTGGCCTTAAGATGTAATGCTCTCAGATTCCAGACAGAACGGTGTGGAGACTCAGGCTCTGCTTACGTAAGGTCTGAGGAAAACAAGGCCATCCATATTAAAAGGGAGGAAAACAACATTTTGAGGTTTGCAGAGTACAACAAGATATCTGTATTTACTTTCGAAGATCTCTGAGGAAGACGTCAGCTTGATGTTGAAACGTCACCTGTTCGCATCCTGTACAGGGGATTAGTGAGCTAAAATAAATACATCTCTGCATTTTTGTGGAGCGCTTCAACTCCTTTTTACCTTGAATTAGTCCTTTTGTTGGTAAGCCCTTCTCCCTTTCAAAGACCATTTACAGTGATCCAATATCACCTCAGATTCAGTGGCATTTTTATCTCCACAATTTTCTTCCTGTGTGTGTCTCTTTGCCATGAATAAATGGGTTTCAGTTGGCCAAGTGCACGCAACCACCCACCCACAAGGCACTGGTCCGGCTGGCCCATTAAGACATCAAAGCAGAGGCACATCAAACGAAATAAATCTACAGGGCGCCCATTTGTCCTTCCCTACTGTAACGCTACCTCACCAGGCTGCTACTTTGTCTACTACCCCTCATGTCCGGTTAAGGGTAACACTACCTCACAAGTCTACTACCCCTCATGTCCGGTTGAGGGTAACACTACCTCACAAGTCTACTACCCCTCATGTCCAGTTGAGGGTAACACTACCTCACAAGTCTACTACCCCTCATGTCCGGTTGAGGGTAACACTACTTCACAAGTCTAGTACCCTTTATATCCGGTTGAGGGTAACACTACCTCACCAGTCTAGTACCCCTCATGTCCGGTTGAGGGTAACACTACCTCACCAGTCTAGTACCCCTCATGTCCGGTTGAGGGTAACACTACCTCACCAGTCTAGTACCCCTCATGTCCGGTTGAGGTTAACGCTACCTCACAAGTTTAGTACCCTTCATGTCCGGTTGAGGGTAACACTACCTCACCAGTCTAGTACCCCTCATGTCCGGTTGAGGGTAACACTACCTCACAAGTCTAGTACCCTTCATGTCCGGTTGAGGATAACACTACCTCACCAGCCTAGTACCCCTCATGTCCGGTTGAGGGTAACACTACCTCACCAGTCTAGTACCCTTCATGTCCGGTTGAGGGTAACACTACCTCACCAGTCTAGTACCCTTCATGTCCGGTTGAGGGTAACACAACCTCACCAGTCTAGTACCCCTCATGTCCGGTTGAGGGTAACACTACTTCACCAGTCTAGTACCCTTCATGTCCGGTTGAGGGTAACACTACCTCACCAGTCTTGTACCCCTCATGTCCGGTTGAGGGTAACACTATCTCACCAGTCTAGTACCCCTCATGTCCGGTTGAGGGTAGTCTACATGTTCCACACAGCCACTTCAGAACAGTGGCCAACCCGCTCCCAAAGCCTCCCAAACTACAGCCCCAAACCCCCACCTCCAACCTACACATAGCCTGACTGCAAGGCTCCCTAGCCCCAGGCTTCTGTTGTGACTAGGCCGGGCAGGTGACTGCTATACAGGGAGATGATGAAAGGAGAGTGACCTAGTAAATGACAGACACAGTGGGGAGAACATGTATTTGATACACTGACGATTTTGCAGGTTTTCCTACTTACAAAAGAGAGGTCTGTAATGTTTCTCAGAAGTACACTTCAACTGTGAGAGACGGAATCTAAAACACAATTCCAGAAAATCACATTGATTTTGAAGTAAATCATTTGCATTTTATTGCATGACATAAGTATTTGATACGTCAGAAAAGCAGAACTTAACATTTGGTACAGAAACCTTTGTTTGCAATTACAGAGATCATACGTTTCCTGTAGTTCTTGACCAGGTTTGCACACATTGCAGCAGGGATTTTGGCCCACTCTTCCATACAGAACTTCTCCAGATCATTCAGGTTTTGGGGCTGTCGCTGGGCAATACGGGCTTTCAGCTCCCTCCAAAGATTTTCGATTGGGTTCAGGTCTGGAGACTGGCTAGGCCACTCCAGGACCTTGAGATGCTTCTTACGGAGCCACTCCTTAGTTGCCCTGGCTGTATGTTTCGGGTCGTTTTCATGCAGGAAGACCCAGCCACGATCTTCAATGCTCTTACTGAGGGAAGGAGGTTGTTCAATACGGTGCAGTCGTCCTGTCCCCTTTGCAGAAAAGCATCCCCAAAGAATGATGTTTCCACCTCCATGCTTCACGGTTGGGATGGTGTTCTTAGGGTTGTACTCATCCTTCTTCTTCCTCATAACCCGGCGAGTGGAGTTAAGACCAAAAAGCTCAATTTTTGTCTCATCAGACCACATGACCTTCTCCCATTCCTCCTCTGGATCATCCAGATGGTCATTGGAAAACTTCAGACGGGCCTGGAAATGCGCTGGCTTGAGCAGGGGGACCTTGCGTGCGCTACAGGATTTCAATCCATGACGGCGTAGTGTGTTACTAATGTTTTTCTTTGAGACTGTGGTCCCAGCTCTCTTCGGGTCATTGACCAGGTACTGCCGTGAAGTTCTGGACTGATCCCTCACCTTCCTCATGATCATTGATGCACCACAAGGTGAGATCTTGCATGGAGCCCCAGACCGAGGATGATTGTCCGTCATCTTGAACTTCTTCCATTTTCTAATAATTGCGCTAACAGTTGTTGCCTTCTCACCAAGCTGCTTGCCTATTTTCCTGTAGACCGTCCCAGCCTTGTGCAGGTCTACAATTTTATCCCTGATGTCCTTACACAGCTCTCTGGTCTTGGCCATTGTGGAGAGGTTGGAGTCTGTTTGATTGAGTGTGTGGATAGGTGTCTTTTATTCAGGTAACAAGTTCAAACATGTGCAGTTAATACAGGTAATGAGTGGAGAACAGGAGGGCTTCTTAAAGATAAACTAACAGGTCTGTGAGAGCCGGAAGTCTTACTGTTTGGTAGGTGATCAAACACTTATGTCATGTAATAAAATGCAAATGATTTACTTAAAAATCATACAATGTGATTTTCTGGATTTTTGTTTTAGATTCCGCCTCTCACAGTTGAAGTGTACCTACGAAAAATTACAGACCTCTACATGCTTTGTAAGTAGGAAAACCTGCAAAATCGGCAGTGTATCAAATACTTGTTCTCCCCATGTTAATGTCAAACACTGCCCCGAGCCATTTCTATAGAGATAATACATATTGACAGGGGCTGAATTGAGGGTGGGCCCAAAGAAACAGAAACGGGCATGAACACACAGTCAGTGTAGCAACTGTAGCTTCCGCCTCTCCCATCTCTCAACACTTTGAACTCCTGAGGGCTGGAGCCCTGCAGCTGGGGCCCTGGAGACTGCCAACCTGCCTTTAGAGGAGACATAGTTGTCATACTTGGAGGACATTTACACACCTGCTGTAGTGTAAGGGAGACAGGTAAAGAGGTAGGCTACATGGAAGAGGGAAGCCAGGCAGAGCATAGTTCCAAGAAGTCCTTGACGGGACAACTAAGTTTTTTCCCTCTATGTATTTACGTTTGATGGATTGATGCTATTCATACTCCCACCGCACATTCATATCCAAAGACGTAACCCTGACCATGACACACTAGACTAGAGAAAACAATACTACATGCCTGCACAGAAAGGTCCAAGAGCTTTGGAGTGCTGGGACAAATCATAGGTTCAGTTCATTGTGCGTTTGTTTGGTGACTAGTAAACACAACCTTGCTGTCTGGCCCCTAGCATAGGAACCTGCAGTGTCATCAGGGCCTTGGCCAAATTACAGGCTGAGGACCGCAGCAAAATGGGGATCAACCCATGGCTCAGGGAGAGGTCGCCCATTAAACTCATATTCTTAAGTCACGGAGCGCATTCCAGCACAGCACTCGGCAACCCAGCGCAGCCTGATTATTCCAGACCGTTTAAGTGTCCATCGCAGCAGTCTCTTCTTTATCTTTCGTTATCAAAAAGCTTTCAGCGGGCAAATAATAACAGTATTAGAGTGTGAGTCCCTGTTAATGTGACACGCAGCGAGAGAGCAATGAGACTATAGTCCAAAGGGCCATCATTGGCTCCTGAAATGTTTTCTAGAACAACAACAAGTGCGTGGTGAGGGACAGCACTGTGTGTACTTGAGTGTGTGTATGTGCGCGTCTTTCAGCCAGTGAGTTCGTGTTTGTGTAAAGTGCAATGAAAACCCATTATGCGTTGCAGAACCCAACTGTAATCCTGCCAGCCGTTGAAATGAGGCCTCATCCATCTTTCAGAGAAACAACTTAAGAGAAATAACAAAGAGACCAGTAGACCGATTACTAGAGCAGGGGAAGATGTTAAATGATGTTTTTCTGAGCCATTACCCACCCATACGGTGACAGAACCCAAAGACGTGGGTTTTGTTTGCCATGTAAAACAATGGTCATCATGGAGAGGGGAAAACATTCTCAATAATACATGCATTAATAACACAGTAGGCCTTTACCTAATTGGGCTTTCCTTCAGTCGTTTATCGAGGTCATATCTCACTGCAATACCAAGACAATGTCTGACCCCAAACCAAGAGAGTCCAGGCAGGCTAAACACAGCATTTCTGCACCACAATTTGGACACTCACACACACAAAGCTGTGACCCAACCCATAGAAGGTTCACTACCGATTCTGTCCAGGAAACAGTACAGGAGCGTCAGC
This sequence comes from Oncorhynchus mykiss, assembly GCF_013265735.2. Lineage (NCBI taxonomy): Eukaryota > Metazoa > Chordata > Actinopteri > Salmoniformes > Salmonidae > Oncorhynchus > Oncorhynchus mykiss. The sequence goes on from NC_048587.1 coordinate 52,392,346, forward strand.
TCTTGGACCAACAGGCTCTGAGACAGCTTCAAACCCTAAGCCATAAGATTGATAAATAGTTAATGAAATGGTTACCCGGACTATTTGTACTGACTCCACGCACACACACACACACACACAAATAAAGTCACTTTAACCTGCCTTCAAGTACATATCTACCTCAAATACCTAATTATTATCTATCCTTATGCCTAGTCACTTTACCCTGCCTTCATGTACATATCTACCTCAAATACCTTATTATTATCTATCCTGATGCCTAGTCACTTTACCCTGCCTTCATGTACATATCTACCTCATTATAATCTATCCTGATGCCTAGTCACTTTACCCTGCCTTCATGTACATATCTACCTCAAATACCTTATTATTATCTATCCTGATGCCTAGTCACTTTACCCTGCCTTCATGTACATATCTACCTCATTATAATCTATCCTGATGCCTAGTCACTTTACCCTGCCTTCATGTACATATCTACCTCATTATAATCTATCCTGATGCCGAGTCACTTTACCCTGCATTCATATACATATCTACCTCAAATTACTTATTATTATCTATCCTGATGCCTAGTCACTTTACCCTGCCTTCATGTACATATCTACCTCATTATAATCTATACTGATGCCGAGTCACTTTACCCTGCATTCAAATACATATCTACCTCAAATACCTAATTACTATCTATCCTTATGCCGAGTCACTTTACCCTGCCTTCATGTACATATCTACCTCAAATACCTAATTATAATCTATCCTTATGTCGAGTCACTTTATCCTGCCTTCATGTACATATCTACCTCAAATACCTTATTATTATCTATCCTGATGCCTAGTCACTTTACCCTGCCTTCATGTACATATCTACCTCATTATAATCTATCCTGATGCCGAGTCACTTTATCCTGCCTTCATGTACATATCTACCTCAAATACATTATTATTATCTATCTTGATGCCTAGTCACTTTACCCTGCCTTCATGTACATATCTACCTCATTATAATATATCCTGATGCCGAGTCACTTTACCCTGCCTTCATGTACATATCTACCTCATTATAATCTATCCTTATGCCGAGTCACTTTACCCTGCCTTCATGTACATATCTACCTCAAATTACTTATTATTATCTATCCTGATGCCGAGTCACTTTACCCTGCCTTCATGTACATATCTACCTCATTATCTATACTTATGCAAAGTCACTTTACCTATCCTTCATGTACATATCTACCTACACCTAGTACCTCTGATCTGATCTGGTACTCCCTGTATATAGCTCTACATTGATCTGCTACTCCCTGTATATAGCTCCACATTGATATGGTACTGGAATTCCCTGTATATAGCTCCACATTGATCTGCTACTCCCTGTATATAGCTCCACATTGATATGGTACTGGCATTCCCTGTATATAGCTCCACATTGATCTGCTACTCCCTGTATATAGCTCCACATTGATCTAGTACTGTTATTCCCTGTAAATAGTCCCACAAGGGTCTAGTACTGGTACTCCCTGTATATAGCTCCACATTGATATGGTACTGGTACTCCATGTATATAGTTACACAATGATCTAGTACTGGTACTCCCTGTATTGGTACTAGTACTCTCTGTATAGAGCTCCACATTGACCTGGTACTCCCTGAATATAGCTCCACATTGACCTGGTAATCCCTGAATATAGCTCCACATTGACCTGGTACTCCCTATATATAGCTCCATATTGACCTGGCACTCCCTGTATATAGCTCCACATTGATCTGATACTGTTACTCCCTGTATATAGCTCCATATTGATGTGGTAATCCCTGTATATAGCTCTACAAGGATCTAGTACTGTTACTCCCTGTATATAGCTCCACATTGACCTGGTACTCCCTGTATATAGCTCCACATTGACCTGGTACTCCCTGTATATAGCTCCACATTGACCTGGTACTAGTACTCTCTGTATATCGCTCCACATTGATCTGATACTGTTACTCCCTGTATATAGCTCCACATTGATGTGGTACTCCCTGTATATAGCTCCACAAGGATCTAGTACTGTTACTTCCTGTATATAGCTCCACATTGACCTGGTACTCCCTGAAAATAGCTCCACATTGACCTGGTACTCCCTGTATATAGCTCCACATTGACCTGGTACTAGTACTAACTGTATATAGCTCCACATTGATCCGATACTGTTACTCCCTGTATATAGCTCCACATTGATGTGGTACTCCCTGTATATAGCTCCACATTGACCTGGTACTAGTACTCTCTGTATATAACCCCACATTGATCTGGTACTGGTACTCCCTGTATATAGCTCCACAATGATCTAGTACTGGTACTCCCTGTATATAGCTCCACATTGATCTGATACTTTTACTCCCTGTATATCGCTCCACATTTATCTGATACTGTTACTCCCTGTATATAGCTCCACATTGACCTGGTACTCCGTGTCTATAGCTCTACATTGATCTGGAACTACCTGTATATAGCTCCACATTGACCTGGTACTCCGTGTCTATAGCTCTACATTGATCTGGAACTACCTGTATATAGCACCACATTGACCTGGTACTCCCTGTATATAGCCCTACATTGATCTGGTACTCCCTGTATATAGCTCCACATTGACCTGGTACTCCCTGTATATAGCTCTACATTGATCTGGTACTCCCTGTATATAGCTCTACATTAATCTGGTACTCCCTGTATATAGCTCCACATTGACCTGGTACTCCCTGTATATAGCTCCACATTGACCTGGTACTCCCTGTTTATAGCTCCACATTGACCTGGTACTGGTACTCCCTGTATATAACTCCACATTGATCTGGTACTCCCTGTATATAACTCCACATTGATCTGGTACTGGTACTCCCTGTATATAGCTCCACATTGATCTAGTACTAGACATCCCTGTATATAGCTCCACATTGATCTAGTACTAGACATCCCTGTATATAACTCCACATTGATCTGGTACTCCCTGTATATAACTCCACATTGATATGGTACTGGTACTCCCTGTATATAGCTCCACATTGATCTGGTGCTGGTACTCCCTATATATAGCTCAACATTGATCTGGTACTCCCTGTATATAGCTCTACATTGATCTGGTACTCCCTGTATATAGCTCTACATGGATCTGGTACTCCCTGTATATAGCTCAACATTGATCTGGTACTGGTACTCCCTGAAAATAGCTCTACATTGATCTGGTACTCCCTGTATATAGCTCCACATTGACCTGGTACTCCCTGAAAATAGCTCTACATTGATCTGGTATTCCATGTATATAGCTCTACATGGATCTGGTACTCCCTGTATATAGCTCCACATTGATTTAGTACTCCCTGTATATAGCTCCACATTGACCTGGTACTAGTACTCTCTGTATATAACTCCACATTGATCTGGTACTGGTACTCCCTGTATATAGCTCCACAATGATCTAGTACTGGTACTCCCTGTATATAGCTCCACATTGATCTGATACTTTTACTCTCTGTATATCGCTCCACATTTATCTGATACTGTTACTCCCTGTATATAGCTCCACATTGACCTGGTACTCCGTGTCTATAGCTCTACATTGATCTGGAACTACCTGTATATAGCTCCACATTGACCTGGTACTCCCTGTATATAGCTCCACATTGACCTGGTACTCCCTGAATATAGCTCCACATTGACCTGGTACTCCCTGTTTATAGCTCCACATTGACCTGGTACTCCCTGTATATAGCTCCACATTATCTGGTACTGGTACTCCCTGTATATAACTCCACATTGATCTGGTACTCCCTGTATATAACTCCACATTGATATGGTACTGGTACTCCCTGTATATAGCTCAACATTGATCTGGTACTCCCTGTATATAGCTCTACATTGATCTGGTACTCCCTGTATATAGCTCTACATGGATCTGGTACTCCCTGTATATAGCTCCACATTGATCTGGTACTGGTACTCCCTGAAAATAGCTCTACATTGATCTGGTACTGGTACTCCCTGTATATAGCTCTAAATTGATCTGGTACTCCCTGTATATAGCTCCACATTGACCTGGTACTCCCTCTATATAGCTCCACATTGACCTGGTACTCCCTGTTTATAGCTCCACATTGACCTGGTACTCCCTGAATATAGCTCTACATTGATCTGGTACTGGTACTCCCTGAATATAGCTCTACATTGATCTGGTACTGGTACTCCCTGTATATAGTTCTACATTGATCTGGTACTCCCTGTATATAGCACCATATTATCTGGTACTGGTACTCCCTGTATTTAGCTCCACATTGATCTGGTACTGGTACTCCCTGTAAATAGCTCCACATTGATATGTTACTCCCTGTATATAGCTCTACATTGATCTGGTACTCCCTGTATATAGCTCCACATTGATCTGGTACTCCCTGTATATAGCTCCACATTGACCTGGTACTCCCTGTATATAGCTCCACATTGATCTGATACTGTTACTCCCTGTATATAGCTCCACATTGATGTGGTACTCCCTGTATATAGCTCCACATTGACCTGGTACTCCCTGAATATAGTTCCACATTGACCTGGTACTCCCTGTACATAGCTCTACATTAATCTGGTACTCCCTGTATATAGCTCCACATTGACCTGGTACTCCCTGTATATAGCTCCACATTGACCTGGTACTCCCTGTTTATAGCTCCACATTGACCTGGTACTCCCTGAATATAGCTCCACATTGACCTGGTACTCCCTGTTTATAGCTCCACATTGACCTGGTACTCCCTGCATATAGCTCTACATTAATCTGGTACTCCCTGTATATAGCTCCATATTATCTGGTACTGGTACTCCCTGTATATAACTCCACATTGATCTGGTACTCCCTGTATATAACTCCACATTGATTTGGTACTGGTACTCCCTGTATATAGCTCCACATTGATCTAGTACTAGAAATCCCTGTATATAGCTCCACATTGATCTGGTATTGGTAGCTCCTGAATATAGCTCTACATTGATATGGTACTCGCACTCCCTGTATATAGCTTCACATTGATCTGGTACTGGTACTCCCTATATATAGCTCTACATTGATCTGGTACTGCCGGTATATAGCTCTACATTGATCTGGTACTCCCTGTATATAGCTCTACATTGATCTGGTACTCCCTGTATATAGCTCTACATTGACCTGGTACTCCCTGTATATAGCTCCACATTGACCTGGTACTCCCTGTATATAGCTCTCATTGATCTGGTACTCCCTGTATATAGCTCTACATTGATCTGGTACTCCCTGTATATAGATCCACATTGATCTGGTACTGGTACTCCCTGTATATAGCTCCACATTGATCTGGTACTGGTACTCCCTATATATAGCTCTACATTGATCTGGTACTCCCTGTATATAGCTCTACATTGATCTGGTACTCCCTGTATATAGCTCTACATTGATCTGGTACTCCCTGTATATAGCTCTACATTGACCTGGTACTCCCTGTTTATAGCTCCACATTGACCTGGTACTCCCTGTATATAGCTCTACATTGATCTGGTATTCCCTGTATATAGCTCTACATTGATCTGGTACTCCCTGTATATAGCTCTACATGGATCTGGTACTCCCTGTATATAGCTCCATATTATCTCGCACTGGTATTCCCTGTATATAGCTCCACATTGATCTGGTACTCCCTGTATATAACTCTACATTAATCTGGTACTCCCTGTATATAGCTCCATATTATCTGGTACTCCCTGTATATAGCTCTACATTAATCTGGTACTCCCTGTATATAGCTCCATATTATCTGGTACTGGTACTCCCTGTATATAACTCCACATTGATCTGGTACTCCCTGTATAAAACTCCACATTAATCTGGTACTGCTACTCCCTGTATATGGCTCCACATTGATCTAGTACTAGTTACCCTGTATATAGCTCCACATTGATTTGGTATTGGTGGCTCCTGAATATAGCTCTACATTGATCTGGTACTGGTACTCCATATATATAGCTCCACGTTGATCTTGTACTAGACATCCCTGTATATAGCTCCACATTGACCTGGTACTCCTTGTTTATAGCTCCACATTGACCTGGTACTCCCTGAATATAGCTCCACATTGACCTGGTACTCCCTGTTTATAGCTCCACATTGACCTGGTACTCCCTGTATATAGCTCTACATTAATCTGGTACTCCCTGTATATAGCTCCATATTATCTGGTACTGGTACTCCCTGTATATAACTCCACATTGATCTGGTACTCCCTGTATATAACTCCACATTGATGTGGTACTGGTACTCCCTGTATATAGCTCCACATTGATCTAGTACTAGAAATCCCTGTATATAGCTCCACATTGATCTGGTATTGGTAGCTCCTGAATATAGCTCTACATTGATATGGTACTCGCACTCCCTGTATATAGCTCCACATTGATCTGGTACTGGTACTCCCTATATATAGCTCTACATTGATCTGGTACTCCCTGTATATAGCTCTACATTGATCTGGTACTGCCTGTATATAGCTCTACATTGATCTGGTACTCCCTGTATATAGCTCTACATTGATCTGGTACTCCCTGTATATAGCTCTACATTGATCTGGTACTCCCTGTATATAGCTCCACATTGACCTGGTACTCCCTGTATATAGCTCTCATTGATCTGGTACTCCCTGTATATAGCTCTACATTGATTTGGTACTCCCTGTATATAGCTCCACATTGATCTGGTACTGGTACTCCCTGTATATAGCTCCACATTGATCTGGTACTGGTACTCCCTATATATAGCTCTACATTGATCTGGTACTCCCTGTATATAGCTCTACATTGATCTGGTACTCCCTGTATATAGCTCTACATTGATCTGGTACTCCCTGTATATAGCTCTACATTGACCTGGTACTCCCTGTTTATAGCTCCACATTGACCTGGTACTCCCTGTATATAGCTCTACATTGATCTGGTATTCCCTGTATATAGCTCTACATTGATCTGGTACTCCCTGTATATAGCTCTACATGGATCTGGTACTCCCTGTATATAGCTCCATATTATCTCGCACTGGTATTCCCTGTATATATCTCCACATTGATCTGGTACTCCCTGTATATAACTCTACATTAATCTGGTACTCCCCGTATATAGCTCCATATTATCTGGTACTCCCTGTATATAGCTCTACATTAATCTGGTACTCCCTGTATATAGCTCCATATTATCTGGTACTGGTACTCCCTGTATATAACTCCACATTGATCTGGTACTCCCTGTATAAAACTCCACATTAATCTGGTACTGGTACTCCCTGTATATGGCTCCACATTGATCTAGTACTAGTTACCCTGTATATAGCTCCACATTGATTTGGTATTGGTGGCTCCTGAATATAGCTCTACATTGATCTGGTACTGGTACTCCATATATATAGCTCCACGTTGATCTTGTACTAGACATCCCTGTATATAGCTCTACATTGATCTGGTACTCCCTGTATATGGCTCTACATTGATCTGGTACTCCCTGTATATAGCTCTACATTGATCTGGTTCTCGCTGTATTTAGCTCCACATTGATCGGGTACTGTTAGTCCCTGTATATAGCTCCACATTGATATGGTACTGGTACTCCCTGTATATAACTCAACGTTGATCTGGTACTCCCTGCATATAGCTCCACGTCGATCTAGTGCTAGAAACCCTGTATATAGCTCTACATGTATCTGGTACTGGTACTTCCTGTATATAGCTCCACATTGATCTAGTACTGGAAATCCCTGTATATAGCTCCAATCTTGTGTATTTTATTTAATTCCTCGTGTTACTACTCTGCATTGTTGGGAATAAGCAAGCATTTCACCTGTTGTATTCGGAGCATATGACAAATACAATTCTATTTGATTTTGACGTAACTGACCTGGTTGATGGAATTGGCGATGCAGAAGGCGAGCCCTGTCCCAGTGGATGCCAGGAAGAAGGTGGCAGGGTAAAAGCCTACTGGAGCCATGGCAAAACCAGCTGCTGTTGTCCACAGTACTAACCCTGAAACAACAACATTAATATCATACCGACACACAAGCAACATGCTTCATACTTCATTCCCCACCATAGTTTCCATACCAATTATAGGCCCACAGATTGGGGCAATTACTGGCAGAGCAGTACATGCGAACGCTATAAGCAAAGATTTGTATAACTAACCCAAGATAGACCACAGCCTGTCGTTTCCAATGGGAGCAAATTAGTCATAGTGGGCAGAACAAACAAGGAGGGGGGCAGAACCAAGCACGAGCTTGCGAGATCCTATTGGTGCGTTCTATAATATATTTGCATATTTCCATAAGGGAACGCCTACTCTGGAGTGCACGTTTGAAATAACAAAATTCGCCCTTGCACTCCTAAACATCATTAGGCCCCCCAAAAAAGGGGGGGGGGGGGGGGGCGAGGATAAAGTCTTCAGAACTTTTTCTAATCTGTTAGATATAAACTAGATTTTAGTTTCAAGAACAGGAAACTGTATTGCAATAAAACGTTTAATCGAGGTGAAAATTTGCAGAATGTCGGCCAAAATCCATCTGGCTCCATATTCTCCCACTGCCGGCCACTGGGCTTCCTCTCATCACCATATTTGGTAGAGAATGGGAACGCCAAGCAGATGCTTAACATTTATACATCCAGTGAAACATCTGGCTCACTTTTCTCTCTGTGGTAAAAGTTCCCATCTTTGTGAAAGGCGAAGCAATGCCCTAGGACAAATATTTTTTTATCAAGGATATGCACAAACATTAAGAAACACTGATACATGTTCCTGGTCCATGTCATACCTGTGAGTTTGATTTTGACAAGTTTAGTGTACACATCTGGAAGTTCAGCCATGTCCACCTTCAGCACCGTCCACTGCCTGTCCAGCCGAGCCTCCCTGGCTTCATCAGACTCCACCCGCAGATGGGGCACCTCTAACATCTCAGTCCCAGACTCTGCTGTGCTGGAAGACCGTGGTGGTGACACAGCCTTGCTGGACGTTGGTTTCAACAGAGCAAGTATCTCCTGTGCTGCTACAGTCGAGACAGGACTTGAGACAGGTGTTTGGTCACATTTGTGGTTTCGCTCTCTGACTGCTGCGGAGGTGGTGTGACAACGGTGACCACAGGCATATGGTCAATGGTTGGGACCTGCTGGATCTGTCTGTTCACACCACCATCACGATGGTCCTCCAGGACGGTCAAGATGGCTGTCTGCTTAGGTTCAGCTCTCTGAGAGAAGAAATTGTTACTCCTCATCACATACTGCAGAGGGAGAGGGCAGATAGTGAGTGAAGATAAAGGCGGTCTGTCATTGGCACATTATGGCAGATATTCCTCCTTTGAACATACAGGCAGTGAACATCAAATGTTCACATTGGCACACAACATGGTTAGGTGGCACTGAACGTACACCTTTTTGTGTTTTGTAAACAGATGTATATTTCCATTCATCAGTGTACATGTAGAAGTCTATTTCCATTCATCAGAGTGTACATGTAGAAGTCTATTTCCATTCATCAGAGTGTACATGTAGAAGTCTGTTTCCATTCATCAGAGTGTACATGTAGAAGTCTATTTCTATTCATCAGAGTGTACATGTAGAAGTCTGTTTCCATTCATCAGAGTGTACATGTAGAAGTCTATTTCCATTCATCAGAGTGTACATGTAGAAGTCTGTTTCCATTCATCAGAGTGTACATGTAGAAGTCTATTTCCATTCATCAGAGTGTACATGTAGAAGTCTATTTCCATTCATCAGAGTGTACATGTAGAAGTCTATTTCCATTCATCAGAGTGTACATGTAGAAGTCTATTTCCATTCATCAGAGTGTACATGTAGAAGTCTATTTCCATTCATCAGAGTGTACATGTAGAAGTCTATTTCCATTCATCAGAGTGTACATGTAGAAGTCTATTTCCATTCATCAGAGTGTACATGTCATGTATTGTCATGTTGTGTCCTGTTCCTGTTCTTTCTCTTCACCCTGTCTCCCTCTGCTGGTCGTATTAGGTTACCTTTTCTTCCCCTCTTTCCCCCAGCTGTTCCTTGTCTTCTCTAACTACCTCGTTCACCCCTTTTCCCACCTGTTCCCTTTTTCCCTCTGATTAGGTCCCTATATCTCTCTCTGTTTCTGCTTCTGTCTTTGTCGGATTCTCGTTTGTGTTACTCATGCCTGAACCAGACTATCGTCGTGTTTGCTGCAACCTTGTCCTGTCCTGTCGGAATCTGCCTGTTCAGCTAACCTTGTCCTGCCTGTCCTGTCGGAATCTGCCTGTCCATCTGAGCCTACGTGTGTTTCGTCATTAAAGAAACTCTGTTTTGTTAATTCGCTTTTGGGTCCTCATTCACGCACCTGACAGAAGAATCCGACCAAGAATGGACCCAGCGACTTCGGATCCTCTCCACTCAGCCGTCGAGATCCAGGGAGCGATGCTAGGCAGACACGAGCAGGAATTGTCTGCTGCTCGACATGCCGTTGAGACCCTGGCCACCCAAGTCTCCAACCTCACAGAACAGGTTCACCATCTCCGCCTCGATCCACCGGCCACTTCCAGGGCTTTCGAATCTCCGGAGCCCAGAATCAATAACCCGCCGTGTTACTCTGGGGAGCCCACTGAATGCCGCTCGTTCCTCACCCAGTGTGATATTGTGTTTTCTCTCCAGCCCAACACTTACTCCAGGAGCACTGCTCGTATCGCCTACGTCATATCTCTCCTTACTGGACGGGCTCATGAGTGGGGCACGGCAATCTGGGAGGCAAGGGCTGAGTGTACTAACCAGTATCAGGACTTTAAGGAGGAGATGATACGGGTTTTTGATCGATCTGTTTTTGGGGAGGAGGCTTCCAGGGTCCTGTCTTCCCTATGTCAAGGTCATCGATCCATAACAGACTACTCTATTGAGTTTCGCACTCTTGCTGCCTCCAGTGGCTGGAACGAGCCGGCTTTGCTCGCTCGTTTTCTGGAGGGTCTCCGCGCAGAGGTAAAGGATGAGATTCTCTCCCGGGAGGTTCCTTCCAGCGTGGATTCCTTGATTGAACTCGCTATTCGCATTGAGCGACGGGTTGATCTTCGTCACCGAGCTCGTGGAAAGGAGCTTGCGTTCTCCGTTGCCCCCCTCTCCGCATCACTACCATCTTCCTCTGCCGGCTCGGGTGCTGAGCCTATGCAGCTGGGAGGTATCCGCATCTCGACTAAAGAGAGGGAACGGAGAATCACCAACCGCCTCTGTCTCTATTGCGGTTCCGCTGGTCATTTTGCCACTTCATGTCCAGTAAAAGCCAGAGCTCATCAGTAAGCGGAGGGCTACTGGTGAGCGCTACTACTCCTGTCTCTCCTTCAAGATCCTGCACTACCTTGTCGGTCCATCTACGCTGGACCGGTTCGTCAGCTTCCTGCAGTGCCTTGATAGACTCTGGGGCGGAGGGCTGTTTTATGGACGAGACCTGGGCTCGGGAACATGACATTCCTCTCAGACAGTTAAGGGAGCCCACGGCCTTGTTCGCCTTGGATGGTAGTCCTCTCCCCAGGATTCAGTGTGAGACGCTACCTTTAACCCTCACTGTCTCTGGTAATCATAGCGAAACCATTTCTTTTTTAATTTTTCGTTCACCTTTTACACCTGTTGTTTTGGGCCATCCCTGGCTAGTTTGTCATAATCCTTCTATTAATTGGTCTAGTAATTCTATCCTCTCCTGGAACGTCTCTTGTCATGTGAAATGTTTAATGTCTGCTGTCCCTCCTGTTTCCTCTGTCTCTTCTTCACAGGAGGAGCCTGGTGATTTGACAGGGGTGCCGGAGGAATATCACGATCTGTGTTCAGTCGGTCCAGGGCCACCTCTCTTCCTCCACACCGGTCGTATGATTGTAGTATTGATCTCCTTCCGGGAACCACTCCCCCCCGGGGTAGACTATACTCTCTGTCGGCTCCCGAACGTAAGGCTCTCGAAGATTATTTGTCTGTAGCTCTTGCCGCCGGTACCCTAGTCCCCTCCTCCTCTCCCGCCGGAGCGGGGGTTTTTTTTGTTAAGAAGAAGGACGGGTCCCTGCGCCCCTGCATAGATTATCGAGGGCTGAATGACATAACAGTGAAGAATCGTTATCCGCTTCCTCTTATGTCTTCAGCCTTCGAGATCCTGCAGGGAGCCAGGTTTTTCACTAAGTTGGACCTTCGTAACACTTACCATCTCGTGCGCATCAGGGAAGGGGACGAGTGGAAGACGGCGTTTAACACTCCGTTAGGGCACTTTGAATACCGGGTTCTTCCTTTCGGCCTCGCTAACGCTCCAGCTGTCTTTCAGGCATTAGTCAATGATGTCCTGAGAGACATGCTGAACATCTTTGTTTTCGTTTACCTTGACGATATCCTGATTTTTTTCACCGTCACTCCAGATTCATGTTCAGCACGTTCGACGTGTCCTCCAGCGCCTTTTAGAGAATTGTCTTTTTGTGAAGGCTGAGAAGTGCACTTTTCATGCCTCCTCCGTCACATTTCTCGGTTCTGTTATTTCCGCTGAAGGCATTAAGATGGATCCCGCTAAGGTCCAAGCTGTCATTGATTGGCCCGTCCCTAAGTCACGCGTCGAGCTGCAGCGCTTTCTCGGCTTCGCGAACTTCTATCGTCGTTTCATCCGTAATTTCGGTCAGGTGGCAGCTCCTCTCACAGCCCTTACTTCTGTCAAGACGTGCTTTAAGTGGTCCGTTTCCGCCCAGGGAGCTTTTGATCTCCTCAAGAATCGTTTTACATCCGCACCTATCCTTGTTACACCTGACGTCTCTAGACAGTTCGTTGTCGAGGTTGACGCGTCAGAGGTGGGCGTGGGAGCCATTCTTTCTCAGCGCTCCCTCTCTGACGACAAGGTCCATCCTTGCGCGTATTTTTCTCATCGCCTGTCGCCGTCGGAACGTAACTATGATGTGGGAAACCGCGAACTGCTCGCCATCCGCTTAGCCCTAGGCGAATGGCGACAGTGGTTGGAGGGGGCGACCGTTCCTTTTGTCGTTTGGACTGACCATAGGAACCTTGAGTACATCCGTTCTGCCAAACGACTTAATGCGCGTCAGGCGCGCTGGGCGCTGTTTTTCGCTCGTTTCGAGTTCGTGATTTCTTATCGTCTGGGCTCTAAGAACACCAAGCCTGATGCTTTATCTCGTCTCTTCAGTTCTTCAGTAGCCTCCACTGACCCTGAGGGGATTCTCCCTGAGGGGCGTGTTGTCGGGTTGACTGTCTGGGGAATTGAGAGGCAGGTAAAGCAAGCACTCACTCACACTCCGTCGCCGCGCGCTTGTCCTAGGAACCTTCTTTTCGTTCCCGTTCCTACTCGTCTGGCCGTTCTTCAGTGGGCTCACTCTGCCAAGTTAGCCGGCCACCCTGGCGTTCGGGGTACGCTTGCTTCCATTGCCAGCGTTTTTGGTGGCCCACCCGGGAGCATGACACGCGTCGTTTCGTGGCTGCTTGTTCGGTCTGCGCGCAGACTAAGTCCGGTAACTCCCCTCCTGCCGGCCGTCTCAGGCCGCTTCCCATTCCCTCTCGACCGTGGTCTCACATCGCCTTAGATTTTGTCACCGGACTGCCTTCGTCAGCGGGGAAGACTGTTATTCTTACGGTTGTCGATAGGTTCTCTAAGGCGGCTCATTTTATTCCCCTTGCTAAGCTTCCTTCTGCTAAAGAGACGGCACAAATCATCATCGAGAATGTTTTCAGAATTCATGGCCTTCCGTCAGACGTCGTTTCGGACAGAGGTCCGCAATTCACGTCTCAATTTTGGAGGGAGTTTTGCCGTTTGATTGGGGCTTCCGTCAGTCTCTCTTCCGGCTTTCACCCCCAGTCTAACGGTCAAGCAGAACGGGCCAATCAGACTATTGGTCGCATCTTACGCAGTCTTTCTTTTCGCAACCCTGCGTCTTGGTCAGAACAGCTCCCCTGGGCAGAATACGCCCACAACTCGCTTCCTTCGTCTGCGACCGGGCTATCTCCTTTTCAGAGTAGCCTCGGGTACCAGCCTCCGCTGTTCTCATCTCAGTTCGCCGAGTCCAGCGTCCCCTCCGCTCAGGCTTTTGTCCAACGTTGCGAGCGCACCTGGAAGAGGGTCAGGTCTGCACTTTGCCGTTATAGGGCGCAGACTGTGAGAGCTGCTAATAAGCGTAGAACTAAGAGTCCTAGATATTGTCGCGGTCAGAGAGTTTGGCTCTCCACTCAGAACCTTCCCCTTAAGACAGCTTCTCGCAAGTTGACCCCGCGGTTCATTGGTCCGTTCCGTATTTCTCAGATCATTAATCCTGTCGCAGTGCGACTTCTTCTTCCGCGATATCTTCGTCGCGTCCACCCGGTCTTCCATGTCTCCTGTGTTAAGCCCGTTCTTCGCGCCCCCGCTCGTCTCCCCCCCCCCCCCCCCCATCCTTGTCGAGGGCGCACCTATCTACAGGGTCCGTAAGATTTTGGACATGCGTCCTCGGGGCCGTGGTCACCAGTACCTAGTGGATTGGGAGGGGTACGGTCCTGAGGAGAGGAGTTGGGTTCCCTCTCGGGACGTGCTGGACCGTTCGCTGATCGATGATTTCCTCCGTTGCCGCCAGGTTTCCTCCTCGAGTGCGCCAGGAGGCGCTCGGTGAGTGGGGGGGTACTGTCATGTATTGTCATGTTGTGTCCTTTTCCTGTTCTTTCTCTTCACCCTGTCTCCCTCTGCTGGTCGTATTAGGTTACCTTTTCTTCCCCTCTTTCCCCCAGCTGTTCCTTGTCTTCTCTAACTACCTCGTTCACCCCTTTTCCCACCTGTTCCCTTTTTCCCTCTGATTAGGTCCCTATATCTCTCTCTGTTTCTGCTTCTGTCTTTGTCGGATTCTCGTTTGTGTTACTCATGCCTGAACCAGACTACCGTCGTGTTTGCTGCAACCTTGTCCTGTCCTGTCGGAATCTGCCTGTCCATCTGAGCCTACGTGTGTTTCGTCATTAAAGAAACTCTGTTTTGTTAATTCGCTTTTGGGTCCTCATTCACGCACCTGACAGTACATGTAGAAGTCTATTTCCATTCATCAGAGTGTACATGTAGAAGTCTATTTCCATTCATGCAACTGAGACGCTAAAATGTAATATCTTGCTCGTTGTTTTTTTATCAATAAGAAGTGACTGCCCATGACTCAGGCTGCGATTATAATATAGCTAATCCTGTGTATGTTAGGGTTGGGCGATGTCTTGATGACAGTCTCATTGTCCTGTCCAAACATCGTTGATATAGGATGGACAGAATGTGAATTACAATGTGGGGGGGGGGGGATTATACTGCACGGAAAATGTTATGGGCCAAATTTTAATGGTGAATTACCTTTTATAGTGGCAAGAACACAACCAGTCATGATGCTTTCATCTGATTGTCAAACAAATCACTTCAAAATGTATGTTACCTGTGCATGACCGTCCGTTAAATAATCATCCAAACAGTGCAATGCATGTACACTCTGATGAACGGAAATAGACATGTTTTTACAAAACACAAAAAGGTGTGCATTCAGTGATTGCCATTGATTAGTCCTTCATTAATTGATGCGTCTTGATGACAAATTGACATTTTTTGTATCCTGAAAAGTCAAGACACATGTAATGGGGCAGAAACTGTCCCGTGAAAAACACGATGTTCACCCTAACACAGTCAACTTACTAGACTAGGCTACAATGTGTCTTACCATGAACATCAGGCATACCGGTAGTCAGTGATGGAGTGGTGAAAAATAATTGGTGGGAAAACTGATTGCCGGTCGCAGTGAAAAAGTAACGCCATGAAGTAGGGCTGGGCGATATGGCCTAAAAGTAATATCTCCATTTTTTTCAGAGGTTTTGACGATTCACGATACATATATAACTCGATTTCATGTTTTTCTCTAAACAAATTCAAAAAGGCCAAGACGTAATTCTTAACTGAATTTTCTTTATTAAAATAAAAAATATACAAGGCCTCAAGGCCTATTTGTGCAAAACAAATGAACAAACACCCACACGTCTACTCTATTGTTTAGGAATGTTTGACCCCTAGCTGTTGGAATATGTCATTTATATAATCATTTTGATTGAAAATGAATTAATTCAGTTAATTTGTTGTTATAATTAAAACAGCCTGTGGTTAGTTATTGGATTTGCAGGTTAAACAAGTTAAAAGCAATGCTACCAAATACTAATTGAGTGTATGTAAACTTCTGACCCACAGGGAATGTTTTGAAAGAAGTAAAAGCTGAAATAAATTTTTCTCTCTACTATTATTCTGACAATTCATATGCTTAAAATAAAGTGGTGATAACTAACTGACCTAAGACAGGGAATTTTTGCTAGGATTAAATGTCAGGAATTGTGAAAAACTGAGTATAAATGTATTTGGCTAAGGTGTATGTAACCTTCCAACTTCAACTGTAGCACAGACAATTGGGTCAGCATGATGAACATATCAGCATGATGAACAAGTTTCACATCCTCTAGTTTGCAACATTTGCACAAACCTCAAACGTCACAGATTCAGGTACAATTAATATGCCTGTCATGGGGAATTTTCTACACAGTATACAATTAATATGCCTGTCATGGGGGATTTTCTACACAGTATACAATTAATATGCCTGTCATGGGGGATTTTCTACACAGTATACAATTAATATGCTGTCATGGGGGATTTTCTACACAGTATACAATTAATATGCCTGTCATGGGGAATTTTCTACACAGTATACAATTAATATGCCTGTCATGGGGGATTTTCTACACAGTATACAATTAATATGCCTGTCATGGGGGATTTTCTACACAGTATACAATTAATATGCTGTCATGGGGGATTTTCTACACAGTATACAATTAATATGCCTGTCATGGGGGATTTTCTACACAGTATACAATTAATATGCCTGTCATGGGGGATTTTCTACACAGTATACAATTAATATGCCTGTCATGGGGGATTTTCTACACAGTATACAATTAATATGCCTGTCATGGGGGATTTTCTACACAGTATACAATTAATATGCCTGTCATGGGGGATTTTCTACACAGTATACAATTGTCCATTCTGTTTTTTTGGCTGGCCCACTGAGCCAACTTATACCAGACATTTTTTGTTAGTTTCTCCATTGTAGCTACGCCAGTTAGTAACAGATGTCCCGATTTTCTGCATCAACCGACTTTCTTGTGGTTTTGCCATTGTCTTAGTTGGTGTACTAGTGCTAGCGGGAGGTGATTTTTAAATTTCTTCTAGGTTTGCCGCCGTTGCTGTCAAGGCCATTCTATCGTTCTTCATCTGTCCTGGTTTCCAATGTCTGTTAGGAAGACCATGTGATGGTAGAGAAGTCTTCTTCCCATTGTCCTGTCGTTGTTCCTTGGACAGTGCCTCCATCAGGGGTATCTGCCAGAGTAGGTATGTCATCAGGAGCAACGTGTATGTCACTCCTCCCCATCCCTGAGCTATCTGGATATTCAGAAGAGAGTGTTTGTTGGCTATTGGGAGTTGTACCTTGAATGAAATCTCCACACAGTACCTCAAATCTAAACCATGCTATCCAGGTCAACAACACTGACCACAGTATTACCTCTCCTTTTGCCCTCACGGCCAGCCGGGGAAATGGGGAGATCTGAATTCTGAAAATAATTCCCCTGCGATACTCTCCTCTGTCCAAGCCTTTGTATTGCATTGGATCAGGATGAATTATCCCTAAATTATATAAACAAATATTATTCCCATAATTAACCCCGAGAGGCAGGGCAGCCAGCTCTGCTCCTCATGGTTATTAATAAGTCTGATTGTTAACATGAAAGGCCCTATAACATTATACTGGGGCTGTATGACACTCATCTCATCTGCACTGGAAATAGGGGCGGGGACTGATCCACTGAAACTCCAGGGCCTGAGGTGAGGTTCCAGCTCAACACACACACACACACACGCACGCACGCACGCACGCACACACACACACACACACACACACTCACACACACACACACACACACACACACACACACACACACACACACACACACACACACACACACACACACACACACACACACACACACACACACGTAGCATGAAGATAAGGTTACATTTTCAGTGGAATAGATTTGACCCTCCACAACTTTATTACATCATTACAGAGGTAACATGAAACAAGGGAGTGGTTTAAAACAAGGTGATAAAACATTTTATCACACATATCCACACTCAAACAAAAGAGTTTGAACGGGTCAGAGGACAGCACATAATCGTTGTCCTGTAATAAAGGTTCTGTGTAGCTGGCTCTGGGATGGCCTGGCCTGTGGTCCAAATGGCACACTATTCTCAATGTAGTGCATTACTTTTGACCAGAGCCCGTAAATGGCCCAGGGAATAGGGTGCCATTTGGAATTGCAATCCTTCGGTGTATTATTGCCATCAGTCCCCTGCAGGAAGCTGTAATGAATGAGATGAATCAGGGAAATGGGATGGCTGGAATGGGATGGGATACCCAGATCTGATTGGATCACAGCACAGTGCCTTTTGTGCTCAATGAAACCAGTGGAGGCTGCTGAGGGGAGGACAGTTCACAATAATGTCTGGAACGGAGTAAATAGAATGGCATCAAATACAGTGCCTTGCGAAAGTATTCGGCCCCCTTGAACTTTGCGACCTTTTGCCACATTTCAGGCTTCAAACATAAAGATATAAAACTGTATTTTTTTGTGAAGAATCAACAACGAGTGGGACACAATCATGAAGTGGAACGACATTTATTGGATATTTCAAACTTTTTTAACAAATCAAAAACTGAAAAATTGGGCGTGCAAAATTATTCAGCCCCTTTACTTTCAGTGCAGCAAACTCTCTCCAGAAGTTCAGTGAGGATCTCTGAATGATCCAATGTTGACCTAAATGACTAATGATGATAAATACAATCCAGCTGTGTGTAATCAAGTCTCCGTATAAATGCACCTGCACTGTGATAGTCTCAGAGGTCCGTTAAAAGCGCAGAGAGCATCATGAAGAACAAGGAACACACCAGGCAGGTCCGAGATACTGTTGTGAAGAAGTTTAAAGCCGGATTTGGATACAAAAAGATTTCCCAAGCTTTAAACATCCCAAGGAGCACTGTGCAAGCGATAATATTGAAATGGATGGAGTATCAGACCACTGCAAATCTACCAAGACCTGGCCGTCCCTCTAAACTTTCAGCTCATAAAAGGAGAAGACTGATCAGAGATGCAGCCAAGAGGCCCATGATCACTCTGGATGAACTGCAGAGATCTACAGCTGAGGTGGGAGACTCTGTCCATAGGACAACAATCAGTCGTATATTGCACAAATCTGGCCTTTGTGGAAGAGTGGCAAGAAGAAAGCCATTTCTTAAACATATCCATAAAAAGTGTCGTTTAAAGTTTGCCACAAGCCACCTGGGAGACACACCAAACATGTGGAAGAAGGTGCTCTGGTCAGATGAAACCAAAATTGAACTTTTTGGCAACAATGCAAAACGTTATGTTTGGCGTAAAAGCAACACAGCTGAACACACCATCCCCACTGTCAAACATGGTGGTGGCAGCATCATGGTTTGGGCCTGCTTTTCTTCAGCAGGGACAGGGAAGATGGTTAAAATTGATGGGAAGATAGATGGAGCCAAATACAGGACCATTCTAGAAGAAAACCTGATGGAGACTGCAAAAGACCTGAGACTGGGACGGAGATTTGTCTTCCAACAAGACAATGATCCAAAACATAAAGCAAAATCTACAATGGAATGGTTCAAAAATATACATATCCGGGTGTTAGAATGGCCAAGTCAAAGTCCAGACCTGAATCCAATCGAGAATCTGTGGAAAGAACTGAAAACTGCTGTTCACAAAAGCTCTCCATCCAACCTCACTGAGCTCGAGCTGTTTTGCAAGGAGGAATGGGAAAAAAATTCAGTCTCTCGATGTGCAAAACTGATAGAGACATACCCCAAGTGACTTACAGCTGTAATCACAGCAAAAGGTGGCGCTACAAAGTATTAACTTAAGGGGGCTGAATAATTTTGCACGCCCAATTTTTCAGTTTTTGATTTGTTAAAAAAGTTTGAAATATCCAATAAATGTCGTTCCACTTCATGATTGTGTCCCACTTGTTGTTGATTCTTCACAAAAAAATACAGTTTTATATCTTTATGTTTGAAGCCTGAAATTTGGCAAAAGGTCGCAAAGTTCAAGGGGGCCGAATACTTTCACAAGGCACTGTACATAGAAACCATAGGTTTGATAACATTTCACTTAATCCGCTCCAGCCATCACCATGAGCCCGTCCTCCCCAATGAAGGTGCTACCAACCTCCTGTGAATGAAATTCATAAAAGAGATACACTGCTTGATGTGGGGTCTCCCCCTCCTCTCCAATATGTGGGGTCTCCTCCTCCTCTCCATGATGTGGGGTCTCCTCCTCCTCTCCACGATGTGAGGTCTCCTCCTTCTCCTCTCCATGATGTGGGGTCTCCTCCTCCTCTCCATGATGTGGGGTCTCCTCCTCCTCTCCATGTGTGGGGTCTACTCCTCCTCTCCATGATGTGGGGTCTCCTCCTCCTCCTCTCCATGATGTGGGGTCTCCTCCTCCTCCTCTCCATGATGTGGGGTCTCCTCCTCCTCTCCATGATGTGGGGTCTCCTCCTCCTCCTCTCCATGATGTGAGGTCTCCTCCTCCTCTCCATGATGTGGGGTCTCCTCCTCCTCTCCATGATGTGGGGTCTCCTCCTCCTCCTCTCCATGATGTGGGGTCTCCTCCTCCTACTCTCCATTGTGTGGGGTCTCCTCCTCCTCCTCTCCATGATGGGGGGTCTCCTCCTCCTCCTATCCATGATGTGGGGTCTCCTCCTCCTCCTCTCCATGATGTGGGGTCTCCTCCTCCTCCTATACATGATGTGGGTCTCCTCCTCCTCTCCATGATGTGGGGTCTCCTCCTCCTCCTCTCCATGATGTGGGGTCTCCTCCTCCTCTCCATGATGTGGGGTCTCCTCCTCCTCCTCTCCATGATGTGGGGTCTCATCTCCTCCTCCTCCTCTCCATGATGTGGGGTCTCATCGCTTCCTTTTCCTCTCCATGATGTGGGGTCTCATCTACTCCTCCTCCTCTCCATGATGTGGGGTCTCATCTCTTCCTTTTCCATGCCATGATGTGGGGTCTCCTCCTCCTCCTCTCCATGATGTGGGGTTTCATCTTCCTTTTCCTTTCCATGATGTGGAGTCTCCTCCTCCTCCTCTCCATGATGTGGGGTCTCATCTCTTCCTTTTCCTCTCCATGATATGGGGTCTCATCTCTTCCTTTTCCTCTCCATGATGTGGGGTCTCATCTCTTCCTTTTCCTCTCCATGTTGTGGGATCTCCTCCTCCTCCTCTCCATGATGTGGGGTCTCCTCTCCTCCTCCTCTCCACGATGTGGGGTCTCCTCACCTCCTCCTCTCCATGATGTGGGGTCTCCTCTCCTCCTCTCCATGACTCAACTCCAGCCACTTTAATAATGGGAATTGATGGGAATTGATGTAAAATATATCACCACCACTTTAAACAATGCTACTTAATATAATGTTTACATACCCTACATTATTTATCTCATATGTATACGTATATGCTGTACTCTATATCATCTACTGCATCTTTATGTAATACATGTATCACTAGCCACTTTAAACTATGCCACTTTGTTTACATACTCATCTCAAATGTATATAATTTACTCGATACCATCTACTGCATCTTGCCTATGCCGCTCTGTACCATCACTCATTCATATATCTTTATGTACATATTCTTTATCCCTTTACACTTGTGTGTATAAGGTATTATTTTTGAAATTGTTAGCTAGATTACTCGTTGGTTATTACTGCATTGTCGGAACTAGAAGCACAAGCATTTCGCTACACTCGCATTATCATCTGCTAACCATGTGTATGTGACAAATACAATTTGATTTGATTTGATTTGATTTGGGTGTCCTCCTCCTCCTCTCCATGATGTGGGGTCTCCTTCTCCTCCTCTCCATGATGTGGGTCTCCTCTCCTCCTCCTCCTCTCCGTGATATGGGTCTCCTCTCCTCCTCTTCCTCCTCTCCATGATGTGGGGTCTCCTCCTCCTCCTCTCCGTGATGTGGGGTCTCCTCTTCCTACTCTCCATGATGTGGGGTCTCCTCTCCTCCTCCTCCTCCTCTCCGTGATGTGTGGTCTCCTCCTCCTCTTCTCCGTGATGTGGAGTCTCCTCCTCCTCCTCTCCGTGATGTGGAGTCTCCTCCTCCTCCTCTCCATGATGCTCGGTCTCCTCTCCTCCTCCTCTTCTCCATGATGTGGGGTCTCCTCTCCTCCTCCTCTCCATGATGTGGGGTCTCCTCCTCCTCCTCCTCTCCGTGATGTGGGGTCTCCTCCTCCTCCTCCTACTCTCCATTATGTGGGGTCTCCTCCTCCTCCTCTCCATGATGTGGGGTCTCCTCCTCCTCCTCTCCGTGATGTGGGGTCTCCTCCTCCTACTCTCCATGATGTAGGGTCTCCTCCTCCTCCTCTCCATGATGTGGGGTCTCCTCCTCCACTTCATGATGTGGGTTCTCGTCTACTCTTCCTCCTCCTCTCAATCATCTGGGGTCTCCCACTCACCTCGTGGCAACAAATGGGAACACTGAGATAGTTGTGTTATGGGAAAACAAAAACAATAGGCCTAAGCACATTTGGAAAACCTATTTAAAATGAAAAACAGTAATCCTCCATTGTTTACTGGAGAACGTCTGATTACTTCTATTAATTATTGATCAATTATCCACATGATTTATGTACAGAAATATAACTGCTAAGAATAGGCAGGTTTATTGATTAATTAAAGTCCACATTTCTGGGCTACTCTGCATGCTATTGTTGAGACAGCTATAGACTAATATCTGGTATAGTTTAGACTAACATCTGGTTTGAGTTTAGTTTAGACTAATATCTGGTTTGAGTTTAGTTTAGACTAATATCTGGTTTGAGTTTAGTTTAGACTAATATCTGGTATAGTTTAGACTAATATCTGGTTTGAGTTTAGTTTAGACTAACATCTGGTTTGAGTTTAGTTTAGACTAATATCTGGTTTGAGTTTAGTTTAGACTAATATCTGGTTTCAGTTTAGTTAGACTAATATCTGGTTTGAGTTTAGTTTAGATAAATATTTGGTTTGAGTTTAGTTTAGACTAATATCTGATTTGAGTTTAGTTTAGACTAACATCTGGTTTGAGTTTAGTTTAGACTAACATCTGGTTTGAGTTTAGTTTAGACTAATATCTGGTTTGAGTTTCGATTTTTTGTCTTTTCTCTCTAGAGATAGACCAACCTTGCCCAAAGGTTTTCCCTCATTTGTAAAATGAAATGTGTGGGACCACTGAGATTAACAGTGAACAAACATGATCTATTATACACGAGAAAGAAGCTGTTAAAGAAGATTGGTGGGCCAGGACAATGTTAGGGTCTCTCCAGTTGTCCGGGCTGCTGTGAAATTGGTGTGGCCAAGCGGCCAGCGGGAAAAAAGGGATATTTTTGCAAATTTCAAGTGGCCTAGGCATTTACCCAGCTTGCTAATTTAAACACAGAACCCTGGCGCTCGGCGGTGAAAAGGGGGCATGTTGTATCAGTTGAAGGTAACTTTGGCACCAGGATGTGTAATCAAAGCGCTGAAAGGCCATTATTAATAGACTTCAATACTTAGGGGGCTCCAGTCCAGAACATAACCCCATATGTTATTCTCCAACGCCCATCA
Organism: Oncorhynchus mykiss; assembly: GCF_013265735.2. Lineage (NCBI taxonomy): Eukaryota > Metazoa > Chordata > Actinopteri > Salmoniformes > Salmonidae > Oncorhynchus > Oncorhynchus mykiss. Next base: position 52,416,137 of record NC_048587.1, read on the forward strand.
GTCTAACCATTATTTACATTTTGTTTAACACGTTCAATGCAGCAGAGAAAGCACAAAGCACAGATAATGAGGAGGAGCCCCCCTCTCGCTATCTCTCTGTGTGTGTGTGTGTGTGTGTGTGTGTGTGTGTGTGTGTGTGTGTGTGTGTGTGCAAAACCCTCCACTAAATGCCCTAGTCAGGTAACCGTGGCCTCCTGGACCTGTCATCACCCCAGTTCATCGTGGCTGAATCACAAGCAATGTCCCACATGCTTAAGCTCCATCACTAATCCCTTGGGGATGGCCATTTCAACTGCTATGTTGAGTCAGAAAAAAAGACAGACGGAGAGACACATACAGCCAGAATGACAGAGAGAAACAGACTGCAGAATAACAGAGAGAAACAGACAGCCAGAATGACAGAGAGAAACAGACAGCAGAATAACAGAGAGAAACAGACAGCCAGAATGACAGAGAGAAACAGACAGCCAGAATAACAGAGATAAACAGACAGCCAGAATGACAGAGAGAAACAGACAGCCAGAATGACAGAAAGAAAAAGACAGCCAGAAATGGACAGACAGAGATGGACAGAACCAGACAGAGACAGACACAGACAGACAGACAGACAGACAGACAGACAGACAGACAGACAGACAGACAGACAGACAGACAGACAGACAGGCAGGCAGGCAGGCAGGCAGGCAGGCAGGCAGGCAGAGAAATAAAGACAAAATGCAGAGATAAATAAAGACAAAATGCAGAGATAAATAAAGACAAAATGCAGAGATAAATAAAGACAAAAGGCAGAGACAGACAGACACAGAGAGAAATAAAGACAAAAGGCAGAGACAGACAGAGACAGAGAGAAATAAAGACAAAAGGCAGAGACAGATAGAGACAGAGACAGAAAGAAGGGGCAGAGACAGAGACAGAAAGAAGGGGCAGAGACAGAGACAGAGACAGAAAGAAGGGGCAGAGACAGATACAGAAAGAAGGGGCAGAGACAGAAACAGAGATCGAAAGAAGGGGCAGAGACAGAGACAAAGACAGAAAGAAGGGGCAGAGACAGAGACAGAAAGAAGGGGCAGAGACAGAGACAGAAAGAAGGGGCAGAGACAGAGACAGAGACAGAGACAGAAAGAAGGGGCAGAGACAGAGACAGAAAGAAGGGGCAGAGACAGAGACAGAGACAGAGACAGAAAGAAGGGGCAGAGACAGAGACAGAGACAGAGACAGAAAGAAGGGGCAGAGACAGAGACAGAAAGAAGGGGCAGAGACAGAGACAGAGACAGAAAGAAGGGGCAGAGACAAACTGACGGACAGTTAGAAATCCAGAGAAAAAACGATAGTCAGGCAGACAGAATGAAAGAGACAACCTGAGACAAACAGACAGAGACGACAGACAGGCAGACAGAATGAAAGAGACAACCTGAGACAAACAGACAGAGACAACAGACAGGCAGACAGAATGAAAGAGACAACCTGAGACAAACAGACAGAGACAACAGACAGAGACAGAGAGAGCGACAGACAGAGTGACAGACACAGACACAGAAAGACAGAGAAAAACAGGCAGACAGAAAAAGAGAGACAGAGGCAGACAGACAGAGATGGACAGAGAGAGATAAATAAAGACAGACAGACAGACAGACAGTTAGAATTCCAGAGAAAAAAAAGACAAAAAGAGACAGACAGACAGACAGACAGTTAGAATTCCAGAGAAAAAAAAGACAAAAAGAGACAGACAGACAGACAGACAGACAGACAGACAGTTAGAATTCCAGAGGAAAAAAAGACAAAGAGACAGACAGACAGACAGTTAGAATTCCAGAGAAAAAGAGACAGACAGACAGACAGACAGTTAGAATTTCAGAGAAAAAAAAGACAAAAAGAGACAGACAGACAGACAGTTAGAATTCCAGAGAAAAAGAGACAGACAGACAGACAGACAGTTAGAATTTCAGAGAAAAAAAAGACAAAAAGAGACAGACAGACAGACAGACAGTTAGAATTCCAGAGAAAAAAAAGACAAAAAGAGACAGACAGACAGAGACAGAATGAAAGAGACAACCTGAGACAAACAGAAAGAGAAAGACAGAGCGATAGCCACAGACACAGAATGACAGAGAGAGACTGACAGAGACGGACAGACTGTTACGTTCCCCAGTTTCTGTAATGTTGTTGGGTTCGTATGTGTGTGTTTCAGGAAAAGGCTTCCCGGATACTAAGCAGCTGATTGGTCAGCCCCATCAATGATTGGCTCTCTGACCACGCCCTCTCGTCAGGAGATACAGCTGTTTTCAATTTCCGACTCCTTCGGCAGCTTTAAAAGCCAGTGTTCCTTTGTTAGGAGGAGAGAGCTTCTTGGTATGTCCTGTGTTTTGTTGTTGGTCTGTATGGATTTTAGTGAAGTATTTTGTAGCCGGTCCTGCTGACGTTTGTGTATGCTATAGGACTGTGGTTTTGATTAGTGAAATTCACTTTAAGTTTGTATTATTCTTTTTAATTTGTTCCCGGGGGGAAGGGGAAGGCACCTTGGGAGTGCTTCAGCAAGAGGCCTGCGGACATACATATACCCGTAGTATGTACTATGTCTATGCACACTAGGTAAGACCTTGGCGGACCATCCCCTGTATTTTGTTTAGTGCGCCAGTTGGTGCTAGTTAGGGAAGTTGTGGGTAGGTAAGGTAGGAGAGGGGGCTCTCTAATTTTGACTTTCTTTGCTTTGGTTCCGTCCAGCCCCTTTTCCCCAAATTAACGATGAAAATAAACCCTAACATAACTCAAACGGAAAGCCTTTGCATTTTTGCGCAAAGTTCCATGTAAATTCCATGTAAACGGTAAAATTATCTGGCTCTGTCATCCTTACCCGCACCTGAAGTCACAAACCTCTTTTACTCCACGAGGGGATGAGTGTAGCAGGATGTTGCATTCCTTCCTCCCAAGAGGCGTGTGTAACAGAGCGGGACAGAGGCACCGATAGAGATAGAGACTGACAGACAGAGACAGAGGGAGGCAGACAGAATGACAGAGACAGACAGACAGAGGGAGGCAGACAGAATGACAGAGACAGGCAGACAGAATGACAGGGGGAAGCAGACAGAATGACAGAGACAGAATGACAGACAAACAGAGACAGACGGACAGAGACAGACGGACGGGCTGAGACAGGCAGACGGACGCATACAGCGACATACAGACAGACAGTGGCAGACAGAGAGAGATCGACAGACAGACAGATGGAGACAGAATGACTGAGACAGACAGCATGACAGACGGAGACATACAGAATGACAGAGACATACAGAATGACAGAGACATACAGAATGACAGAGACATACAGAATGACAGAGACATACAGAATGACAGAGACAGACAGAATGACAGAGACAGACAGAGAGAGATCGACAGACAGACAGATGGAGACAGAATGACTGAGACAGACAGAATGACAGACGGAGACATACAGAATGACGGAGACATACAGAATGACGGAGACATACAGAATGACAGAGACATGCAGAATGACAGAGACATACAGAATGACAGAGACATACAGAATGACGGGGACAGACAGAGACCGACAGACAGAATGACAGACAGAATGACATAGACAGACAGACAGACAGAGACATTCAGACAGACAGAGACATTCAGACAGACGGACAGACAGATGGAGACAGACAGACAGAATGATGGAGACAGACAGACGGAGACAGACAGACAGATGCAGACAGAGAATTACAGACCGATAAAGAGACATAGGCAGACAGACAAACAGGTGGATGGACGGAGACAGAGAGACATACAGAATGAGAGATACAGAGAGATACAGAGGCAGACAGAGACATACAGACAGATAAAGAGACAGAGGCAGACAGAGACATACAGACAGATACAGAGACAGACAGAGACATACAGAAAGATACAGAGGCAGACAGAGACATACAGACAGTTAAAGAGACAGAGGCAGACAGAGACGTACAGACAGATACAGAGGCAGACAGAGACATACAGACAGATAAAGAGACATAGGCAGACAGAGACAGACATAGGCAGACATACAGGCATACAGTAAGACAGAGGCAGAGACAAACAGACAGAGACAAACTGTGAGAATTACAGAGAAATGCAGAGACGGATGAACGGCTACTAAAGTCCCAAGCAGAAGCATCTTTTTTTATGCAGGCAGGGAGGGAAGCTCCCTCTTTATAATTGTTTTTCAAGGGCAAAGTCTTGACAGAGTTTGTCTAACAAACAAACTCTGTGGCTCCTGGAGCTCATCAACTACAGGGTGTCAAATGGAATGACTATCCCTCCCTCCCGCCACCCGCCCTCCCCTCTGTCAGAGATGATGGCACCATACCGGAATACAGGGATCAGCCAAGGAATTAGTCTGAGGCTGGCAATGTCTCTTGCCTTGGTTTCATCTAATTGAGGAGGGAAAAATGACTTTAGTCAAAAGTACTTTGAGCCAATGAAGTATTTGAAACCTCCCAAACAGGGCTTGTGTTGTTTTAGAAAGAAGATATAGTGTGTCTTGTCTCCCAGTGTTATTGTCTGAGATCATCAGGCTGTCTTCGTGTGTCTCTGAGGCTAAGCTCCTAATTGGCTATGGATCATCAATCTAGCAGAGCAACACGCACACACAGACACACACAGTCCCCATCCCAACGGCAGGAAGAGGAACGAGACAACATGGAATGGATGCTAGGTTGTAAGTCTCTTGAAGGCCCTTAAAGGATCAGGTCTCGGGCTGGATTGACCGAGTGGTTTTGGGAGGAATCCAAATGTACGCACAAAGCTGACATCATCCGACATGTCCATCTGTTCTCTCTCTCCTGACAGCCATCTTCTTTTTTAGTGAATTTTCTTCATTTATGTAGAAGACATGTTGCCCCACACTGCCTCTAGCGGAAGGGTGGCAGACAGAAATGCAGAGTCTGAGACTGGACCACAGCCTCATTACCCTCCCTATTACACAGTCTGAGACTGGACCACAGCCTGATTATCCTCCATATTACACAGTCTGAGTGCGGACCACAGCCTCATTATCCTCCCTATTACACAGTCTGAGACTGGACCACAGCCTCATTATCCTCCCTATTACACAGTCTGAGATTGGACCACAGCCTCATTATCCTCCATATTACACAGTCTGAGGACGGACCACAGCCTCATTACCCTCCCTATTACACAGTGAGACTGGACCACAGCCTCATTACCCTCCCTCTTACACAGTCTGAGACTGGACCACAGACTCATTACCCTCCCTATTACACAGTCTGAGAGCGGACCACAGCCTCATTATCCTCCCTATAACACAGTCTGAGAGTGGACCACAGCCTCATTACCCTCCCTATTACACAGTCTGAGACTGGACCACAAACTCATTATCCTCCCTATTACACAGTCTGAGGGTGGACCACAGCCTCATTACCCTCCCTATTACACAGTCTGAGACCGGACCACAGCCTCATTCTCATTACCCTCCCTATTACACAGTCTGAGGGCAGACCATAGCCTCATTCTCATTACCCTCCCTATTACACAGTCTGAGACCGGACCACAGCCTCATTCTCATTACCCTCCCTATTACACAGTCTGAGGGCAGACCATAGCCTCATTCTCATTACCCTCCCTATTACACAGTCTGAGGGTGGACCACAGCCTCATTACCCTCCCTATTACACAGTCTGAGGGCAGACCATAGCCTCATTCTCATTACCCTCCCTATTACACAGTCTGAGGGCAGACCATACCCTCATTCTCATTACCCTCCCTATTACACAGTCTGAGAGCGGACCACAGCCTCATTACCCTCCCTATTACACAGTCTGAGGGCGGACCACAGCCTCATTATCCTCCCTATTGTACAGTCGGAGAGCGGACCACAGCCTCATTATCCTCCCTATTACACAGTCTGAGAGCGGACCACAGCCTCATTATCCTCCCTATAACACAGTCTGAGAGTGGACCACAGCCTCATTATCCTCCCTATTACACAGTCTGAGATTGGACCACAGCCTCATTACCCTCCCTATTACACAGTCTGAGACTGGACCACAGCCTCATTACCCTCCCTATTACACAGTCTGAGATTGGACCACAGCCTCATTACCCTCCCTATTACTCAGTCTGAGACCGGACCACAGCCTCATTCTCATTACCCTCCCTATTACACAGTCTGAGGGCAGACCATAGCCTCATTCTCATTACCCTCCCTATTACACAGTCTGAGAGCGGACCACAGCCTCATTACCCTCCCTATTACACAGTCTGAGGGCGGACCACAGCCTCATTACCCTCCCTATTACAAAGTTTGAGACTGGACCACAGCCTCATTACCCTCCCTATTACACAATCTGAGGGTGGACCACAGCCTCATTACCCTCCCTATTACTCAGTCTGAGACCGGACCACAGCCTCATTCTCATTACCCTCCCTATTACACAGTCTGAGGGCAGACCATAGCCTCATTCTCATTACCCTCCCTATTACACAGTCTGAGAGCGGACCACAGACTCATTACCCTCCCTATTACACAGTCTGAGGGCGGACCACAGCCTCATTACCCTCCCTATTACAAAGTTTGAGACTGGACCACAGCATCATTATCTTCCATATTACACAGTCTGAGGGCAGACCACAGCCTCATTACCCTCCCTATTACACAGTCTGAGACTGGACCACAAACTCATTATCCTCCCTATTACACAGTCTGAGATTGGACCACAGCGTCATTACCCTCCCTATTACACAGTCTGAGGGTGGACCACAGCCTCATTACCCTCCCTATTACTCAGTCTGAGACCGGACCACAGCCTCATTCTCATTACCCTCCCTATTACACAGTCTGAGAGCGGACCACAGCCTCATTACCCTCCCTATTACACAGTCTGAGGGCGGACCATAGCCTCATTATCCTCCCTATTGTACAGTCTGAGAGCGGACCACAGCCTCATTATCCTCCCTATTACACAGTCTGAGAGCGGACCACAGCCTCATTACCCTCCCTATTACACAGTTTGAGACTGGACCACAGCATCATTATCTTCCATATTACACAGTCTGAGGGCAGACCACAGCCTCATTACCCTCCCTATTACACAGTCTGAGACTGGACCACAGCATCATTATCTTCCATATTACACAGTCTGAGGGCGGACCACAGCCTCATTACCCTCCCTATTACACAGTCTGAGACTGGACCACAGCCTGATTACCCTCCCTATTACACAGTCTGAGACTGGACCACAGCCTGATTACCCTCCCTATTACACAGTCTGAGACCGGACCACAGCCTCATTATCCTCCATATTACACAGTCTAAGACTGGACCACAGCCTCATTATCCTCCCTATTACACAGTCTGAGATTGGACCACAGCCTCATTATCCTCCATATTACACAGTCTGAGGGCGGACCACAGCCTCATTACCCTCCCTATTACACAGTGAGACTGGACCACAGCCTCATTACCCTCCCTATTACACAGTCTGAGACCTAACCACAGCCTCATTCTCATTACCCTCCCTATTACACAGTCTGAGGGCAGACCATAGCCTCATTCTCATTACCCTCCCTATTACACAGTCTGAGACCGGACCACAGCCTCATTCTCATTACCCTCCCTATTACACAGTCTGAGGGCAGACCATAGCCTCATTCTCATTACCCTCCCTATTACACAGTCTGAGGGTGGACCACAGCCTCATTACCCTCCCTATTACACAGTCTGAGGGCAGACCATAGCCTCATTCTCATTACCCTCCCTATTACACAGTCTGAGGGCAGACCATACCCTCATTCTCATTACCCTCCCTATTACACAGTCTGAGAGCGGACCACAGCCTCATTACCCTCCCTATTACACAGTCTGAGGGCGGACCACAGCCTCATTATCCTCCCTATTGTACAGTCGGAGAGCGGACCACAGCCTCATTATCCTCCCTATTACACAGTCTGAGAGCGGACCACAGCCTCATTATCCTCCCTATAACACAGTCTGAGAGTGGACCACAGCCTCATTATCCTCCCTATTACACAGTCTGAGATTGGACCACAGCCTCATTACCCTCCCTATTACACAGTCTGAGACTGGACCACAGCCTCATTACCCTCCCTATTACACAGTCTGAGATTGGACCACAGCCTCATTACCCTCCCTATTACTCAGTCTGAGACCGGACCACAGCCTCATTCTCATTACCCTCCCTATTACACAGTCTGAGGGCAGACCATAGCCTCATTCTCATTACCCTCCCTATTACACAGTCTGAGAGCGGACCACAGCCTCATTACCCTCCCTATTACACAGTCTGAGGGCGGACCACAGCCTCATTACCCTCCCTATTACAAAGTTTGAGACTGGACCACAGCCTCATTACCCTCCCTATTACACAATCTGAGGGTGGACCACAGCCTCATTACCCTCCCTATTACTCAGTCTGAGACCGGACCACAGCCTCATTCTCATTACCCTCCCTATTACACAGTCTGAGGGCAGACCATAGCCTCATTCTCATTACCCTCCCTATTACACAGTCTGAGAGCGGACCACAGACTCATTACCCTCCCTATTACACAGTCTGAGGGCGGACCACAGCCTCATTACCCTCCCTATTACAAAGTTTGAGACTGGACCACAGCATCATTATCTTCCATATTACACAGTCTGAGGGCAGACCACAGCCTCATTACCCTCCCTATTACACAGTCTGAGACTGGACCACAAACTCATTATCCTCCCTATTACACAGTCTGAGATTGGACCACAGCGTCATTACCCTCCCTATTACACAGTCTGAGGGTGGACCACAGCCTCATTACCCTCCCTATTACTCAGTCTGAGACCGGACCACAGCCTCATTCTCATTACCCTCCCTATTACACAGTCTGAGAGCGGACCACAGCCTCATTACCCTCCCTATTACACAGTCTGAGGGCGGACCATAGCCTCATTATCCTCCCTATTGTACAGTCTGAGAGCGGACCACAGCCTCATTATCCTCCCTATTACACAGTCTGAGAGCGGACCACAGCCTCATTACCCTCCCTATTACACAGTTTGAGACTGGACCACAGCATCATTATCTTCCATATTACACAGTCTGAGGGCAGACCACAGCCTCATTACCCTCCCTATTACACAGTCTGAGACTGGACCACAGCATCATTATCTTCCATATTACACAGTCTGAGGGCGGACCACAGCCTCATTACCCTCCCTATTACACAGTCTGAGACTGGACCACAGCCTGATTACCCTCCCTATTACACAGTCTGAGACTGGACCACAGCCTGATTACCCTCCCTATTACACAGTCTGAGACCGGACCACAGCCTCATTATCCTCCATATTACACAGTCTAAGACTGGACCACAGCCTCATTATCCTCCCTATTACACAGTCTGAGATTGGACCACAGCCTCATTATCCTCCATATTACACAGTCTGAGGGCGGACCACAGCCTCATTACCCTCCCTATTACACAGTGAGACTGGACCACAGCCTCATTACCCTCCCTATTACACAGTCTGAGACCTAACCACAGCCTCATTCTCATTACCCTCCCTATTACACAGTCTGAGGGCAGACCATAGCCTCATTACCCTCCCTATTACACAGTCTGAGGGCGGACCACAGCCTCATTATCCTCCCTATTGTACAGTCTGAGGGCGGACCATAGCCTCATTACACAGTCTGAGGGCGGACCATAGCCTCATTACACAGTCTGAGGGCAGACCATAGCCTCATTACCCTCCCTATTACACAGTCTGAGGGCGGACCACAGCCTCATTATCCTCCCTATTGTACAGTCTGAGGGCGGACCATAGCCTCATTACACAGTCTGAGGGCGGACCATAGCCTCATTACACAGTCTGAGGGCAGACCATAGCCTCATTACACAGTCTGAGGGCGGACCATAGCCTCATTACCCTCCTTATTACACAGATCCCGAAAATGATTTTAGTTTCCAGATTGAATTTCATAATAATGCCTCTGAAATTGTTGTTCAGAAGGAAAGGATTTGTCAAACTGACTCCAATCCAATAGTATTTTAATTGGCTGTTTTCACTTGAAGTCGTTCCTCATCTGATTTATGAACTGGGTGACAACGAGAGTGTTTTATTTCATTTCACTTTATCATCTTGGTTTGGATGCTGGCTGGACCTGGGGCTGTAAGTGGGTGGAGGTCCTTGAGGGCAGTTTATCATCTTGGTTTGGATGCTAGCTGGACCTGGGGCTGTAAGTGGGTGGAGGGCCTTGAGGGCAGTTTATCATCTTGGTTTGGATGCTAGCTGGACCTGGGGCTGTAAGTGGGTGGAGGGCCTTGAGGGCAGTTTATCTTCTTGGTTTGGATGCTAGCTGGACCTGGGGCTGTAAGTGGGTGGAGGGCCTTGAGGGCAGTTTATCATCTTGATTTGGATGCTAGCTGGACCTGGGGCTGTAAGTGGGTGGAGGGCCTTGAGGGCAGTTTATCATCTAGGTTTGGATGCTAACTGGACCTGGGGCTGTAAGTGGGTGGAGGGCCTTGAGGGCAGTTTATCATCTTGGTTTGGATGCTGGCTGGACCTGGGGCTGTAAGTGGGTGGAGGGCCTTGAGGGCAGTTTATCATCTTGGTTTGGATGATAGCTGGACCTGGGGCTGTAAGTGGGTGGAGGGCCTTGAGGGCAGTTTATCATCTTGGTTTGGATGCTGGCTGGACCTGGTGCTGTAAGTGGGTGGAGGGCCTCGAGGGCCTTTCCTTGTTGTGGTGCTGGACAAGGAGACAGCCTGTGGACTTATAGGGTCAACGAGTCCAGCCCATAAGCAGAACCAAATTGCTGGGTCTAGAGGGGTTACCCCACAGCCATTGTTCAGTTCTGGATCTATTTGGTTTAGCTGAACTCTCACTGTCAGTCTAGGGTTTGAGACCACGCTCAGTGAAACATTGCATCTAAGGGCTTACACATTTGAACAGCACATGAGGTTTCTGCTGGGGTCGCAGCAAGCTCTCCACATTTCTCCACATCCATCCAGAGAGAGACTGCCTGCATGTGTACTCTGAGCCCTGGCTTGCCTCAATATGGCTTTCCCATCAGTCTGTAAACATGTTATTTATTGACCCTAACGAGTTGGCCTGTATTTGTCCAACAACCCAGCCTTGGTACTCCAGGGGGTGTGGCGGGGGTTAGGTGGAGGGGGTGGGGGTTAGGTGGAGGGGTGGGGTTTAGGTGGAGGTAGGGTGGGGGAGTGGGAGGGAGGAAAGACAACTCTCTCTGGAGGATAAGGTTAGGATGTGGGGAGGACGAGGGCAGGATGAGAGGAGAGCACATTCTGCAACTCGGCCGCCCTTGGTCCAGTCGTCCTGTTAAAAAACAAAACACTAGTTCTCCATGTCATAAATCCACAACCATCTCTAACAGAATCAGTTCTCTCTGCTATGTATTTTCTCTGAACGAACCGAGGAGGAACAAGCAAGGATATTGCTTCTGAAAGAGTCCATTTGCAATATGGAATATGCTGAAATAAAATGGGATTTTTGAGACAATGGTGTGCGATTGAATGCAGATTTCGAGGCTGGGGGCTTGTACTGTAGCTTGAATCACAACAAAAGAAAATTATGAGAACAACATGCATGCTTTCAATTATTGCATACGGTACATTTCATTCTGAAGCTTACTTTTTTCAATTTAATGAGTTTTGGTCTATAAACATAGCTAAATGCTTCTGATTATAGGACTCGACCAATGTCTCTACCACAATAGTAAACATAATGACAACTAGCAGATGGAAAACATATCTGTCTAACTGCTTGTCACTTTTTTAACCCTCGTAGGTAAAACAAATGGAATTCACAGACATGGAGAATCGACGAAACACAAAAACATCCCGTAGTAAAATGCTGCTTTTATAGAAGAGTCTGTCCCTAGTTTTTCTGATGTTTATTGGTTCAAGAGAGAGATCATTTCCCCATCAATAAAACCATACATCTTAACCCAATCCTCTTTTCAGTTTTGATTTCAGAAACAGCTGTTGACATCTCCATAATCACATTTTACATCCCGGGGCAATCTAAATGTCTGTACGATAAATGCAAAATGTACTACATGAAACCAAGCTCTTCTGTATCATATCAATATTAAGCATATTGTTAGCAGAATATTCCTCTGGACAATAAATATGTGAGGTTTGGCTCTCTTTGATAGTTGGAAAAATATGTGGGCTTCATCTTTCAGTATTGATGCAATCCACTTGGTCCTACATGCTGGTCCTGTATGGAAAGGTATTGACCATAGCTGTTGGATCCATCCCAAATTGCACTAGTTTTGACCAGCAACAATAGAGCTCAGGTCAAAAGCAGTGCACTATATAGGTAATAGGGAGCCATTTGGGACTCAACCCACCACTATGGCCCCAGGTCAGTGTGCATGGTTAGCCTTATGAAGGATGAATCTGAGCAGCTGTGGTCCATGGAGTTCTGTATGTCAGAGCGCGACAGCTAGGGAACATTCCTGGATTCTGCTCTCATTCAACAGGGACCAAGCTGTTTCACACATTACATATATTGACTGCACCCCACTCCACTCCCTGTACTGGTGGTCTACAGACTGTAGTCTACATCATGTTCCACCGACTCCACTCCACCCTGATCCACTGGTGTTCTACTGACTGTAGTCTACATTACTTCATTTCCCACGCCCCTCACCAGATCTCCTGGTTGCGGAGGAAGTGCCAGAATGACAGAGAGCACCAGAGAGGCAGGGTGGCAGAAGACGAGAGGATCCTATCAGTGCATGAATGGAATTACCCCTCTGCTGGTTTGGGATAATGAGGAAAAGGCAGATATGCAATAGGCTCTCTTATAATTCATTCATTGCACTTTTTCTCATTTAAACTTCTCTATGAAAAACCTCTCCTTCCATCTTCCGCCTCCATCCCTCCACATTTTTCCTTTATTTTTCATATGGCACAACATTTCTCTGAACAATGGTCAGTAATTCATTTTTAACAGAAAACATTTGCATAGTGGGAATTATGTGTGCCGTGTGTGTCACTGAAAAGGAATGTGCAGGCCTCTGCCCGGAAGGAGCACAGCGCAGGTGGTTGGAATCTGCTTCTATGCTGTTTTCTATCCCTCAACACCTACAATAGTTGCTATCTTCTTCTGCTGTAATGGATGGCAGAGTGGCACTACACTGTAGTTAGTTTCCTGTCCTTCCTACAAAGTAATTTCCTGTAGACTGTGGTCTCGAGCCCAGCGTTGCTTATGTCCTTTTTAAGAGGGCCAGGGACATACAGTTATGGATAAATTGTAGAATTAAACTGAAATGTGGTGTTAGATTAAAGCACCAACAAATGTTATCTCACATTTTTATCTCTAAGGTTATCTCTTATGTTATATCCAATTGTATCTTTAATGTTATCTCTAATGTTAGCTCTCATGTTGTTTCTAATGTTATCTCTTTTGTCATCTCTAACATTATCTCAAATGTTATCTCTAATGTTGTTTATAATGTTATATCTAATGTTGTTTCTAATGTTGCTTCTAGTGTTGTTTCCAATGTTATCTCTGTCATCTCTAGTGTTGTTTTTAAGGTTCTCTAATGTTACCTCCAAGGTTGTTTCTCATGCTGTTTCTAATGTTATCTCTAATGTAGTTTATAATGTTATCTCTCATGTTGTTTCTCATGTTATCTCTAATGTTATGTCTCATGTTGTTTCTCATGTTATCTCTAATGTTATGTCTCATGTTGTTTCTCATGTTATCTCTAATGTTATGTCTCATGTTGTTTCTCATGTTATCTCTAATGTTATGTCTCATGTTGTTTCTCATGTTATCTCTAATGTTATGTCTCATGTTGTTTCTCATGTTATCTCTAATGTTATGTCTCATGTTATCTCTAATGTTATCTGTAATGTTGTTGCTTTTCACCCTAACAGTGTGTGTTGCTTGATCTGTTTTATTTCCTGAGAAGCATTGGTGATCTGACAGGATTTCGCATTTCTAGAGAAGTGTTGGTTATCTGACAGGATTTCACATTTCTAGAGAAGTGTTGGTTATCTGACAGGATTTCACATTTCTAGAGAAGTGTTGGTTATCTGACAGGATTTCACATTTCTAGAGAAGTGTTGGTGATCTGACAGGATTTCACATTTCTAGAGAAGTGTTGGTTATCTGACAGGATTTCACATTTCTAGAGAAGTGTTGGTTATCTGACAGGATTTCGCATTTCTAGAGAAGTGTTGGTTATCTGACAGGATTTCACATTTCTAGAGAAGTGTTGGTGATCTGACAGGATTTCACATTTCTAGAGAAGTGTTGGTTATCTGACAGGATTTCGCATTTCTAGAGAAGTGTTGGTGATCTGACAGGATTTCACATTTCTTGATGATAGTTTTTTTTAATACTTTGTGGTTTCAAAGTATCTTTTAGCCAGTGATCCATCTCTGTCTTCCTAAGTGTCTTTCTAAAGACCTCTGGGTTTATTTGACCTCCTTTACAGAGTTCATTTAAATGTTTCATTATGCTGAATTCCTCTGCTTGATACAGAAACTGACCATGGTCTAACTGACTGTCTAACTGTCTACATGTCCACTTTGCAACACACTTCATTTGCTATAGGAATGGTGTGTGTGTCTCTCTCTGTGTGTGTGTCCCTGCGTGACTGTGTATGTGCATATATGATGAGATAGGGGTTAGAAGTGTGTGTTTGAAACGTGACACTGCAGGGGCCAATTGGATCCTTATTAAGGCACTCTTTCATGTGCTGTACCCATCCAGACTACCTCCCAAATAGAACCTTCTGTAGTGCACTCATTTTGACCATGAACTATAGGGCTCTGGTCAAAAGTAGTGCACTGTATATGGAATAGGGTACTATTTGGGACACCCACCCAGAGTCTTGCTTGACTTGTTCAGCCTGAATCAAGTGCATCCTTATTCCAAAGTGTTCACCTGTTACTTGAAACAAGCCTTTCACCCAGTCATCCACCCAGTCATTGCTGGGTGAAAACATTGATAGTGTGTGACTGAGAAAATACAGATGTGGGATCTTAATTTGAGATAATTTACAGTGGGAAAATAGTCCTGCAGCAACAGGACATGTGAGTTATTATGCGGAATATAATTTATGGAAATATTTTTCCATTAGGACAAATCAAGTCTGAAATTTCAAAGTGAAAATGTCAAACTTTAGAAGCCTTTTTAAAACTCAAATACACTACACATTTGCATTTCCTGCTTTGCAGAAACATTTGTGGGCAACAAAATAGTGATCAAATTAAGATTCTACATCTGTAATCGCAGTGTCATGATGTTTTTATCCTTGCTACCTAAATCACCTTCTCTCTGACTGCATTGCACTTTCCTTTTCTTCACTGAAGACCATTTCATCATGGCTGAAGTAGAGAGACCCATGAGGAGATGTCTTCAGGTGTAGATGACAGCAGAACAAATTAGATTCATTGTGTTTTGTTGTTTGTTTTTGTTTACAACAAAATGTGCCCAAAAAGGCTCGGTACACTACACAGATATTTGGAAGGGAGGAAGATGAGAGGGATACCAACGGACATTCCATGTACTCGGGAATGCTGGGATATTTTATAGGGATGTGGTTCTTCTGTGTCCCAGACGGTCAGTGAATAAGAGCCCTATACCCTAACCATTCGTCCGCCTCGGAGACCGCAGCAACACCCCGTGTTTGGGTCTGGGTCAGATGCTCCCCACAAGGGCACATCAAGCTGAGAAGATGTATAAAAACTTACTGTGAGGCAGAGCCATTACTGTTGTGTCCCAAATGGCCCTTTATTCTCTATATTGCACTACTTCTGGCCAGAGCCCTGGTAAAAGGAATGCACTATTTAGGGAATAGGGTGCCATTTGGGATGTAATATCTGGGCTCTGGGAGGAGGTGTTGTAGGTACAGTACTGTAGCCTATCTGATCTACTGTATTTTATTTGTTTTTTTTCTTATGATCCCCATTAGTCAACGCCAATGGTGACATTCCTCTAAGCACTTCATGTAATGTTCAGTATGTGAGTGTCTATAGGATATGTTTTGGATGTATCCTGGACAAGCCCACGTGTGGGCACAAACAGTGAGAAGCCACCTATAAATAGTGATTGATTTCAACTGAAATGGAAACATGTTTTGACCTGTGTACTGAGCCTGGTAGCCAGGTTGAGTACTGTCGGCTTTTTACTGCAGTGGTCCATCATGTCCAGCTGCTTTGCTTTTAGAAGGATACAGAAGGCTCTTTGATAGTCTGGCCCTTTTGCCACACTTGCTGCTCATCAGGTTTCAGTTTGGAGTTGGAGAAATTATTAGCAGGTTTGGAACACCTGTGTTCTGTTCCCCTCAGCTCCACTTTGCTTCAGTGTTCTCTGTTATTTAATGAATTTAAAAATCATTACCCCCTCCCCTCCTTACAGAGTGATTGTACCACACTTCACCCCC
The DNA here is from genome assembly GCF_013265735.2 of Oncorhynchus mykiss. NCBI lineage: Eukaryota > Metazoa > Chordata > Actinopteri > Salmoniformes > Salmonidae > Oncorhynchus > Oncorhynchus mykiss. Next base: position 52,432,567 of record NC_048587.1, read on the forward strand.
TGTACTGGTGGTATATTTTGTTTATTTATTTTCATACTGTATGATTTATTTGTAGAAGTAACCAAATTATGTATTAGTTTATTATGATAGAGATAGAAATAATGTTGCTTGCAAGAATGTTCCGGAGAGGTTGTGCCAGGACACACTGGAGGGTGTGCTCAATTGTTCTTCTTACTTCTTTTGCTCTTTTTTTTAGACAACAGCTGAAGAAGAAGGAAACCCCACTTCTCAGACCCTCTCTGTGGTCTATTGAGACACATCACCAGGGTGGAAGGTAGACCCCTGTCTAAGAACCCCCTCTCTTGCCCCCTGCACCAATCCCAGGGGGTTGCGCCTCATGAGACGTGAGGGAATTGGAGAGGATTGTTCATGTTTTGCCACCGTAGCGTTTCGACCTCTAATTACCGTGTGAGGGGCCTCCGTCAACAGCCTGTTTCTCTGGTTGATTTATCAGGTTGGAGGAATGGTGTTCTCATGACACTTGTGTGTGTGTGTGTGTGTGTGTGTGTGTGTGTGTGTGTGTGTGTGTGTGTGTGTGTGTGTGTGTGTGTGTGTGCGTGTGCGTGTGTGTGTTTGTGTGTCGCTCACCGCTCTCACCTGCTCAGAGTATCATCTCTCTTCTTCTGGGCTATTCAACCTATTCAACTGCTGAACAAGAATCAAAAATCACTGATTGAGATTTTCATCTAGAGCCATTTTTCTTCCTACTTCACAAAAGGGCTTGGTGAGGCTTGTTCCTGACAATTTGAAACGTTGTTTCTACTGTGACGCTCCAAGGCATGACCACATTCTTGTATTAATCATTGTTTACAAAGTGACTGAATCATGTCAGACTGTTTGAACTGCTCAATAAGACATTCTGGTTCCCATGGTCAAACTTCGTCTTAGATATCCGTATATTCAAATACAATGTGTTTGTAATGTGGCAGTGTTTCAAGATTTAAACCTTCATGGAAAACATACTCCCAAGGTCTCACCTCCAGCTCTGAGAACAGAACAGAGCTGAGTGTGATTACATGTTGTAGGCCTCAGACAGAACACAAACGCAGGGAAACAAAACAGTCCCATAAAAGCATTGATTACCATCCAGCCGTCCAGCGTCGGACATGCCTTATCTGCCAAAGAAAATCTGTTTGGTGGAGCTCAGTAATGGATGAGGTGCATGAATGGAACCTAGAGACAGGTCCAACCAAAGGAAACCTTCCTCTCCTTTACCCATGAATGGCTTTCTTTATCTCTGAACAAGCTTAGACATTTTAATTGGCCAATATGGTTCTTTGGAGCATGATTGGGATTCTGGAATTCCACAGGGTTCCGGGATTCGTCCATCATTACGCATTACAGGAGGCTGTGCCAGCGGTTGGAGCCTGTTCAAATGAGGCCTAATTGAGTTTTATGGACAATCAATGGGCTGGGGTTTGGGGAGGCGAAGAGAGAGCTTTGTCTCAGAACGGAGTGGGATTGTGTTAGGGAGACTGGTAGAGGTCAACAATATGACTGTTACTAGGCATCTTAGCATCAATCAAGCCCTCTCATCTCTCCTCTCAGAGATGGGCTATTATGATGCTATATTGGAGAGTGTCATTTTAACTAGACCTGAGAGCCTCCATTCAATGGACAGCTATTCAAGAAAAGTAAAGGGCTTGGCAGGATCAATGATGGCCTTGTACCCAACCAGGGCTGTAACGACCATTTTTGTTCAAATGCTCCTACATTTTGGAACGTTTTATATGGGAGTACCAGTGTGCCTTGAAATTGTTGTTGTTGTAATGATAATGCTTGGCTGTACTGTTGTTTCCAGAGTAGTTCATGTCATGCTTGCACCATTACAACATGTAAAACTGCTTGTTTCTAGCCCAAACAGTTCAAAAGATCTGAGCCAGTATTTTCTTACTGTGCCAGATAATGTTTTCTCTAAAAATACTCACAGTCATGGGGTGTTAACTGTTTTACATCTTGTTCAGTTATGTTTGTGACTTAAGCTAGCTAACAACCTGGTAACTTTACCAATATTCAGGCAGAATAATCAGACACATCTAACAGATGGAATAATCAGACACATCTAACAGTCAGAATAATCAGACACATCTAACAGTCAGAATAATCAGACACATCTAACAGATGGATTAATCAGACACATCTAACAGATGGAATAATCAGACACATCTAACAGACGGATTAATCAGACACATCTAACAGACGGATTAATCAGACACATCTAACAGATGGATTAATCAGACACATCTAACAGATGGATTAATCAGACACATCTAACAGATGGATTAATCAGACACATCTAACAGACGGATTAATCAGACACATCTAACAGACGGAATAATCAGACACATCTAACAGATGGATTAATCAGACACATCTAACAGATGGATTAATCAGACACATCTAACATATGGATTAATCAGACACATCTAACAGACGGAATAATCAGACACATCTAACAGACGGAATAATCAGACACATCTAACAGTCAGAATAATCAGACACATCTAACAGATGGATTAATCAGACACATCTAACAGATGGATTAATCAGACACATCTAACAGATGGATTAATTAGACACATCTAACAGATGGATTAATCAGACACATCTAACAGATGGATTAATCAGACACATCTAACAGACGGATTAATCAGACACATCTAACAGACGGAATAATCAGACACATCTAACAGATGGATTAATCAGACACATCTAACAGATGGATTAATCAGACACATCTAACAGACGGAATAATCAGACACATCTAACAGACGGAATAATCAGACACATCTAACAGTCAGAATAATCAGACACATCTAACAGATGGATTAATCAGACACATCTAACAGACGGAATAATCAGACACATCTAACAGACGGAATAATCAGACACATCTAACAGTCAGAATAATCAGACACATCTAACAGTCAGAATAATCAGACACATCTAACAGATGGATTAATCAGACACATCTAACAGATGGAATTATCAGACACATCTAACAGATGGATTAATCAGACACATCTAACAGATGGATTAATCAGACACATCTAACAGACGGATTAATCAGACACATCTAACAGATGGATTAATCAGACACATCTAACAGACGGAATAATCAGACACATCTAACAGATGGAATAATCAGACACATCTAACAGTCAGAATAATCAGACACATCTAACAGTCAGATTAATCAAACACATCTAACAGTCAGAATAATCAGACACATCTAACAGATGGAATAATCAGACACATCTAACAGTCAGAATAATCAGACACATCTAACAGATGGATTAATCAGACACATCTAACAGACGGAATAATCAGACACATCTAACAGATGGATTAATCAGACACATCTAACAGACGGATTAATCAGACACATCTAACAGATGGATTAATCAGACACATCTAACAGACGTAATAATCAGACACATCTAACAGATGGATTAATCAGACACATCTAACAGATGGAATAATCAGACACATCTAACATATGGATTAATCAGACACATCTAACAGATGGATTAATCAGACACATCTAACAGATGGATTAATCAGACACATCTAACAGATGGAATAATCAGCCACATCTAACAGATGGATTAATCAGCCACATCTAACAGATGGAATAATCAGCCACATCTAACAGATGGATTAATCAGACACATCTAACAGATGGAATAATCAGCCACATCTAACATATGGATTAATCAGCCACATCTAACAGATGGATTAATCAGCCACATCTAACAGATGGAATAATCAGCCACATCTAACAGATGGAATAATCAGCCACATCTAACAGATGGAATAATCAGCCACATCTAACAGATAGATTAATCAGACACATCTACACATCTAACAGACATATCAGATTAATATACCACATCTAACAGGCAGATGAATTAGTCACTTCTAACAGATAGATTGATCAGCCACATCTAACAGATGGATTGATCAGCCACATCTAACAGATGGATTAATCAGACACATCTAACAGACATATCCGATTAATATACCACATCTAACAGACATATCACATTAATATACCACATCTAACAGACATATCAGATTAATATACCACATCTAACAGGCAGATGAATTAGTCACTTCTAACAGATAGATTGATCAGCCACATCTAACAGATGGATTGATCAGCCACATCTAACAGATGGATTGATCAGCCACATCTAACAGATGGATTGATCAGCCACATCTAACAGATTGATTGATCAGCCACATCTAACAGATGGATTAATCAGACACATCTAACAGACATATCAGACTAATCAACCACATCAAACAGACGGATTAATCAGACACATCCAACAGGCGGATAAATTAGCCACATCTAACAGACATGAAAAATCAGCCACCACTAACAGATACGATCAATCAGACACATCTAACAGATATTAGATACCTGATTACCAACAATGATGAGACAGCCTACAGGGAAGAAGTGTAGATCCTTGGAGGGTGGTGCCAAAATAACCTCTCACCCAATGTCAACAAAACAAAAGAGCTGATTGTGGACTTCAGGAAACAGCAGAGGGAACACCCCCCACCCACATCGACAGGAACGCAGTGGAGAAGGTGGAAAGCTTCAAGTTTCTCGGCGTACACATCACTGACAAACTGAAATGGTCCACCCACACAGACAATGTGGTGAAGAAGGTGCAACAGAGCGCCTTCAAACTCAGGAGGCTGAAGAAATTTGGCTAAAACCCTCACAAACTTTTACAGATGCACAATTGGGAGCATTCTGTCGGGCTGTATCACCACCTGGTACAGAAACTGAACCCCTCGCAACTGCAGGGCTTTCCAGAGGGTGGTGCGGTCTGCTTCTATCTCAAGGCCATCATACTGTTAAATAGCCATCACTAGAATATTCGAGGCTGCTGCCCTATATAGACTTGAAATCACTGGCCACTTTAATAATGGTACACTTGTCAATTTATTAATGACATATTTTGCAGTCGAAAGTTTACATACACTTATGTTGGAGACATTCATCTCGTTTTTCAATCACTCCACAAAATTCTTGTTAACAAACTACAGTTTTGGTAAGTCAGTTAGGAATTCTACTTTCTGCATGACACAAGTAATTTTTCCAACAATTGTTTACAGACAGATTATTTCACTGTATCACAATTCCAGTGGGTCAGAAGTTTACACACACTAAGTAGACTGTTCCTTTAAACTGCCTGGAAAATTCCAGAGAATGATGCCATGGCTTTAGAAGCTTCTGATAGGCTAATTGACATAATTTGATTCAAGTGGAGGTGTACCTGTGGATGTATTTCAAGGCCTACCTTCAAACTCGGTGCCTCTTTACTTGACATCATGGGAAAATCAAAAGAAATCAGCCAAGACCTCCGAAAAAAAACTGTAGACCTCCACAAGTCTGGTTTATCATTGGGAGCAATTTCCAAATGCCTGAAGGTACCATGTTTATCTGGTACGCAAGGTATAATTACCATGGGCCACACAGCCATCATACTGCTCAGGAAGGAGATGCATTCTGTCTCCCAGAGATGAACATACTTTGGCGCGAAAAGTGCAAATCAATCCCAGAAAAACAGCAAAGGACCTTGTGAAGATGCTGGAGGAAACATGTACAAAGGTATCTATATCCACAGTAAAACAAGTACAATATCAACATAACCTGAAAGGCCGCTCAGCAAGGAAGAAGATGTTGCTCCAAAACCGCCATAAAAAAAACAGATATGGTTTGCGACTGCACATGGGGACAAATAGCGTAGTTTTTGGAGAAATATCCTCTGGACTGATGAAACAAAAATATAACTGTTTGGCCATAATGACCATTGTTATGGTTGAAGGAAAAAGGGGGACTCTCATCAGTCAGGAAGTTAAAGCCTGGTTGCAACCGAGTCTTCCAAATGGACAATGGCTAAAGGACATCAAAGTTGAGGTATTGGAGAGGCCATCACAAAGCCCTGACCTCAATCCTATAGAAATGTTGTGGGCAGAACTGAAAAAGTCTATGCGAGCAAAGGAGGCCTACGAACCTAACTGTCAGGAGGAATGGCACAAAATTCACCCAACTTATTGTGGGAAGCTTCCCGAAATGTTTGACCCAAGTTATACAAGTTAAAAGCAATGCTACCAAATACTAATTGAGGGTATGTAAACTTCAGACCCACTGGGATTGTGATGAAAGAATTAAAATAAATTAGTCTCTCTACTATTATTCTGACATGACGTGCCCAAAGTAAACTGCCTGTTACTGAGGCCCAGAAGCCAGGATATGCATATATTTGGTAACATTACATAGAAAAGACTTTGAGGTTTCTAAAACTGTTCAAATAAAGTCTGAGACTATAACAGAATTGATATGGCAGGTTAAAATCTGAAGAAAAATCAACCAATATGCTGTTGTTTTTTATGTCCCAGGCTCTTACAATGGAAAGCTATGTAATTCTGTCTCCCAGGTTGCAATTCCTATGGCTTCCACTAGATGTCAACAGTCTTTATTCAAGGATTCAGGCTTGTTTTTTTTAAAACAAGCAAGTATTTGGAGTTTTGGTGAGGAGAGCACCGGAACAATATCAGTCTGTCGGTGCGCGAGGGAGAGGACGCACACCTACTAGTTTTGATTTCCTATTGAACATACTACTTTCCGTATAAAATATTATAGTTTATTTACATTTCAGAGTACCTGAGGATTACATATAAACATGTTTTGACTTGTTTGGACGAAGTTTAGCGGTAGCTTTTTGGACTCCTTTGTCGGTATGTTGAATTTGTGGATTACTGAAATCGATGGCGCCAACTAAACAGATTTAAAGAAGAATTTGGGGTATTTAAAGAAGATTTTTATCTAACAAAACAGCCATTTATGTTGTAGCTGGGACCCTTGGGATTGTAAACAGAAGAAGATCTTCAAAAGTAAGTGATTTATTAAATCACTATTTGTGATTATATGAAGCCTGTGCTGGTTGAAAAATATGTACATTTTTTAATTCAGACAATTGCATGATATGTAGTGGGACGCCTATCCCTTTACCCTGGAGAAGAGTCCACTAAGCAAGCTCCTCCTGGGGCTCTGTTCACAAACACAAACAGGCCCCATATAGCCCCAGGACGGCAACACAATTAGACCCAACCAGATCATGAGAAAACAAAAAGATAATTTCTTGACACATTGGAAAGAATTAACAAAAAAACTGAGCAAACAAGAATTCTAATTGGCCCTAAACAAAGAGTACACAGTGGCAGAATACCTGACCACTCTGACTGACCCAAAATTAAGGACAGGTTTGACTATGTACAGACTCAGTGAGCATAGCCTTGCTATTGAGAGAGGCCGCGGTAGGCAGACCTGGCTCTCAAGAGAAGACAGGCTATGTGCACACTGTCCACAAAATGAGGTGGAAACGGAGCTGCACTGCCTAACCTCTTGTCCAATGTATGACCATATTAGAGACACATATTTCCATAAGACTACACAGACTCACACAGAATTTGAAAACAAATCAAATTTTGATAAACTCCCATATCTTTTGGGTGAAATACTAAAGTGTGCCATCACAGCAGCAAGATTTGTGACCTGTTGCCACAAGAAAAGGGCAACCAGTGAAGAACAAACATCATTCTGTTTATTTATTTTTTATTTTGTACTTGAACTATTTGCACATCGTTACAACACTGTACATAGCAATAATATGACATCTGACATGTGTCTATTCCTTTGAGCATAATGTTTACTGTTAATTTTGATTGTATATTTCACTTTTGTTTATTATCTATCTCACTTGCTTTGACAATGTAAACATATGTTTCCTTTACTCTCTGAATTGAATTGAGTTGAAAAGAAGGAGGAGGTTAGATGAGCGGGTTGGAGATATAGGGGGAGCTGGTAGGGGATATGTATCCATTCTAGCCTCTAACACCTAATGGAAGACTCTCATTTTCTTTGTCCGAGTCCCTCTCTTCCCATCTCTCTCTCTCTCTCTCTCTTCCCATCTCGCTCTCTCTTCCCATCTCTCTCTCTCTCTCTCTCTTCCCATCTCTCTCTCTCTCTCTCTCTCTCTCTCTCTCTCTCTCTCTCTCGCAGTGAGTGTTTGAGTGTTTGGTGTGGAGGGCTCTATCTTAACTAACTTTCTTGATTATTTTCTTTACATGTTATTTTCTATGGTGGAGGGTTAATGCAATCTTTGTTTTAGCGGTATCCACAGTTTTTTCAAAGTTAGGGTGGAAGAGGACAGAGTAACTTTCCTGGGGTGGCTTCTCAGCCTAGCGCGGAGGAGACGCTGTTGATACGGCATGGATTCAGGTGTGTTCCTGAGAATGGAGTTAAGGTGGAGGAGGTTCTGCTCGCGGTCGGTGAATAGGTAGGAGCTGAATTTATACATTCTGCTTCTAGAATGAACAAAGCTGTGGTTGTGTTCATGAAAAGGGCTAATTTGGTTGGTAGGCTAATTGCTAGCAGAATATTTGTAAGGGATGTGTTGGTGTCAATTTCACCTCTCTCTACCCCTTCGACAAGAGTGGTAGTTGCAAATTTGCCTCCTTTATTACGGATGACCAAATCAGGAAAGAGCTGAGTCGTTTTGGTAAGTTTGCTAGCGGTTTACGTGTACTGTCAGCAGGCTTTCAGGCAGATGTCGTTAAGCACGTTGTTTCGTTCCGGAGGCAAGTGTTTATGTTTCTGAACAACAATGAGCAACAACTAAATGTGCATTTTAAAGTGAGGCACGGGGAGGGGCTCTATGCAGGTTTTGCCAGCACAGATAGTCTACGGTGTTTTGAGAGTGGGGAATTGGGGCATAAGAGCTTTGCGTGCCCACATAAAGCACGTAGACAAGGTGAGGGTACAAGCACCAGTGGGGGAAATCAAGGTCAAAGTGCAAGGGGTAAGGAGATGCAGACAGCAGAAGCTGCACCTAGTCATGCCAGGGAAGGTGGTGTAGATGAGGCTGGGCCTAGTCAGGCTGGAGATGGTGGGGTAGATGAGGCTGGGCCTAGTCAGGCTAGAGATGGTGGGATAGCTGAGGCTGGGCCTAGTTATGCTAGGGAGGGTGGTGTAGATGATTCTGAGCCTAGTCATGCTATGGAGGGTGGTGTAGATGATGCTGGGTCTAGTCAGGTTATTCTAGTGGATGAGGAGAGTATAGTGGGGAAGTGTAAGAGATTAGGGGGGGGGGGTGTCAAGCAGAAAAGGAAAAAGGGTGTGGACAAAGGCACCATGGAAATTGTGCCTGTTGCTGTGGGTGATGCCCTGACCAGAGAGGAAGGGCAGGTGGTCAGGGTGGGAGATAGAGATGAGGAGGAAAGTGAGTCTGAGGAAGAGGGTGAGGAGTTATTTTTCTCAGACTCCTCTTCAATGGGCCCGGAGCTGACAGCCAGTCAAGCAGAGGGGTCTAAGTACACGTTGAGAGAATTGACAAGGTTCCTGAATGAGGGGAAAAAAGTTAATCTTGAGGCTTTTTTTCTGATCCTAGAAAGTTTGTAAGATCAGTACAACATGCTATGAAAAATGAGGGGCATGGTGTCCTCTCACCCAGGAAACGGTTTAGGTTGAGGAAGTGGGTCACAACAGTGTGTAAAGGTTTACCTTCAGACACGGTTTAGATGTATATTTTCTTTCTGACACAGGGGCTTTTTGAGCTTTGCTATTGGTCTCTTTCTCTGCTGGCTTTTCTCCCACTTCTTATGGAGACTCTTTGGGTAGGCTCGCTCAATATAAATGGCGCCAGAGATGCGGGAAAGAGGAGTGTGTTGGGTGAATATGTAAAACAATAAAAAGTACAGGTGTTGTTTCTGCAGGAGACGCATAGTGATGTGTTGAATGAAGTCAATTGGGGGCTCTGGTGGAAAGGGACAAGTGAGTTGATCCATGGGACAGATCTTAGTGCAGGGGTGGCAGTCCTTTTTCTGCACCGGGGCTGTCTGTGTGTTGATCCATGGGACAGATCTTAGTGCAGGGGTGGCAGTCCTTTTTGCACCGGGGCTGTCTGTAAAACTTTGCTCCTCAATGGAGGTGTTTTTAAAGCAGAAATTAACAACATGGGTTTTGTCTTTATAAATGTGTATGCGCCTAACACAGGGAGAGAAAGAGGGGTTCTATTTGGGAGTCTTAGACAGGAACTCTCACAGCTAGCGCCTGAGGAGACGCTGGTGGTCGGAGGGGACTGGAACTCTCACAGCTAGCGCCTGATGAGACGCTGGTGGTCGGAGGGGACTGGAACTCTCACAGGTAGCGCCTGGAGAGACGCTGGTGGTCGGAGGGGACTGGAACTCTCACAGGTAGCGCCTGAGGAGAGGCTGGTGGTCGGAGGGGACTGGAACTGTACAATGGATTTGACAAAAGACAGAAATGGGGAAGAGCCTCATTCAGTGGAAGTGTTAAGGGACATCATTAATCAGTTTGACCGAGTGGATGTTTGGAGAACTTAACATCCCAACACTAGGCAGTATACATGGGTGAAGGTTTTTAGGGCTAGGGTGAGTGCAGCCCTACTTTATCGCTTTTACATGTCTAGGAATCGGAGCAATAGGCTGCTGGGCGCTACCATTCTCCCGGTGGGGTTTTCGGATCATCACATAACCATGGCTCAGCTGTCTATTTCACCAGGGCCCCGGCAGGCATCTTATTGGAAGTTCAATGTAAAGCTCTTACAAGATGCCACTTTTTTCTCAGGTTTCCAGGCCTTTTGGGAAAGGTGGGGGCAGCGAATAGAGGAGTCTGAGTCAATGGTGGGATGTGGGGAAAGTCCAAATTCGGCTTTTCTGTCAACAGTACACAGCTCTCTCATCCTCAGAGGCTAGGAGAGTATTGGGGGAACTAGAGGGTTGTATTAGTGAGATAGAGGTAGAGATGGTGGGGCAAGGCAATGTAGGCCTCCAGGCTAATTTAGCCGAATTACGTAGGGACCTGGGCAGTTTTTTCCAGGTTAAAGCAAAGGGAGCACTTGTAAGAGCTAGGTTCTCCATGCTCAAGGAGATGGATGCTCCCAGCTCCTTCTTCTTTGGTTTGGAAAGACAGAGCGGTGAAGCCAAGGGTTTGCATTGTCTACGGCTGTCTGATGGGCGGGTGACCTCTGTGGTGGGTGAGATGTGGGAGCGGACTGTGGAGTTTTATACTTAATTGTATAGGGCCGAAGTGTGTGATCCTATGTGTGCTCAAGTCTTGTTTGCATGACTCCCTAAGCTCTCTCTGGCACAGAGGGATGAAATGGACATTCCTCTGTTGTCCCATGAACTGGCAGGGGCCATAACCCAGATGTGCCCCGGTCGTGCACCGGGGGTCGATAGACTCGCAGTGGAGTCTTATAAAAAATTCTAGGGAATAATTGGACAGGACTTCTTTTGAGTGTTGCATGAATGTGTCGAAGGTAGGAGAGTTGCCGATGAGCTGCCGTCGGGCGGCTCTGACTCTCCTGCCCAAAAAAGGGGACTTGTGTGAACTTAGGAAATGGAGGCCTGTGGCATTACTCTGTGTGGACTACAAGATATTTGCCAAAGTCCTCTCTAACAGACAGAAGTCCCATCTGGACTCGATAGTACATAAGGACCAAACGTATTGTGTACCGGGACGCTCAATCACGAACAACTTGTTCTTAATTAGGGACATGTTGGACTTGTCGAGAGGTTCTAATGTGAACTTTGGACTGGTCTCTTTAGATCAAGAGAAGGCTTTCGATAGAGTGGACCATGAGTATCTGTTTAATGTGATGTCTGTGTTTGGGTTTGGGAATAGTTTTTTGACATAAAGTATTCGGCCCCCTTGAACTTTGCGACCTTTTGCCACATTTCAGGCTTCAAACATAAAGATATAAAACTGTATTTTTTTGTGAAGAATCAACAACAAGTGGGACACAATCATGAAGTGGAACGACATTTATTGGATATTTCAAACTTTTTTAACAAATCGAAAACTGAAAAATTGGGTGTGCAAAATTATTCAGCCCCCTTAAGTTAATACTTTGTAGCGCCACCTTTTGCTGCGATTACAGCTGTAAGTCACTTGGGGTATGTCTCTATCAGTTTTGCACATCGAGAGACTGAATTTTTTCCCATTCCTCCTTGCAAAACAGCTCGAGCTCAGTGAGGTTGGATGGAGAGCATTTGTGAACAGCAGTTTTCAGTTCTTTCCACAGATTCTCGATTGGATTCAGGTCTGGACTTTGACTTGGCCATTCTAACACCTGGATATGTTTATTTTTGAACCATTCCATTGTAGATTTTGCTTTATGTTTTGGATCATTGTCTTGTTGGAAGACAAATCTCCGTCCCAGTCTCAGGTCTTTTGCAGACTCCATCAGGTTTTCTTCCAGAATGGTCCTGTATTTGGCTCCATCCATCTTCCCATCAATTTTAACCATCTTCCCTGTCCCTGCTGAAGAAAAGCAGGCCCAAACCATGATGCTGCCACCACCATGTTTGACAGTGGGGATGGTGTGTTCTGCTGTGTTGCTTTTACGCCAAACATAACGTCTTGCATTGTTGCCAAAAAGTTCAATTTTGGTTTCATCTGACCAGAGCACCTTCTTCCACATGTTTGGTGTGTCTCCCAGGTGGCTTGTGGCAAACTTTAAACAACACTTTTTATGGATATCTTTAAGAAATGTCTTTCTTCTTGCCACTCTTCCATAAAGGCCAGATTTGTGCAATATACGACTGATTGTTGTCCTATGGACAGAGTCTCCCACCTCAGCTGTAGATCTCTGCAGTTCATCCAGAGTGATCATGGGCCTCTTGGCTGCATCTCTGATCAGTCTTCTCCTTGTATGAGCTGAAAGTTTAGAGGGACGGCCAGGTCTTGGTAGATTTGCAGTGGTCTGATACTCCTTCCATTTCAATATTATCGCTTGCACAGTGCTCCTTGGGATGTTTAAAGCTTGGGAAATCTTTTTGTATCCAAATCCGGCTTTAAACTTCTTCACAACAGTATCTCGGACCTGCCTGGTGTGTTCCTTGTTCTTCATGATGCTCTCTGCGCTTTTAACGGACCTCTGAGACTATCACAGTGCAGGTGCATTTATACGGAGACTTGATTACACACAGGTGGATTGTATTTATCATCATTAGTCATTTAGGTCAACATTGGATCATTCAGAGATCCTCACTGAACTTCTGGAGAGAGTTTGCTGCACTGAAAGTAAAGGGGCTGAATAATTTTGCACGCCCAATTTTTCAGTTTTTGATTTGTTAAAAAAGTTTGAAATATCCAATAAATGCCGTTCCACTTCATGATTGTGTCCCACTTGTAGTTGATTCTTCACAAAAAAATACAGTTTTATATCTTTATGTTTGAAGCCTGAAATGTGGCAAAAGGTCGCAAAGTTCAAGGGGGCCGAATACTTTCGCAAGGCACTGTAGGTGAAGCTGTTGTATGCTGGGGCGTCATGTATGGTCAAGGTGGGAGGGGGGCACAGTAGGCCAGTCTGGGAGAGACGGGGCATTAGACAAGTATGCCCTCTATCTGGGCAGTTATACACATTAGCCATTGAGCCTTTTTAGGACTGCTACGCAGGAGACTGCAGGTAGTGTGCTGGACAGGAATGGATGTGGTGACAGGCATAGCAGTGTCAGCATATGCAGATGATGTTTCTGTGATGGTCAGGGGTGATCAGGATATACAGACACTAGAGACCAGTCTGAAGGTGTAGCTTCATCAGCTAAGGTAAACTGGGGCAAGAGCAAAGCTCTGTTATGTGGGGCATGGGGGGATAGGGCTCATCCTCTGCTTCCAGGAGGTTTGCAGTGGGGTTGTGAAGGGCTTAACCTCTAGCGTCGAGCAATCCCGTATCCAGGAGCGTAATCATAGCCTCAAGCTCATTAACATAACGCAACGTTTCCTATTAATAAAAATTGCAAATGAAATGAAATAAATATATTGAAACACAAGCTTAGCCTTTTGCTAACAACACTGTCATCTCAGATTTTCAAAATATGCTTTAACCAAAGCTACACAAGCATTTGTGTAAGAGTAATGATAGCCTAGCATAGCATTAAGCCTAGCATTCAGCAGGCAACATTTTCACAAAAACAAGAAAAGCATTCAAATAAAATAATTTACCTTTGAAGAACTTCGGATGTTTTCAATGACGAGACTCTCAGTTAGATAGCAAATGTTCATTTTTTTCCAAAAATATTATTTGTGTAAGAGAAATAGCTCCGTTTTGTTCATCACGTTTGGCTAGGAAAAAAAACGAAAATGCAGTCACAACGCCAAACTTTTTTCCAAATTAGCTCCATTAATATCGACAGAAACATGGCAAACGTTGTTTAGAATCAATCCTCAAGGTGTTTTTCACAATTCTATTCTATGAAAAATCATTTCTCATCAGAGTCAAATGGAAAAATACTGCAGCTGGAGATTACGCAATAATTGCGACGGAGGACACCAAGCGACCACCTGGTAAATGTAGTCTCTTATGGTCAATCTTCCAATGATATGCCTACAAATACGTCACAATGCTGCAGACACCTTGGGGAAAACGTGGAAAAGGTAAGCTGACTCCTAGCTCCTCCACAGCCATATAAGGAGTCATGGCCATGAGGCGGTTTCAAAAAATGCGGCACTTCCTGATTGTATTTTTATCTGGGTTTTTTCTGTAACATCAGTTCTGTGGCACTCACAGACAATTTTTTTTGCAGTTTTGGAAATGTCAGAGTGTTTTCTTTCCAAAGCTGTCAATAATATGCATAGTCAAGCATCTTTTCGTGACAAAATATCTTGTTTAAAACGGGAACGTTTTTCATCCAAAAATTAAAAGAGCACCCCCTATATTGAAAAAGTTAAAGTGTTGGGGCTCGGGGTACCTGGGCTCGGAGAAGTGGGTAAGGAAGAACTGGGAGGGGCTGTCACAGGCAGTGGTGTCAAGACTGGCCAGGTGGAGGTGGCTCCTGTCCCAAGTGTCATATAGAGGGAGGGTGCTGATAATGAACAACCTGGTAGCATCTTCCCTGTGGCATAAACTGGCTGTCCTCAATCCCCCTGCAACCTGTGGCATAAACTGGCTGTCCTCAGTCTGCTCGCAGACCTGCAACTCAAGCTGGTGGACTTCTTCTGGTCGGGCCATCACTGGCTGAAGGCCACAGTATTGTACATGACCGTTCATGAAGGAGGACAGGGCCTTGTGGAACTTGAGCACAGGATGGCTGCTTTCAGGCTAAAGGCGGTGCAGAGACTGCTGTACCATGCTGATGTTGGCTGGAGAGAGCCACTATGCGCGCTGTTGAGGAGAGCTGGCGGTTTGGGGTTGGACCGGCAGCTGTTCCTCATGAATCTGGAGAGGCTGAGTACAGCAGGTCTCTCAGATTTTTACTCTGCAATGCTGAGGGCCTGGCAGCTGCTAAGGCCAATACGAGAAGGAGGTGTGGAGCCTGGGCTATGGGTATGGGAGGAGCTTATCTTCCACAACCCAGCCATCCCTTTGAGATCGGTTCAGTCGGCCACCCTGCAGTGGCAACTGATGGCAGGGGGTTTACAAAGGCTGGGTGACCTGAGACTGCTGGGAGAGGAGGGGTGGAAAACCCCGGAAGTCTTGCCACAACAAGCAGGACTAATGTCTCTTAGGCTGCTGGAGAGATTCCTGGAGGAGGTCCAGGAGGCACTGTCTGAGCCGGAAAGGGGGATGTTTGAGCAGCCAAAGGGAGAGGGGCCACCAATGTTTCCGCCACTGCAGGTGATGGCAGAGACTGGAGACTGGCAAGGGGGTCTGGAGGACTTGTTAGGTTTTACCACTCCGAGCCTGGGGGAGTTTGAGGATGTGGGAGGTAAAGCCCTCTACAACCTCTGCGTGAAGCTTAGGAACATTAGGAGCCTAACAGGAGTGAAGGCACATGAGTGGCAGGGGGTATGTGGGGCGGAGAGTATGGTGGGTTTTAGGTGGAGGGGGCTCTACAAACCCCCAGTACCAAAGAGGTCAGGAGACCTCCAGTGGAGGGTTCTTCGTGGAGCCCTGGCCACTAACAGCTGGTTGGCACGGGTTGAACCGGGAATCAAGCAGGGGTGTCTTTTCTGTAAAATGAAAGAAACTGTGATTCATGTGTTTTCTGTGTGCACCAGGTTAATGCCTTTAATGTCTCTGTTGGAATGTCTGTGTGAGAGGTTGGGGGTGGGTTTTACTGTCGGGATGTTCATAATGGGATACAGGTATTCGAGTAAGGAGAAAGCCAAACGTGTTTTGTTGAACTTTCTGTTTGCTCAGGCAAAGTTAGCTATTTGGCTAACAAGGAGGAACAGGGTCAAAGGTGGGGGGATAACAGACTCTTTACTATTGTTTAATGGGATGGTCTTTGCGCGCCTAAGGGTTGAGTTTGAGTTCTATAAAATGATAAAATGTGTAGAGATGTTTGAGGAGATGTGGTTTGTCGGGGGGGCTGTCTGTATAGCTGGGGAAGATGTTATGGATATTCAGTTGTCGGAGTGGGTATTGTGATGTTGGTTTGTATCATGTGGTAGATAGAAAGGTGAGTATGGTAAATGTATGCAGTACAGGATATATTTTTGTGTTTTTATTTTTAAGGAGGGGGGGGTTGAGTTAAATGAAATTAGATTGTTTAAGTAAAGAAAGACAAAAAGTCAAGTCTTCTCTCTCTCTCTTCCCATCTCTCTCTTCCCATCTCTCTCTACCCATCTCTTTCTCTCTTCCCATCTCTCTCTCTCTCTCTTCCCATCAATCTCTACCCATCTCGTTCTCTCTACCCATCTCGTTCTCTCTTCCCATCTCTTTCTCTCTTCCCAGCTCTCTCTCTCTCTCTCTCTCTCTCTCTACTCCCCCCATCTCTCCTTTCCTCCCAGTGGTGGACATCTTGATGAGTGGGTGTGGGAAAGGAACAGAATGGGAAGACCTGTATGGCCATCTCAACGCTCTCCCTGTCCTAGAAAAAAAATTGCCAAAACTACTCACAGTGACTTCCTCAGGCACAAAGTGCTCCTCGGGGACTCATCATTTAAGGCAATCTCTGGCACGATGTACGGGAGAGAGGCTGCAGATGCTTTCCGTGGTGAGAGGAGAGCCATAGAAGGTCAAAGGAATGGGAAGTGGTGGTGTGCATCTCAAATGGTACCCTGTTCGCAATATGGTGCACTACAAGAATGTATAGGTCCTGATCAAAAGTTGGGCACTAAGTAGAGAATAGGGTCTCATTTGAGATGCACCGTGTTCTGTCGCGAATCCTTCCGACTGAGCAAACAGTCTGGGTGATGAGGGGAATGAAGGAAATCCCTGAGGGAAATAAAGGACGGAGAGTGTTTTTATCCGCCCCTCCAGTCTGTTACATGAGAGAGTTATGAGTCTGCAGACAGTGGTGCAGAGTTCAGGGTTTGTTTCCCACATAGCACACTATTACCTATGTAGTGCCCTACTTTTGTCCAGGGCCAGTAGTCAAAAGTAGTGCAATACATAGGGAATAGGGTGGCATTTGGCACACATACCAGTTCAGACTGCCAGGGTAAAGCCCATTGGAGAGTCCACTTCAACTCATTCATTTTGGGACTTTAATGTATCTCCAAGACATGCAGTTAGAAATAGTTTTGTTTTTATATAGTTGAGGGAAATTGGAGTAGAACAGTTCTGTGTAGTAAAGAGATAGTTCTGATGTTGGCAGTTTTCCCTTATCATTCACTTGCTTCATTCTTTCCCCTGTCCCGGTCTCTGTCTTTATTTCCCTTATCTCTCTCTCTCTTTCTTTCCTTGTCTCTGTCGCTCTCTTTCTTTCCCCTGTTTCTGTTTCTCTCTTTCTGTCACGTTCTGACCTTGATTTTCCGTTGTTTTGTATTTATTTAGTATGGTCAGGGCGTGAGTTGGGTGGGCAGTCTATGTTTGTTTTTCTATGTTTTGGGGCATTTCTATGTTTTCGGCCTAGTATGGTTCTCAATCAGAGGCAGGTGTCATTAGTTGTCTCTGATTGAGAATCATACTTAGGTAGCCTGGGTTTCACTGTGTGTTTGTGGGTGATTGTTCCTTTCCCTGTGTTTGTTGTCACAGGATAGGCTGTATAGGTTTTTCACGGTCCGTTTGTTGTTTTGTAGAGTTAAGTTATTTCATGTATCGTTCATTTTCCATTAAAGAAACATGAGTAACCACCACGCTGCTTTTTGGTCCGCTTCTCCTTCTACAGACGAACGTCGTTACACTTTCTTTCCCCTGGCTCTCTCTTTCTTTTTCCCTGCATCTGTCTCTGTCTCTCTTTCTGTATCTGATAGTCCATTTTTGTTATCTTCGTGTGTTTCATTTCCAAACTTGGAAACCCTGCTCCATATATTTTTTAATATATATTTAACTTTTTTTTTAACTAGGCAAGTCTATAGTATTAGTTCACCCCGCCTCTACCATAAAGTGCACTCAGAAGTATACAGACCTCTTGACTTTTTACACATTTTGTTACGTTACAGCCTTGCGCTAAAATGGATTAAAGAAAACATTTTCCTCATCAATCTACACACAATACCCTATAATAACAAAGCGAAAACTGCGTTTTAGAAATGTTTGTAAAGGTATTAAAAACAGAAAAATCTAATTTACCCCAAGTATTCAGACCCTTTGCTATGATACTCTAAATTGAGCTCAGGTGCATCCTGTTTCCATTGATTATCCTTGAGATGTTTACACAACTTGACTGGAATACACCTGTGGTAAATTCAATTCACTGGACATGATTTGGAAAGGCACCCACCTATCTATATAAGTTCTCACAGTTGACAGTGCATGTCAGAGCAAAAACCAAGCCATGAGGTCGAAGGAATTGTCCGTAGAGCTCAGAGACAGGATTGTGTTGAAGCACAGCTTTGCGAAAAGGGTACCAAGACATTTCTGCAGCATTGAAGGTCCCCAATAACACAGTGCCCTCCATCAATCTTAAATGGAAAAAGTTTGGAACAACCAATACTCTTCCTTGAGCGAAACTGAACAATCGGGGGAGAAGTGACTTGGTCAGGGATGTGACCAGAACCCGATGGTCACTCTGACAGAGCTCTACAGTTCCTCTGTGGCGATAGGAAAACCTTCCAGAAGGACAGCCACCTCTGCAGCTCTCCACCAATCAGGCCGTTATGGAAGAGTGGGCAGACAAAAGCCCCTCAGTAAAAGGCACATAAAAACATGCTTGGAGTTTGCCAAAAGGCATATAACGGACTCAGACCATGAGAAACAAGATTCTCTGGTCTGATGAAACCAAGATTGAACTCTTTGGCCTCAATGCCAAGCATCATGTCTGGAGGAAACCTGGCACCATCCCCACGGCGAAGCATGGTGGTGGCACCATCATTGTGTGGGTATGTTCTTCAGTGGCAGGGACTGGGAGACTAGTCAGGATTGAGGGAGAAATTAACAGAGAAAAGTACAGAGAGCCTTGATGAAAACCTGCTCCAAAGCACCCAGGACCTCAGACTGGGGCAAAGGGTCACCTTCCAACAGGACAATGATGCTAAGCACACAGCCAAGACTATGCAGGAGTCTCTGAATGTCCTTGAGTGGCTCAGCCAGAGCCTGGCATTTAAACCCGATCTAACATTTTTGGAAAGACCTGAACATTGCTGTGCAACATCGCTCCCCATCCAACCTGACAACATGTGTGCCAAGCTTGTAGCGTCACACCCAAGAAGAATTGAGGCTGTAATCGCTGACAAAGGTGCTTCAACAAAATACTGAGTAAGGGGTCTGAATACTTATGTAAAAGTGATATTTCATCTTTACATTTTTTATACATTTGTGAAAATGTATTAAAAACAGTTTTTGCTTTGTAATTATGGGGTATTGTGTGTAGATTGATGAGGAAAAACACAATTTCATCAATTTTTTAATTAGGCTGTAACGTAACAAAATGTGCAAAAAGTCAAGCGGTCTGAATACTTTCCGAATGCACTGTATGCAAATAGGGGCATGGCTTTCAGCTATTTATGTTTAGCCACCCGTGAGTGTTAATATCCTTTGTTTTCATCTGTTCTGTTATATGGCTATAACAAGTGTATGAGTTCCATAAAATCCTATTCAAATCCCATTGTTGGGATAGATTTTTATATTATGTAAAAAATAATTGTAGTATTCTAGATGAATGTGTAAAATGCAAAAACAGAATTTGTATTTGTCGTACAGAAACGTGACATGATGAACAGGAATGACATTTACTCTCACGTGTGGCAGATAAGATCCATCTGAAAGTAATTCATTTAATAAGCCACAGCTTCTGAAAATAACCTAAGGATTACATTCAAAAAGACCCAGCTGCTAGGTCAACCCAGAATGAGAATGGAAAAATACCCAAATGATGGTTAAACTAACCCATGTTTGGCTAGTCCCAAAAACAACTTGTTGGGTTATTAACGTAATGTCCAATATTTACCCAGCTCTCCATCATTTTTTAGAGTGGAGGTTTTCCCTAGCCTATAGGTCACATACACTGTATATACTAAAGTATGTGGACAACCCTTTAAATGAGTGAATTTCAGACACAGGTGTATAGAATCGAGCACAAAGCCATGCAATCCCCATAGACAAACATTGCAGTAGAATGGTCTTACTGAAGAGCTTAGTGACTTTCAATGTGGCACCTTCATAGGATGCCACCTTTCCAACAAGTCAGTTTGTCCAATTTCTGCCTTGCTAGAGCTGCCCCGTTCAACTGTATGTACTGTTATTGTGAATTAGAAAGGTCTAGTAGCAAAAATGGCTCAACTGCAAAGTGGTAGGCCACACAAGTTCACAGAACTGGACTGCCGGGTGCTGAAGCGGGTAGCCAGTAAAAGTTGTCTGTCCTCTTGAATCAACGGCATCACAAGACCTGTTTGTCATGAGCTTCATGAAATGGGTTTCCATGGCCTAGCAGCTGTACACAAGCCTAAGATCACCATGCACAAGGCCAAGCTTCAGCTGGAGTGGAGTAAAGCTCACCGCCATCAAATGTTATTTATCACATGAGCCGAATACAACCTGTGTGACCTTACCGTGAAATGCTTACTTAAATGCCATTAACCAACAATACAGTTTTAAGAAAATAGAGTTAAATATTTACCCATGATTTTGGAATGAGATGTTCTACAGGCAGGTGTCCACATACTTTTGGCCATGTAGTGTATAACCTACCTTGAAACTGACTGTGGCTCAGAAATAACAAGGCACAGGCAAAACAGCAGATTCAAGAGGCCAGTGAAGTGGGACATTCCTTCTAAAAATAACAACCCTGGTCTTAATGGCAATCATTATGTTACTACTGGGGACAAGCAGATCATTGTGTTTTGGACCTCCAGTACCTAGTCCTCTTTGACAATGCCTGGTATTATGGCCAGCTTTTCCCTAACACAAACTATGTACGACTGGACTATTTTTGCATCACAAATAGAACTCTATTCCTGTCATAGTGCATTACTTTTGCACAGAGCCTCACGAGCCTTCGTCAAAAGTAGTGTACTACAATGGGAATAGGATGCCATTTGGGACACATCCTATGTAAAACTGGGCATCTGAGCACCTGCTGCCCCCCTGAGCCCACCAGGCTACTCCTTATTGACTGAGTGCATCCTCCTCGGTGCCTTTCCCAGGCCCCTGTCAAGCACAAAATAATATATCACTTTGGGGGAGACATTTTTTAAATAACAGAGTAATTTTGATGCATCCCCATGCATCGAACAGTCTTTGCACTTAAGGCATCCAGCCTGGAGTTTTCTAGAACACCATTATGGGTAATTTCACATCAATTTCCTCCTGAGTGGAATGAATCTGTTTATTTCTTATTAAGTCTATTTTCATAGGTTGGTGATTGTTTCAGGTGCATGAGGAGATCTCCAGTGGTGCTGGGCTGGACAGTGAGCCACTTAGTGGATTACTTCTGAGTTAACAGGTGGCATATCATCAAAGGTGGTCTGTAGTGGAAACTGTAGTACAAGAGCTTGTCAGTGGCGAACATTGTAGGACAGCATTTAGTTTCAGTTTGAAAGTGCTGCACCAGTGGTGGAAAAGTACCCAATGGTCATACTTGAGTAAAAAACAAAGATACCTTAATAGAAAGTTACTCTAATTCTTTATATTAAGCAAACCAGAGGGAACCATTTTCTTGTTTTTGAAATGTACAGATAGCCAGGGGTGCACTCCAACATTCAGACATCATTTACAAGCATGTGTTCAGTAAGTTAGATCAGAGACATTTTCCTGTCCTGTTAAGCTTTCAAATGTAACAGGTACTTTTGGGTGTCAGGGAAAATGTGTGGCGTAAAAGGTACATTATTTTTCTTAGGAATGTAGTGAAGTAAAAGTAAAAGTTTAAAAAATATAAATAGCAACGTAAAATAAAACTACTGAATTATTTTTTCATTAGTACCTTACATGAATGACTATACAGGTGTATGTGTGTGTTCCTTCTCCTGAAATCCTACCTCCTGAAATCCTACCTTGCCTTACAAGCCAGCCCAGCACAGCCTAGCACAGCCCAGCACAGCCCAGCCAGCATCTCTCACTAAACGGCGATGACATCTGCTGGTACGTACAGTGCCTTGCAAAAGTATTCATCCCCCTTGACGTTTTTCCTATTTTGGTGCATTACAACCTGTAATTTAAGTGTATGTTTTATTTGGATTTTATGTAATGAACATACACAAAATAGTCCACATTGGTAAAGTGAAATGAAAAAAAAAAACTTGTTTCAAAAATTTTTTTTTTTTTTTTTAAACGGAAAAGTGAGTGCATACTGTATGTATTCAGCCCCTTTGTTATGAAGCACCTAAATAAGATCTGGTGCAACCAATTACCTTCAGAAGTCACATAATTAGTTATTAAATAAAGTCCACCTGTGTGCAATCTAAGTATCACATGATCTGTCACATGATCTCAGTATACAGTGGGGAGAACAAGTATTTGAAACACTGCCGATTTTGCAGGTTTTCCTACTTACAAAGCATGTAGAGGTCTGTAATTTTTATCATAGGTACACTTCAACTGTGACGGACAGAATCTAAAACAAAAATCCAGAAAATCACATTAAACTTCAGTATTCCATAGTAACATCTGCAAAAATATCTAAAGACACTGACACAGCAAACTGTGAAAATTAATATTTGTGTCATTCTCAACTTTTGGCCATGACTGTACTGTAACGTCCCTGGCTGGGAGGGAGATCTAATAGAGACATCGTAGGGTTTTTTAGCACAGATGGTTGTCATATGTATGTAAATAAGGAGTGAATCACACAGTCTCCTTCAGCACCAGACACACACTCACTGTATGCACCTGTAAACGGTGTGAAATGACTAGCTAGTTGGCGGTGCACGCTAGTTGTGACATCACTCGCTCTTAGACCTTGAAGTAGTTGTTGCCATGGCTTTTTTGGAGCGATTGGTAACAATGCTTGGAGGGTGACTGTTTCGAGCCCAGGTTAAGGCGAGGAGATGGGCGGAAGCAATTCTGTTACACACACATGCACAAACACGCACATACACACACATGCAAGTGCACAGACACACACACTCCTCCCTTCCAAACGCCTGTTCATGGACAAAATCGTAAAACCCTATTTCTAATCTAGTAGATACATATTAATTTAAATAAACACATTAAGCATAATTTGTTCTGTTTGAAGAGCAGAACAGAGAGCGAGAGAGAGAGTGAGATTGGAGGAGAGGGAGATAGATAGAGATGGACAGAAGAGCGCAAGGGAGGAGAGGTTGTCAGGTCTCCTTTTTTCTCTCCTGTTTTGTCTACTACTAGGGTGAGGTGTAAGTGTTCCTGTCCTGGTTACCCCCCCTCTTGGGGGTTGACAGGGTGCCCAGCCCCGGAGTGTGGCTGGGTAGCGGGTAGATCAAGGACCCCCCCAGACCCTACCATTTGATGGCAACAAAATGTAACAGCAACAAAAAATGTATGATGGTTATGATGTGGAATTGTCACTAGCGCATATATTACTATCTAGTGCCAGTGTAATGGATAATGTTGTGGATGTGATGTGGATTAGCAGTGAGTGAACATAATCCCATAGACCATTGTTTTCATAACACCAATTAGCTGCTTTTTCTAAAGAATGTCACAGAGGCGTTGTTAGCAGCTGCCCTAGAATAATATTTAGAATGTGGTCGCTTTACTCCGCACGGCAAAGTCTATTTCTGCTGACATTGTAAAACGTTTTGTTTTTGGAAAGTCTTCACGTCAATCCCTCTTTATTTCCAAACATTCTTGAATTATTCTTATTGACCTCTCTGTGTTGTGGGACAGCCAGGATTCTATGGTGAGACCTTGAAACAGGAAGAATTTCCTACTTGACCAACAAATTATTACAGACAGCAAAAGCTTTTGAATGTGAGTTATTTAGATGTTTTATTTTTATTTGTATTTATTAAAAACCTTATTTTACCAGGTAAATTGACTGAAAACACATTCTCATTTACAGCAACAACCTGGGGAATAGTTACAGGGGAGAGGAGGGGGGTGAATGAGACAATTCTAAACTGGGAATGATTAGGTGACCATGATGGTATGAGGGACAGATGTGGAATTTAGCCGGGACACCAGGGTTAACACCCATACTCTTACAATAAGTGCAATGGTATCTTTGGTGACCACAGAGAGCCAGGACACCCATTTAACATCCCATCCAAAAGACAGCACTGTACACAGGGCAAAGTTCCCAATCACTGCCAATGGATCTATTTTAGACCAGTGGAAAGAGTGCCTCCTACTGGCACCACTTCCTGCAGCATCTGGTCTCTCATCTAGGGACTGACCAGGACTTCTGCTTAGCTTCAGAAGCAAGTCAGCAGTGGGATGCAGGGTGGTATGCTGCCGACGTTTTAAAATGTGTACCTAATTCTTCATTGGGGGTCTTCCATGAAAGTGTAGGAATGGACTGTGATTCCTGGTATGTGCTGTGTCATCTGTCGTAAAACAATAGAAGAATAGAAGAATGGATCCATTTCAGCAGTGAAAAACAGAATCCAAAACATTGAATATTTTTATTTTGTCGGAAAGAGGATATGGATTGTGTGTTCCTTTTGACAAGTCAAAATAATTATACTACTTAAATTAGAAACTCCAAGTATACAGTATATATTTGGAACATATTTTCATTATCAGATATCTACTGACTACGGAGTTCTAACATATTACTTAGATATGACTAAAAACAAATGAAACAAGGAGTTAGTGTCGTTGGTTTCCCTCAGGCAGAAGTTTAACTCTCTTTAAAGTCTTTTACACTCCTACATTCACCCCTCAGATCTTTTTACAAAAGTCAAACGCGTTATCCACGTTGCATATCATTGAGAATGAAATCCAGAGCATCTCACAACTTCACACCTACTATAATCCCATGGTGAACTAACCAGTGGTCTCCTTCACACCTACTATAATCCCATGGTGAACTAACCAGTGGTCTCCTTCACACCTACTATAATCCCATGGCGAACAAACCAGTGGTCTCCTTCACACCTACTATAATCCCATGGCAAACAGCCCCCACAATCATTTATTCATCAATTTCTGTCAGCCAATCATCAGTCGTTAGTGTAAGTGCTCTGCTTGTTGAGTGTCCTTCCCTATAAGCATGCTGAACGTCTCTTGTCAATTACTTTACCTTGAAATAGCATTGTATCTGGCATTTCGGCGAAAGCAAACGATGCTATTGTCTGAGGATAACACCTCCGTAAACAAAGAGAGAAACCATATTTCAACCCTGCAGGCGCGACACAAAACGCAGAAATACAAATATAATTCATGCCTTACCTTTGACAAGCTTCTTTTGCTGGCACTCCAATATGTCCCATAAACATCACAAATGGTCCTTTTGTTCGATTAACTCCGTCGATATATATCCAAAATGTCAATTTATTTGGCTCGTTTGATCCAGAAAAACACCGGTTCCAAATTGCACAACGTGACTAGAAAATACCTCAAACGTTACCTGTAAACTTTGCCAAAACATTTCAAACTATTTTTGTAGTACAACTTTAGGTATTTTGTAACGTAAATAATCGATCAAATTGAAGACGGGATGATCTGTGTTCAATACGAGTGGAGGACAGAGGAGCCTCTTAAAGAAGAAGTTACAGGTCTGTGAGAGCCAGAAATCTTGCTTGTTTGTAGGTGACCAAATACTTATTTTCCACGATCATTTGCAAATAAATTCATTAAAATCCTACAATGTGATTTTATGGATTTTTTTTCTCATTTTGTCTGTCATCGTTGAAGTGTACCTATGATGAAAATTACAGGCCTCTCTCATCTTTTTAATATGGGAGAACTTGCACAATTGTTGGCTGACTAAATACTTTTTTGCCCTACTGTATGTCTCTAACACTATTCAGCCAGCACTCTCTATATCTATATCTATCTATATGTATTTAACACTATTCAGCCAGCGCTCTCTATATCTATATCTATCTATATGTATTTAACACTATTCAGCAAGCGCTCTCTATATCTATATGTACCTTGCACTTTTCAGGGAGCCTCTCTATATCTATATGTGTCCAACAATATTCATCCAGCACTCTCTATATGTATATGCATCTAAAACCAGTCAGGGAGCCTCCCTATATCTATATGTATCTAACACTATTCAGCCAGTGCTCTCTATATGTATATGCATCTAGCACTATTCAACCAGGGCTCTCTATATCTGTCTACAAGTCTCTAGCACTATTCAACCAGGGCTCTCTATATCTATGTCTACATGTCTCTAACACTATTTAGCCAGCACACTCTATATCTACATGTATCTACCACTATTCAGCCAGCATTCTCTATATCTACACGTATCTAACACTATTCAGCCAGCATTCTCTATATCTACATGTATCTAACACTATTCAGCCAGCATTCACTATATCTACATGTAACTAACACTATTCAGCCAGCATTCTCTATATCTACATGCATCTAACACTATTCTGCCAGCATTCTCTATATCTACATGTATCTAACACTATTCAGCCAGCATTCTCTATATCTACATATATCTAACACTATTCAGCCAGCATTCTCTATATCTACATGTATCTAACACTATTCAGCCAGCATTCTCTATATCTACATGTATCTAACACTATTCAGCCATTATTCACTATATCTACATGTATCTAATACTATTCAGCCAGCATTCTCTATATCTATACGTATCTTATACTATTCAGCCATCATTCACTATATCTATACGTATCTAATACTATTCAGCCAGCATTCACTATTTCTATATGTATCTAACACTATTCAGCCAGCATTCACTATATCTACATGTATCTAATACTATTCAGCCAGCATTCACTATATCTACATGTATCTAACACTATTCAGCCAGTATTCACTATATCTACATGTATCTAACACTATTCAGCCAGTGCTCCCTATTTGTGTACGTATCTAACACTATTCAGCCAGTATTCACTATATCTATATGTATCTAACACTATTCAGCCAGCATTCACTATATCTACATGTATCTAACACTATTCAGCCAGCATTCACTATATCTATATGTATCTAATACTATTCAGCCAGCATTCACTATATCTACATGTATCTAACACTATTCAGCCAGTATTCACTATATCTATATGTATCTAACACTATTCAGCCAGCATTCACTATATCTATACGTATCTAATACTATTCAGCCAGCATTCACTATATCTATATGTATCTAACACTATTCAGCCAGCATTCACTATATCTATATGTATCTAACACTATTCAGCCAGTATTCACTATATCTACATGTATCTAATACTATTCAGCCAGCATTCACTATATCTACATGTATCTAACACTATTCAGCCAGTATTCACTATATCTACATGTATCTAATACTATTCAGCCAGCATTCACTATATCTACATGTATCTAACACTATTCAGCCAGTATTCACTATATCTACATGTATCTAACACTATTCAGCCAGTATTCACTATATCTACATGTATCTAACACTATTCAGCCAGTATTCACTATATCTACATGTATCTAACACTATTCAGCCAGTATTCACTATATCTATATGTATCTAATACTATTCAGCCAGCATTCTCTATATCTACATGTATCTAACACTATTCAGCCAGTATTCACTATATCTACATGTATCTAACACTATTCAGCCAGTATTCACTATATCTACATGTATCTAACACTATTCAGCCAGTATTCACTATATCTACATGTATCTAACACTATTCAGCCAGTATTCACTATATCTACATGTATCTAATACTATTCAGCCAGCATTAACTATATCTACATGTATCTAACACTATTCAGCCAGTATTCACTATATCTACATGTATCTAACACTATTCAGCCAGTATTCACTATATCTATATGTATCTAATACTATTCAGCCAGTATTCACTATATCTACATGTATCTAACACTATTCAGCCAGTATTCACTATATCTATATGTATCTAACACTATTCAGCCAGTGCTCCCTATTTGTGTACGTATCAAACACTATTCAGCCAGCCTCTCTATATCTATATGTACCTAGCCCTTTTTAGGGAGCCTCTCTATATCTATCTAACACTATTCAGCAAGCTCTTCCTATATTTACAGTTAAAGTCGGAAGATTACATACACCTTAGCCAAATACATTTATTCTCAGTTTTTCACAATTCCTGACATTTAATCCTAGTAAAAATTCCCTGTCAGTTAGGACCACCACTTTATTTTAAGAATGTGAAATGTCAGAATAATAGTAATGAGAATTATTTATTTCAGCTTTTATTTCTTTCATCACATTCCCAGTGGATCTGAAGTTTACATACACTCAATTAATATTTGGTAGCATTGCCTTTAATCTTGGGTCAAACATTTTGGGTAGCCTTCCACAAGCTTCCCACAATAAGTAATTTTGTAATTTTGGCTCATTCCTCCTGACAGAGCTGGTGTAACTGAATCAGGTTTGTAGGCCTCCTTGCTCGCACACACCTTTGCAGGGGTGTCAGGGCTTTGTGATGGCCAATCCAATACCTTGTTTGAAGAGTTTGAAGGTAGGCCTTGAAATACATCTACAGGTACACCTCCAATTGACTCAAAGTAGTCAATTAGCCTATCAGAAGCTTCTAATGCCATCACATAATTTTCTTCAATTTTCCAAGCTGTTTAAAGGCACACTCAACTTTGTGTATGTAAACTTCTGACCTACTGGAATTGTGATACAGTGAGTTATAAGTGAAATCATCTGTCTGTAAACAATTGTTGGAAAGATTACTTGTGTCATGCACAAAGTAGATGTCCTAACAGACTTTCCAAAACTATAGTTCGTTGACAAGACATTTGTGGAGTGGTTGAAAAACGAGTTTTAATGACTCCAACCTAAGTGTTGGTAAACTTTGAACATCAACTGTATATCTACAGTATATGTATCTAACACCATTCAGCCAGCGCTCTCTATATATTTATCTGTATGTATCTAACACTTTTCAGCCAGCGCTCTCTATATCTATATGTATCTGACACTATTCTGTCAGCTCTCTCTATATCTATATGCATCTAACACTATTCAGCCAGTGCTCCCTATGACTATATGCACAGGTGGGACTCGGCTCGGCTGACAGGCTGCTCTATAGAAATATTCTGTTCTGGCAAGGACACACCTGTAACAACACATCACACATTTAACTCATCTGGTGTTTCACATTCCATTGAAACAGTCTAATGGGTAGGTTATCAACAATGGCACTTTAGATTAACCCAGGGGTGTAGGCCTAGGTCAGACTCTAGATTAGCCCAGGGGAGTAGGCCTAGGTTAGACTCTAGATTGAACCAGGGGAGTAGGCCTAGGTTAGACTCTAGATTAACCCAGGGGACTGGGCCTAGGTTAGACTCTAGATTAACCCAGGGGAGTAGGCCTAGGTCAGACTCTAGATTAACCCAGGGAAGTAGGTCTAGGTTAGACTCTAGATTAACCCAGGGGAGTAGGCCTAGGTTAGACTCTAGATTAAACCAGGGGAGTAGGCCTAGGTTAGAGGGGAGTAGGCCTAGGTTAGATTCTAGATTAAACCAGGGGAGTAGGCCTAGGTTAGACTCTAGATTAACCCAGGGGAGTAGGCCTAGGTTAGACTCTAGATTAACCCAGGGGAGTAGGCCTAGGTCAGACTCTAGATTAACCCAGGGGAGTAGGTCTAGGTTAGACTCTATATTAACCCAGGGGAGTAGGCCTAGGTTAGATTCTAGATTAACCCAGGGGAGTAGGCCTAGGTTAGATTCTAGATTAAACCAGGGGAGTTGGCCTAGGTTAGATTCTAGATTAAACCAGGGGAGTAGGCCTAGGTTAGTTTCAGATTAAACCAGGGGAGTAGGCCTAGGTTAGGCTCTAGATTAACCCAGGGGAGTAGGCCTAGGTTAGATTCTAGATTAAACCAGGGGAGTAGGCCTAGGTTAGTTTCAGATTAAACCAGGGGAGTAGGCCTATCCCTCTAGTTGAATCAGTCTTTGAATCCAATGGTTATCCATCATTTCAGTCATGCATCAAGAAGTTGGCCTACTTTAACTTGAGGTCCATAAGAAATAAGTCTTGTGTAGAAGCGTCAAAGCCACATAATGTTGAAATACCTGTCTAATCTCGCTCTCCTTGCAACCCCTGACCAGCGAGGTTGTCCTACCATAGAGGTTGGTTCGTCGAGGGGGCTCCTTTAAAAAAGCCAAACGTAGAGTGGGCACTGGGTGAGAGAAAGACGCTATACAAAAATCTATTTGAAATTAAAAACCTGGTCCCTGAAACTCTAATTTACCTAATAGCGAGAAATTCCAATCTAACACGTAAAACCTACGAAAAGAGAAAGAAACACTTAAATTAATTTTCTAGTGAATTGCTATGGGGGGGGTGCAGAAATTCTGAGACATTACAGATCTTGTCATTCTACATTTTGCTAATTGCCATTTCTAATTTTATCCATGCAATGCTCACTATTCAAACCAACGCATTGCAATAATATGGATACAGCACAAATTCACCCGTTGATTTTGAAGGATGTGTCCTTTATAAGTGCCTTGGCAGTTGTTTGGCATTCAGAGTTGAGATGGAAATTGATTAGTCTCATGCCTCTGTCGGTGACGCCTCCAACATTAAGACGACAATTCCTGAAATACATTGTGTGTGTGTGTGTGTTGTGTGTTGAGTGTGTGCATGTGTGTGTGTGTGTGTGTGTGTGTGTGTGTGTGTGTGTGTTGTGTGAGAGAGAGAGAGCTGGGAGCCTTCAGTTTTGGCAGCCCGGAGGATGAAAAACATAGTCCTGCTATAATGGAGCCTTTGTGAGGCCAATGCAGCAACACGGAACCTCATTTCTCCGACAAGTCTACCAGGGCCAAACTAAATTTGTCATCCAGTCTTTGTAAGGCACCTGTCATATGAACCACTTAAAACAGAATGCCAGACACTGTATGTACATACATCTTGTGTGTGTGTGTGTGTGTGTGTGTGTGTGTGTGTGTGTGTGTGTGTGTGTGTGTGTGTGTGTGTGTGTGTGTGTGTGTGTGTGTGTGTGTGTGTGTGTGTGTGTGTTTTTATGCTACGACATTAACTGCCAACTGCAATTTATGCTGCCCATCAAAAAGGGAGAAGCAGAATATGATTTTCACTGTCAGTCTATAATTGTTGCATCTCTGTTGAGTTTAGTTTTCAAGTCAGAAGTCTGTCTACTGCCATTTAAAAAGATGTCCAACATCCTTCAGCTGATATCCGACTTCTGCCTAAACATTACAATAAACTGAATGCATTCCAGTAATTGCATTGTTTCAGGCTTTCCTGTAGAGGTACGTGAAGTCTTTCCTCTAATTTGAAAGAGGGAAAATTATAAGGGAGATAGGCCTGGAACTGCTTAGTGACAGAGTCAAGGGTACATCCCAAATGGCACCATATTCCCTACATAGTGTACTATTTTTGACCCTGGGGATCTTGGACAAAAGTAGTGCACTATATACGGAATAGGGTGCCATTTGAGACGTAACCATTCAGTCATTCACTGTTACACCATGAGTAATAGATATATTCTCCAGTTATTGACAAGACATTAACACACATTTCTCTCTTGTTTGACACGCTCCTTTATCCTGTTGTCTCTTTAATGAAAAATGACAATCGTGGACGTGCCTATAGATTGATTATCTTATACAATTACTGTCTTGGACGTATGACGGGTATGAAAAACAATCCTTGGTTGTCGGGCGGTCGCCTCCTCCACTGCTCTGCGTGACACATTCATCTCCCCTCAGATTAATGCGAGGCTGGCAGAGTGGAAGAATTTCCTCTATTGATATATGTGAGGCTGGCAGAGTGGAAGACAATTCCTCTTATGACAAATGTGAGTCTGTGATAGTCAAAGAGTATTCCTCTATTGGTTAATGTGAGGCTGGCAGAGTGGAAGAATATTCCTATATTGATATATGTGAGGCTGGCAGAGTGGAAGACAATTCCTCTTATGACAAATGTGAGGCTGTCAAAAGAGTATTCCTCTATTGGTTAATGTGAGGCTGGCAGAGTGGAATAATATTCCTATATCGATTTATGTGAGGCTGGCAGAGTGGACTAACCGGTGCCCCCGCACATTGATTCTGTACCGATACCCCCTGCATATAGCCTCAGTATTGTTATTTTACTGCTGTTCTTTAATTATTTGTTACTTTTATTTCTTATTCTTATTATTTTTGTAAAATATTTTTTTGAGCTGACAAGGAAAATCTGTTGTTCTGCCCCTGAACAAGGCAGTTAACCCACTTTTCCTAGGCTGTCATTGAAAATTAGAATTTGTTCTTAACTGACTTGCCTAGTTATATAAAATAAAAAGGTCTGTAACCATTCAGTCACCTGATGTATTTGGAAAATTTGATTGGTGTTTCCTCTGACACATTGGTGCAGCTGACTTCTTGGTTAAGCGAGCAGTGTGTCAAGAAGCATTGCGGTTTGGTAGGGTTATGTTTCGGGGGCACATGGCTCAGGACCTTCGCCTCTCCCAAGTCCATATGGGAGTTGCAGCAATGGGACAAGTCTGAAACTACCAATTGGATACCTTGACTATCACAACAGAGTGCATGTGCGTGTGGCATACCAAGTGTGTGTGACATACCAAGCTGGGAGGACTGTAAACGCCCTCATCAGGCACCTCCCATTCTCTGCCTTATTGGTTTTAAAGGGACCCGTTCAGTTTGTGGCCCATGGGGGCCCGCTGAAAAGAGAGAGGAGAAAGAAACTAAATGGAACATTGACCAGCGCAGCCAAACTGATTTACAGCCACACTTTAATTGGGTTGTAAAATCAAATCCAGAGTTGTTTCAGGAATGTGATTCCTGGCTTGTTTACAGGAGGAGTCCGTCCCACAGTCAAGGACACTGAAAAAGAAAGAGAGAAATGGAAAAGGGAGAGTTAGAAAGAGAGACATGGAGGAAGGGAAAGTGAGAGCCAGTGAGAAAGATTGAGAAAGCGAGATTTGAGGAGAGAGGGAGAGCGACAAAAAGGACAAGGAGGAGAAGTTGAACTAAGTTTCGCCCATCGTTTATAAGCCTGCTCTGTTTCACTCTGAATAACACAACCTGTGATTTCTTTCAGCGTGGCTCTGGATCAGGGATCTGCTCGCCTGACAGGAGGGAGCTGCTGCATGGTTCTGATGTGATGTGGAAAACAGAGAGGGAGAGAGTGGGTGAAGAGAGTGAGTGGGTGGGTAGAGGGAGGGAGATGGAGCATGAGGAGGGAGACGTAGAGAAAAGGGAGAGGTTGAGGAGAGGAAGAGGAGGGAGATGGAGAGGAAGGGTGAGGAGGGAGACGGAGAGGGTGAGGGTGAGGAAAGGCAGGGAGAGCGTGAGGAAGGAGATGGAGAGGGAAGGAGAGGGAGGGATAAGAAGAGGGAAGGAGAGGGTGAATAGAGGGAGGGAGAGGGAAAGAAAGAATGAGGAGAGGGAGAGTGAGGGTGATGAGAGGGAGAGTGAGCGTGAGGAGGGAGACGGAGAGGGTGAGGAGAGGGAGGGTGAGGAAGAGGGAGACAGAGAGGGAAAAAGAAGGTTAGGAGGGAGATGGAGATGGAGAGGAGAGGGAGGGAGAGGGTGAGGAGGGAGACCAGGGTTGTTCTCTTGATAAGTGTGAAAATTGGACCATTTTCTGTCCTGCTAAGCGTTCAAAATGTAACGAGTACTTTTGGGTGTCAGGGAAAATGTATGGTGTAAAAAGTACATAATTTTCTTTAGCAATGTAGTGAAATAAAAGTAAAAGTTGTCATAAATATAAATAGTAAAGTAGAGTACAGATACCGCAAAAAACTACTTAAGTAGTACTTTAAAGTATTTTTACTTAAGTACTTTACACCACTGTGGAATAGAGAAGTAAGGTATAGCCTATCACTGAGGATCTTTAACATACACAAACACTAACAGTGCATAAAGACACCACACTTTTATCCCTGGCAATGAAAATAAACAACAAATGCTAAGGCAGAGTTTTTCAAGCGTTTTTTCACAATCCAGACTTCCTCTCAGGGCAGATGGAGGGAAGGTGAAAGGACTTGTGGATTTTATCAATGACGAGGGGATAATTTGCATATGATTAAGATAACACACAGTACAAAGTCTCTCAGCACCACAGATATTCTGAGAGGAGGAGGAGGAGGAGGAGGAGGAGGAGGAGGAGGAGGAGGAGGAGGAGGAGGGAGGGAGGGAGAGGGAGAGAGGGAGAGAGAGGGAGAGGGAGAGGGAGAGAGAGGGAGAGAGAGAGGGAGAGTGTGAGTGTGTGCAAGCGCAAGAGGAGAGTACTGGTTTGGGCTACAGACAGTCAGACAGACAAACAAACACAGAACAGACTACAAACAGTTATTGGATGGAGCCATTGGTTTCAGTATGGGTCATCTAAGTGACTTAATAGGCGACAGAACATTTACAGCTACGAGAACCCAAGGTTTGTGCACAGTCGTGGCCAAAGGTTTTGAGAATGACACAAATATTAATTTTCACAAAGTCTGCTACCTAAGTTTATATGATGGCAATTTGCATATACTCCAGAATGTTATGATTAGTGATCAGATGAATTGCAATGAATTGCAAAGTCCCTCTTTGCCATGCAAATGAAACTGAACACATTTCCACTGCATTTCAGCCCTGCCACAAAAGGACCAGCTGACATCATGTCAGTGATTCTCTCATTAAGACAGGTGTGAGTGTTGACGAGGACAAGGCTGGAGATCACTCTGTCATGCTGATTGAGTTCGAATAAAAGACTGCAAGCTTCAAAAGAGGGTGGTGCTTGGAATCCTTGTTCTTCCTCTGTCAATCATGGTTACCTGCAATGAAACACGTGCCGTCATCATTGCTTTGCACAAAAAGGGCTTCACAGGCAAGGATATTGCTGCCAGTAAGATTGCACCTAAATTAACAATTTATTTTGATCATCAAGAACTTCAACGAGAGGAGTACAATTGTTGTTTTGTTGCAATTGTTGCTTGAGGGTGCCTAAGAAAGTCCAGCAAGCGCCAGGACCATCTCCAGCCTAGTGGTTAGAGCGTTGGACTAGTAACCGAAAGGTTGCAAGTTCATATCCCCGAGCTGACAAGGTACAAATCTGTCGTTCTGCCCCTGAACAGGCAGTTAACCCACTGTACCTAGGCTGCATTGAAAATAAGAATTTGTTCTTAACTAACTTGCCTAGTTAAATAAAGGTAAAATAAAAATAAAATTTAAAAAAAATGAAGTTGATTCAGCTGCAGGATCGGGGGCACCACCAGTACAGAGCTTGCTCAGGAATGGCAGCAGGCAGGTGTGAGTGCATCTGCACGCACAGTGAGGCGAAGACTTTGGAGGATGGCCTGGTGTCAAGAAAGGCAGCAAAGAAGCACTTTTCTCCAGGAAAAACATCAGGGACAGACTGATATTCTGCAAAAGGTACAGGGATTGGACTGCTGAGGACTGGGTTAAAGTCGTTTTCTCTGATGAATCCCATTTCCGATTGTTTGGGGCATCCGGAAAAAAAGCTTTTCCGGAGAAGACAAGGTGAGCACTACCATCAGTTCTGTGTCATGCCAACAGTAAAGCATCCTGAGACCATTCATGTGTGGGGTCGCTTCTCAGCCAAGGGAGTGTGCTCACTCACATTTTTGGCTAAGAACACAGTCATGAATAAAGAATGCTACCAACACATCCTTCGAGAGCAACTTTTCCCAACCATCCAGGAACAGTTTGGTGATGAACAATGCCTTTTCCAGCATGATGGAGAACCTTGACATAAGGAAAAAGTGATAACTAAGAAGTTAATTGACAGCATGCCAGGGCGGATTGCAGAGGTCTTGAAAATGAAGGGTCAACACTGCAAATATTGACTCTTTGCATCAACTTCATGTAATTGTCAATAAAAGCCTTTGACACTTATGAAATGCTTGTAATTATACTTCAGTATTCCATAGTAACATCAGACAAAAATATCATAGACACTGAAGGAGCAAAATTTGTGAAAATTAATATTTGTGTCATTCTCAAAACCTTTGGCCACGACTACAGTATAGTACAGTGGGGCAAAAATTTATTTAGTCAGCCACCAATTGTGCAAGTTCTCCCACTTAAAAAGATGAGAGAGGCCTGTAATTTCGATCATAGGTACACTTCAACTATGACAGAAAAATTAGAAAAAAAATCCAGAAAATCACATTGTAGGATTTTTAATGAATTTATTTGCAAATTATGGTGGACAATAAGTATTTGGTCACCTACAAACGAGCAAGATTTCTGGCTCTCACAGACCTGTAACTTCTTCTTTAAGAGGCTCCTCTGTCCTCCACTCGTTACCTGTATTAATGGCACCTGTTTGAACTTGTTATCAGTATAAAAGACACCTGTCCACAACCTCAAACAGTCACACTCCAAACTCCACTATGGCCAAGACCAAAGAGCTGTCAAAGGACACCAGAAACAAAATTGTAGACCTGCACCAGGCTGGGAAGATTGAATCTGCAATAGGTAAGCAGCTGGGTTTGAAGAAATCAACTGTGGGAGCAATTATTAGGAAATGGAAGACATACAAGACCACTGATAATCTCCCTCGATCTGGGGCTCCACGCAAGATCTCACCCCGTGAGCAAAAATCCCAGAACCACACGGGGGGACCTAGTGAATGACCTGCAGAGAGCTGGGACCAAAGTGACAAAGCCTACCATCTTTAACACACTACGCCGCCAGGGACTCAAATCCTGCATAGCCAGACGTGTCCCCCTGCTTAAGCCAGTACAGTGCCTTTGGAAAGTATTCGGCCCCTGAACTTTGCGACCTTTTGCCACATTTCAGGCTTCAAACATAAAGATATAAAACTGTATTTTTTTGTGAAGAATCAACAACAAGTGGGACACAATCATGAAGTGGAACGACATTTATTGGATATTTCAAACTTTTTTAACAAATCAAAAACTGAAAAATTGGGCGTGCAAGATTATTCAGCCCCTTTACTTTCAGTGCTGCAAACTCTCTCCAGAAGTTCAGTGAGGATCTCTGAATGATCCAATGTTAACCTAAATGACTAATGATGATAAATACAATCCACCTGTGTGTAATCAAGTCTCCGTATAAATGCACATGCACTGTGATAGTCTCAGAGGTCCGTTAAAAGCGCAGAGAGCATCATGAAGAACAAGGAACACACCAGGCAGGTCCGAGATACTGTTGTGAAGAAGTTTAAAGCCGGATTTGTATACAAAAAGATTTCCCAAGCTTTAAACATCCCAAGGAGCACTGTGCAAGCGATAATATTGAAATGGAAGGAGTATCAGACCACTGCAAATCTACCAAGACCTGGCCGTCCCTCTAAACTTTCAGCTCATACAAGGAGAAGACTGATCAGAGATGCAGCCAAGAGGCCCATGATCACTCTGGATGAACTGCAGAGATCTACAGCTGAGGTGGGAGACTCTGTCCATAGGACAACAATCAGTCGTATATTGCACAAATCTGGCCTTTATGGAAGAGTGGCAAGAAGAAAGCCATTTCTTAAAGATATCCATAAAAAGTGTCGTTTAAAGTTTGTCACAAGCCACATGGGAGACACACCAAACACGTGGAAGAAGGTGCTCTGGTCAGATGAAACCAAAATTGAACTTTTTGGCAACAATGCAAAACGTTATGTTTGGCGTAAAAGCAACACAGCTGAACACACCATCCCCACTGTCAAACATGGTGGTGGCAGCATCATGGTTTGGGCCTGCTTTTCTTCAGCAGGGACAGGGAAGATGGTTAAAATTGATGGGAAGATGGATGGAGCCAAGTACAGGACCATTCTGGAAGAAAACCTGATGGAGTCTGCAAAAGACCTGAGACTGGGACGGAGATTTGTCTTCCAACAAGACAATGATCCAAAACATAAAGCAAAATCTACAATGGAATGGTTCAAAAATAAACATATCCAGGTGTTAGAATGGGCAAGTCAAAGTCCAGACCTGAATCCAATCGAGAATCTGTGGAAAGAACTGAAAATTGCTGTTCACAAATGCTCTCCATCCAACCTCACTGAGCTCGAGCTGTTTTGCAAGGAGGAATGGGAAAAAATTTCAGTCTCTCGTTGTGCAAAACTGATAGAGACATACCCCAAGCGACTTACAGCTGTAATCGCAGCAAAAGGTGGCGCTACAAAGTATTAACTTAAGGGGGCTGAATAATTTTGCACGCCCAATTTTTCAGTTTTTGATTTGTTAAAAAAGTTTGAAATATCCAATAAATGTCATTCCACTTCATGATTGTGTCCCGCTTGTTGTTGATTCTTCACAAAAAAATACAGTTTTATATCTTTATGTTTGAAGCCTGAAATGTGGCAAAAGGTCGCAAAGTTCAAGGGGGCCGAATACTTTCGCAAGGCACTGTACATGTCCAGGCCCGTCTGAAGTTTGCTAGAGAGCATTTGGATGATCCAGAAGAAGATTGGGAGAATGTCATATGGTCAGATGAAACCAAAATATAACTTTTTGGTAAAAACTCAACTTGTCGTGTTTGGAGGACAAAGAATGCTGAGTTGCATCCAAAGAACACCATACCTACTGTGAAGCATGGGGGTGGAAACATCATGCTTTGGGGCTGTTTTTCTGCAAAGGGACCAGAACGACTGATCCCTGTAAAGGAAAGAATGAATGTGGCCACGTATCGTGAGATTTTGAGTGAAAACCTCATTCGATCAGCAAGGGCATTGAAGATGAAACGTGGCTGGGTCTTTCAGCATGACAATGATCCCAAACACATCGCCCGGGCAACGAAGGAGTGGCTTCGTAAGAAGCATTTCAAGGTCCTGGAGTGGCCTAGCCAGTCTCCAGATCTCAACCCCATAGAAAATCTTGAGTTGAAAGTCCGTGTTGCCCAGCAACAGCCCCAAAACATCACTGCTCCAGAGGAGATCTGCATGGAGGAATGGGCCAAAATACCAGTAACTGTGTGTGAAAATCTTGTGAAGACTTACAGAAAACGTTTGACCTCTGTCATTGCCAACAAAGGGTATATAACAAAGTATTGAGATAAACTTTTGTTATTGACCAAATACTTATTTTCCACCATTATTTGCAAATAAATTCATTAAAAATCCCACAAATTGATTTTCTGGATTTTTTTTCTCATTTTGTCTGTGATAGTTGAAGTGTACCTATGATGAAAATTACAGGCCTCTCTCATCTTTTTAAGTGGGAGAACTTGCACAATTGGTGGCTGACTAAATACTTTTTTGCCCCACTGTATATAACTTCCATAACAGATATTGTTCATAGCAGTGGAGGCTCCATCCTCCTCAGTGAATTTCATATTATTTTAAATAGTGAAACATTCAGAAATGTATATATTTTTGATTAAATTATACAAAATATATTAAAATGTCACCAATTAAGTGAATGACGCACTGTTTTGCAATGAACGTCTACAGTAGCCTCAACAGCACTCTATAGGGTAGCACCATGGTTTAGCTGGAGGACAGCTAGGTTCTATCTACCTCTGGGTAGATTGACTTCAATTCAAAACCTAGGAGGCTCATGGTTCTCACCCACCCATAGACTCACACTGTAATTATGACAACTTCCAGAGGACGTCCTCCAACCTATCAGATCTCTTGCAGCATGAACTGACATGTTGATCCACCCAAAGGATCAGATAATTGATCTATTACTGAAAGAATAAGCTACAGATAGCTAGCACTGCAGTGCATCAAATGTGGTGTAGTTGACTTAAAAATGAAGAAGAACCAAGCGAGAGAGAGAGATATTTAATTGAATTGTGTTCACTTTCACTTAGCTAGCAAATGCAGCTATCTAGTTTAGCCTACTCAAACAACTAGCTCAAACAGAGAGGGATGCTATGTTAGCTAGGTGGCCATGGCTATCAAACACTGAAACTCTTCCAAGTCAAGGTATGCATTTGGGTTTATTAATGTATTGCCAACTCAGCTCTGGATCAGGGATTACCATGTGTAACTGCTAAACTGATTGCTGACTGTACACTGTACTTCATCATTGTAGTGGGTTTACTCACGTGTTAGTTCTAGTAGCTATGTTGACTATGACATTAGCTAATATGTTGACAACGATGTAGGCTGTGTATAGCGGTTAGCGCTTATGATATGAAGGTTTTGGTTTGGAAAGTATTTTTTTGCCTGGTCACAGACAGCTGATTTGTGGTACACCGAAGTCCACAAGTGAAGGGAAAAGGTGAAATCAGGAGAGCGTGTCGATTCAAGAAGGAATTATAAATCATCAAATGGATCATGCTGTTTGTATGTAGTTTTATGAAAGTGAGCTGTGTTGAGAGAGAGCTGAGGAGAGAGAAAGATGAGAGTGAGAGAGAGCTGAGAGAGTGAGAGAGCTGAGAGCACTGGAGTGGGCTATAGACTGACAGAGAGAGAGCTGAGGGGAGTTAGATATAGGGGAATGCTGTTAAAGACGTCTTAATATGTCTTCATAATGCTCATCTCAGAAGACGGCTAATCAGTCAGTATGGTTGGCCGGAAGACAGAGGGACCTTAGTTAGGTTGCAAATGGCATTTGGGATGCAAGCCTCATCATTGTCAAATCCCACTTCTCCAACCCACACAATGTGACACTAAAATGAATCAACGACACAACCCAAACAAGCAATACAGGACAAAATAAAACAAACATGCCCTGCACAAAAGTAGATCAGCGAAAACGTCTTTGCATGTACAATAACATAACAGCAGGAAAGTATAAACTGACATTGACAGAGAAAGACCTGTTACAATAATAATTTACACTGGAAGCATGGCGTTTCATTTTACCAGATAAGATTAGTTTAGACGGTCTTTGCACAAGTCTCAACCTCCCTTTGCTGTCACTACAAAAATGAGTCCCCGTGGAAAAGGAGGAGGCAGTGGAGGACGAGGAGAGGAGGAGAGAGAAAGAGTAGCACTTTCTCTAATTAGCTATGCAAATCCATCTCCTGACAGATTGAGTTTTAGAAACTAAATTAGTGCCTTGTATCTTCTGTGCCTTTTTTAATCTTCCAGAAAATGTGGTTAGTTATAAACGGGGGTTTGACATGTTTGAACAGGAGGTTGGAGAGGTTTACTATCACAGTCTTGTTTTCTGACTGACTGTCTGACTGACTGACTGAGCCCCTAGTGAACATTTATCTACTCGCCAACCACCCTTCAACCATCCCCCACCTACACTACTACTGGCTGGCTGTCAGAGAGTGTTCGTCCCTTCTCTGCCCATTACAGCTCAATGTACTCCTGGGTGTCCTGGTACCATAGCAGCCCAGCTGGTGGAAATGCAGCCTTTCCTAGGGCACAAAGACAAAGCCAATGCATATTTTAGAGCAGATCACTAACAGTCACCCATTACATAAATCTGAGTTTACTCTAATAAATAGCGTTATTATGCACTCGAAGTACTGTCCCAGCTGTTTTCAGGGGCCATACTGTTGCCCACTGCCATAACCTAAACCACAAACAGTTTATCTGAAATCTCAGTAGTGATGTTGATAGTGGTGGTAGTGGTGGTGGTGGTGATGATGGTGGTGGCGGTGGTGATGTAGTAGTCGTGATGGTAGTGGTGTTGGTGGTGGTGGAAGTGATGGTGGTGGTGGTGATGGTAGTTGTAGTGGTGGGGCTGAAGGTAGTGGTAGTGGTGGTGATGGTAGTGGTGGTAGTGATAGTGGTGGTGATGGTGTTGCTGAAGGTAGTGGTGGTGGTAGTGGCGGTGATGGTAATGGCGGTGATATAGTAGTGGTGGTGGTAGTGGTGATGATGGTAGAGGTGGTGATGGTGGTGGTGATGGTAGTAGTGGTGGTGGTGATGGTGGTGATAGTAGTGTTACTGGTGGTAGTGGAGGTGATGGTAGTGGTGATGGTAGTGGTGGTGGTAGTGGTGGTGGTAGTGGTGGTGGTGGTGATGGTGGTAGTGGTGGTGATGATGGTAGTGGTGGTGGTAGTGTTAGTGATATTGGTGGTGGTGGTGGTAGTGGTA
The DNA here is from genome assembly GCF_013265735.2 of Oncorhynchus mykiss. Classification (NCBI taxonomy): domain Eukaryota; kingdom Metazoa; phylum Chordata; class Actinopteri; order Salmoniformes; family Salmonidae; genus Oncorhynchus; species Oncorhynchus mykiss. The sequence goes on from NC_048587.1 coordinate 52,474,930, forward strand.
TTGGTGGTGATGGTAGTAGTGGTGGTGGTGATGGTGGTGATAGTAGTGTTAGTGGTGGTAGTGGAGGTGATGGTAGTGGTGATGGTAGTGGTGGTGGTAGTGGTGGTGGTGGTGGTGGTGGTGGTGGTGGTGATGATGGTAGTGGTGGTGGTAGTGTTAGTGATATTGGTGGTGGTGGTAGTGGTGGTGGTGGTGGTAGTGGTATTGGTGGTGGTAGTGGTATTGGTGGTGGTGGTGGTGATGGTGATGGTGGGGGTGGTGGTGGTAGTGGTATTGGTGGTGGTGGTCGTGGTGGTGGTGGTGATGGTAGTGGTGGCGGTGGTGGTGGTAGTGGTAGTGGTAGTGGTGGTGGTGGTGGTGATGGTAGTGGTAGTGGTGGTGGTGGTATTGGTGGTGGTAGTGGTATTGGTGGTGGTAGTGGTATTGGTGATGGTGGTGGTGGTGGTGGTGGTGATGGTAGTGGTGGTAGTGGTAGTGGTGGTAGTGGTAGTGGTGGTGGTGGTGGTGATGGTGGTGGTGATGGTAGTGGTGGTGGTGATGGTAGTGGTGGTGGTGGTGGTGGTGGTGGTAGTGGTATTGTTGGGGGTACTGGTAGTGGTGGTGGTGGTGGTGATGGTAGTGGTAGTGGTGGTGGTGGTGATGGTGATGGTGGTGGTGGTGGTGGTAGTGGTTTGGTGGTGGTGGTCGTGGTGGTGGTGGTGATGGTAGTGGTGGCGGTGGTGGTGGTAGTGGTAGTGGTGGTGGTGGTGGTGATGGTAGTGGTAGTGGTGGTGGTGATGGTGGTGGTGGTAGTGGTATTGGTGGTGGTAGTGGTATTGGTGATGGTGGTGGTGGTGGTGGTGATGGTAGTGGTGATGGTAGTGGTGGTAGTGGTAGTGGTGGTGGTGGTGGTGATGGTTGTGGTGATGGTAGTGGTGGTGGTGGTGATGGTAGTGGTGGTGGTGGTGGTGGTAGTGGTATTGTTGGGGGTACTGGTAGTGGTGGTGGTGGTGGTGATGGTAGTGGTAGTGGTGGTGGTGGTGATGGTAGTGGTGGTGTGTTTTTAACGTCCTTCAGGGCCAGAGTATAGTGTTAAACTATGGTGGGCAGCCAAGCCATACACATGCTTTTATACATTAATGAACAAAACCCCAATTTTCCTTTGGCATTCCAATCCCACAACTCCCATATGTTACGGACATGCTGACAGTCTACCGAAACAACCCTCACATTATAATACAAAGCCCAAATCCTTCTGTGTCTCAATGAGCCCCTTGTTCCCCTCTCATAAGTCAGGGGTGTAATTGGCCTGGTGCGTGTCCTACCTCAACAGATCAGAGGTTAGTAAACCCGTTACTCATTTAGCATGTCAGGGATTAGCTGGCTCTGGACCCACAAAGCTGGCAAGTAATATGCTTCCTGTTGATCAAAGATTTTGTTTGCATCACAAATAGTACCCTATCCCCTTTATGGTGCACTACTTCTGACCTGGGCACATGGGGCTTTGGTGAAAAGAAGGGCACTATATAGGGAACAGGAGGCCATTTGTAATGTTCCCTTGACTAATATCGGAGAGTGGGAGAGGAGAGTAGGAGAGGAGAGGGGAAGAGGAGAGTGGGAGAGGAGAGTGGAAGAGGAGAGGTGAAGAGGAGAGGGGAAGAGGAGAGTGGGAGAGGGGAAGAGGAAAGTGGGAGAGGAGAACAGAAAGAAGACTGTAGGATGATAGAGGTTGATGAGCGGGAGCTGTACGTGACACGAAGCAGCAGTCTTCATGGAAAGCGTTCATGTTTGTTAAGGGAGAGTTGACATCTCTAGAGGGCAGCTATATCATTACAGTTATAGCTGGACCAGCTGTGTCATGTACTGTCATGTTGTGTCTTGTCTCTGTCCTTTCCTTTCACCCTGTCTCCCTCTGCTGGTCGTCTTAGGTTACCTTTTCTCCCCCGCTTTCCCCCAGCTGTTCCTTGTCTCCTCCTAACTACCCATTCACCCCGTTTCCCACCTGTTCCCTTTTTCCCTCTGATTAGGTCCTCTATATCTCTCTCTGTTTTTGTTCCTGTCTTTGTCGGATTCTTGTTTGTTGTGTTTCATGCCTGAACCAGACTGTCGTCATGTTTGCTGTAACCTTGTCTTGTCCTGTCGGAACCTGCCGGTCCATCTGAGCCTACGTTTTGTTTTGTTATTAAAGAAGCTCTGTTTACGTTAATTCGCTTTTGGGTCCTCATTCACGCACCGTAACAGAAGAATCCGACCAAGAATGGACCCAGCGACTTCGGATCCTCTCCACTCAGCCGTCGGGATCCAGGGAGCGATGCTAGGCAGACACGAGCAGGAAGTGTCTGCTGCTCGACATGCCGTTGAGACCCTGGCCACCCAAGTCTCCAACCTCACAGAACAGGTTCACCATCTCCGCCTCGATCCACCGGCCACTTCCAGGGCTTTCGAATCTCCGGAGCCCAGAATCAATAACCCGCCGTGTTACTCTGGGGAGCCCACTGAATGCCGCTCGTTCCTCACCCAGTGTGATATTGTGTTTTCTCTCCAGCCCAACACTTACTCCAGGAGCACTGCTCGTGTCGCCTACGTCATATCTCTCCTTACTGGACGGGCTCGTGAGTGGGGCACGGCAATCTGGGAGGCAAGGGCTGAGTGTACTAACCAGTATCAGGACTTTAAGGAGGAGATGATACGGGTTTTTGATCGATCTGTTTTTGGGGAGGAGGCTTCCAGGGCCCTGTCTTCCCTATGTCAGGGTAATCGATCCATAACAGACTACTCTATTAAGTTTCGCACTCTTGCTGCCTCCAGTGGCTGGAACGAGCCGGCCTTGCTCGCTCGTCTTCTGGAGGGTCTCCGCGCAGAGGTAAAGGATGAGATTCTCTCCCGGGAGGTTCCTTCCAGCGTGGATTCCTTGATTGAACTCGCTATTCGCATTGAGCGACGGGTTGATCTTCGTCACCGAGCTCGTGGAAAGGAGCTCGCGCTCTCCGTCGCCCCCCTCTCCGCATCACTACCATCTTCCTCTGCCGGCTCGGGTGCTGAGCCCATGCAGCTGGGAGGTATCCGCATCTCGACTAAGGAGAGGGAACGGAGAATCACCAACCGCCTCTGTCTCTATTGCGGTTCCGCTGGTCATTTTGTCACTTCATGTCCAGTAAAAGGCCAGAGCTCGTCAGTAAGCGGAGGGCTACTGGTGAGCGCTACTACTCCTGTCTCTCCTTCAAGATCCTGCACTACCTTGTCGGTCCATCTACGCTGGACCGGTTCGTCAGCTTCCTGCAGTGCCTTAATAGACTCTGGGGCGGAGGGCTGTTTTATGGACGAGACCTGGGCTCGGGAACATGACATTCCTCTCAGACAGTTAAAGGAGCCCACGGCCTTGTTCGCCCTGGATGGTAGTCCTCTCCCCAGGATTCAGCGTGAGACGCTACCTTTAACCCTCACTGTTTCTGGTAATCATAGCGAAACCATTTCTTTTTGGATTTTTCGTTCACCTTTTACACCTGTTGTTTTGGGCCATCCCTGGCTAGTTTGTCATAATCCTTCCATTAATTGGTCTAGTAATTCTATCCTCTCCTGGAACGTCTCTTGTCATGTGAAATGTTTAATGTCTGCTATCCCTCCTGTTTCCTCTGTCTCTTCTTCACAGGAGGAGCCTGGTGATTTGACAGGGGTGCCGGAGGAATATCACGATCTGCGCACGGTGTTCAGTCGGTCCAGGGCCACCTCTCTTCCTCCACACCGGTCGTATGATTGTAGTATTGATCTCCTTCCGGGAACCACTCCCCCCCGGGGTAGACTATACTCTCTGTCGGCTCCCGAACGTAAGGCTCTCGAGGATTATTTGTCTGTAGCTCTTGACGCCGGTACCATAGTCCCCTCCTCCTCTCCCGCCGGAGCGGGGTTTTTTTTTTGTCAAGAAGAAGGACGGGTCTCTGCGCCCCTGCATAGATTATCGAGGGCTGAATGACATAACAGTTAAGAATCGTTATCCGCTTCCTCTTATGTCCTCAGCCTTCGAGATCCTGCAGGGAGCCAGGTTTTTCACTAAGTTGGACCTTCGTAACGCTTACCATCTCGTGCGCATCAGGGAGGGGGACGAGTGGAAGACGGCGTTTAACACTCCGTTAGGGCACTTTGAATACCGGGTTCTTCCTTTCGGCCTCGCTAACGCTCCAGCTGTCTTTCAGGCATTAGTCAATGATGTCCTGAGAGACATGCTGAACATCTTTGTTTTCGTTTACCTTGACGATATCCTGATTTTTTCACCGTCACTCCAGATTCATCTTCAGCACGTTCGACGTGTCCTCCAGCGCCTTTTAGAGAATTGTCTTTTTGTGAAGGCTGAGAAGTGCACTTTTCATGCCTCCTCCGTCACATTTCTCGGTTCTGTTATTTCCGCTGAAGGCATTAAGATGGATCCCGCTAAGGTCCAAGCTGTCATTGATTGGCCCGCCCCTAAGTCACGCGTCGAGCTGCAGCGCTTTCTCGGCTTCGCGAACTTCTATCGTCGTTTCATCCGTAATTTCGGTCAGGTGGCAGCTCCTCTCACAGCCCTTACTTCTGTCAAGACGTGCTTTAAGTGGTCCGTTTCCGCCCAGGGAGCTTTTGATCTCCTCAAGAATCGTTTTACATCCGCTCCTATCCTTGTTACACCTGACGTCTCTAGACAGTTCGTTGTCGAGGTTGACGCGTCAGAGGTGGGCGTGGGAGCCATTCTTTCTCAGCGCTCCCTCTCTGACGACAAGGTCCACCCATGCGCGTATTTTTCTCATCGCCTGTCCCCGTCGGAACGTAACTATGATGTGGGAAACCGCGAACTGCTCGCCATCCGGTTAGCCCTAGGCGAATGGCGACAGTGGTTGGAGGGGGCGACCGTTCCTTTTGTCGTTTGGACTGACCATAGGAACCTTGAGTACATCCGTTCTGCCAAACGACTTAATGCGCGTCAGGCGCGTTGGGCGCTGTTTTTCGCTCGTTTCGAGTTCGTGATTTCTTATCGTCCGGGCTCTAAGAACACCAAGCCTGATGCTTTGTCTCGTCTCTTCAGTTCTTCAGTAGCCTCCACTGACCCCGAGGGGATTCTCCCTGAGGGGCGTGTTGTCGGGTTGACTGTCTGGGGAATTGAGAGGCAGGTAAAACAAGCGCTCACTCACACTCCGTCGCCGCGCGCTTGTCCTAGGAACCTTCTTTTCGTTCCCGTTCCTACTCGTCTGGCCGTTCTTCAGTGGGCTCACTCTGCCAAGTTAGCCGGCCACCCTGGCGTTCGGGGTACGCTTGCTTCCATTCGCCAGCGTTTTTGGTGGCCCACCCGGGAGCATGACACGCGTCGTTTCGTGGCTGCTTGTTCGGTCTGCGCGCAGACTAAGTCCGGTAACTCTCCTCCTGCCGGCCGTCTCAGGCCGCTTCCTATTCCCTCTCGACCGTGGTCTCACATCGCCTTAGATTTTGTCACCGGACTGCCTTCGTCAGCGGGGAAGACTGTTATTCTTACGGTTGTCGATAGGTTCTCTAAGGCGGCTCATTTCATTCCCCTTGCTAAGCTTCCTTCTGCTAAAGAGACGGCACAAATCATCATCGAGAATGTTTTCAGAATTCATGGCCTTCCGTCAGACGTCGTTTCGGACAGAGGTCCGCAATTCACGTCTCAATTTTGGAGGGAGTTTTGCCGTTTGATTGGGGCTTCCGTCAGTCTCTCTTCCGGCTTTCACCCCCAGTCTAACGGTCAAGCAGAACGGGCCAATCAGACTATTGGTCGCATCTTACGCAGTCTTTCTTTTCGTAACCCTGCGTCTTGGTCAGAACAGCTCCCCTGGGCAGAATACGCCCACAACTCGCTTCCTTCGTCTGCGACCGGGCTATCTCCTTTTCAGAGTAGCCTCGGGTACCAGCCTCCGCTGTTCTCATCTCAGTTCGCCGAGTCCAGCGTCCCCTCCGCTCAGGCTTTTGTCCAACGTTGCGAGCGCACCTGGAAGAGGGTCAGGTCTGCACTTTGCCGTTATAGGACGCAGACTGTGAGGGCTGCTAATAAGCGTAGAACTAAGAGTCCTAGATATTGTCGCGGTCAGAGAGTTTGGCTCTCCACTCAGAACCTTCCCCTTAAGACGGCTTCTCGCAAGTTGACCCCGCGGTTCATTGGTCCGTTCCGTATTTCTCGGGTCATTAATCCTGTCGCAGTTCGACTTCTTCTTCCGCGATATCTTCGTCGCGTCCACCCGGTCTTCCATGTCTCCTGCATCAAGCCCGTCCTTCGCGCCCCCGCTCGTCTTTCCCCCCCCCCCCCCAATCCTTGTCGAGGGCGCACCCATCTACAGGGTCCGTAGAATTTTGGACATGCGTCCTCGGGGCCGTGGTCACCAGTACCTCGTAGATTGGGAGGGGTACGGTCCTGAGGAGAGGAGTTGGGTTCCCTCTCGGGACGTGCTGGACCGTGCGCTGATCGAGGATTTCCTCCGTTGCCGCCAGGTTTCCTCCTCGAGTGCGCCAGGAGGCGCTCGGTGAGTGGGGGGGTACTGTCATGTACTGTCATGTTGTGTCTTGTCTCTGTCCTTTCCTTTCACCCTGTCTCCCTCTGCTGGTCGTCTTAGGTTACCTTTTCTCCCCCGCTTTCCCCCAGCTGTTCCTTGTCTCCTCCTAACTACCCATTCACCCCGTTTCCCACCTGTTCCCTTTTTCCCTCTGATTAGGTCCTCTATATCTCTCTCTGTTTTTGTTCCTGTCTTTGTCGGATTCTTGTTTGTTGTGTTTCATGCCTGAACCAGACTGTCGTCATGTTTGCTGTAACCTTGTCTTGTCCTGTCGGAACCTGCCGGTCCATCTGAGCCTACGTTTTGTTTTGTTATTAAAGAAGCTCTGTTTACGTTAATTCGCTTTTGGGTCCTCATTCACGCACCGTAACAAGCTGTGTGCTGTTGTACTATATGCCTGTTATCAATATGATATAAGTGCTCAAAATGGTTCAGATAAGAAATACAAGTTTGGGACAGAGATCACAACGGAAGTTGTACTTGAAAGACAGCGTTAAATCACAGTGATGCCCTTACAACAAACATAAATACAGCGTATACATTGTCATTAGCTCACATGTATTTACTAAACATAGCCACGCTTAAAACTATTTTAATGGACATTGAGGGCTTCAGAATGCCAGAGTTTACCCCAGAATGCACTGGGGAAATTCAGGGTTTCACATCTGACAGCACACCCTCATCCATTAGTCCCTATTATCCCGGTCCCCTGATCTGTGTTTGATTTGCCTGTAGCAGGAGTCAGCTGTCCTGTGTGTTTAATGTGAAGCTGTCCGGGTTTTGTAGCCTGTTTAACCAGAATGAATGCTGCTGCGGGTTAAACCGGACCAAACCAAACAAGCATTCAGGCTGGTTTAACTAGGCTATGGGTCACAACCAACCAGAAACAATGATGAAGCAGTGTGTACCCATGGCAACCCTTGAGGTCTACCATTATTGTTGGTATATTTTATTAGAAATTTCATATCATGGCTCTTCTTCTGAGTAATTTTCCTCACAGCTTGCCACCGCTGGATTTATGACTCATATGTTGTGATTATGTGTAAGATTATTATGTATTACAGGAAGTGTGTTTTACAGGAAAGGTGACAGCTGTGTATGGGGATGTGGGGACTGGAGGCCTGGCTTGGGCGTGATGTCTGGCTGACATGTTAGGCAGGGATTCATCCTGTCTCATCAAGGCTTACCAGGGGACTGGCTGTCACCTACTAATGAGGTATGGAAATCACACATTTACAAACCAGAAAGAGTTACTTTTACTGTTACAGACACAGAGGAGGAGCAATATCATGAGCGATTTCAAGTATAGGTCTAACCCAGGGCTGTTCAATGTCGGTCCTGGTGAGCCAAAACACTTCTGAGTAGGTAAACCACCACTACCCTGCATACTATTGGCCAACGTGCAATCATTGGAAAATAAGCTGGACGATCTACAATTAAGAATATCCTACCAACGGGACATTAAAAAACTGTAATATCTTATGTTTCTCCGAGTCGTGGCTGAACAACGACCCGGATAATATAGAGCTGGCAGGGTTTTCCGTGCATCGGCAGGAAAGAGCAGCTACAGAAGTCGGAAGTTTGCATACAATTAGGTTGGAGTCATTAAAACTCATTTTTCAACCACTCCACAAATGTCTTGTTAACAAACTATAGTTTTGGCAAGTCGGTTAGGACATCTAATTGTGCATGACACAAATCATTTTTCCAGCAATTGTTTACAGACAGATTATTTCACAATTCCAGTGGGTCAGAAGTTTACACACACTAAATTGGCTGTGCCTTCAAACAGCTTGGAAAATACCAGAAATGTATGTCATGGCTTTATAAGTGTCTGATAGGCTAAATTACATAATCTGAGTATTTCAAGGCCTACCTTCAAACTCAGTGCCTCTTTGCTTGACATCATGGGAAAATCAAAAGAAATCATCCAAGACCTCAGAAAAAAATTGTAGACCTCCACAAGTCTGGTTCATCATTGGGAGCATTTTCCAAATGCCTGAAGGTACCATGTTCATCTGGTACGCAAAGTATAATTACCATGGGCCACACAGCCATCGAACTGCTCAGGAAGGAGATGCATTCTGTCTACTAGAGATTAACATACTTTGGTGCGAAAAGTGCAAATCAATCCCAGAACAACCGCAAAGGACCTTGTGAAGATGCTGGAGGAAACAGGTACAAAAGTATCTATATCCACAGTAAAACAAGTCCAATATTGACATAACCTGAAAGGCCGCTCGGCAAGGAAGAAGCCACTACTCCAAAACCGCCATAAAAAAGCCAGACTACGGTTTGCGACTGCACATGGGGACAAAGATCATAGTTTTTGGAGAAATGTCCTCTGGTCTGATGAAACAAAAGTAGAACTGTTTGCCCATAATGACACATAGTTATGTTTGGAGGAAAAAGGGGGAGGCTTGCAATCCGAAGAACACTATCCCAACCGTGAAGCACGGGGGTGGCAGCATCATGTTGTGGGGGTGCTTTGCTGCAGGAGGGGCTGGTGCACGTCACAAAACACATAGCATCATCAGGAAGGACAATTATGCGGTTATATTGAAGCAACATCTCAAGACATCAGTCAGGAAGTTAAAGCTTGGTCGCAAATGGGTCTTCCAAATGAACAATGACCCCAAGCATACTTCCAAAGTTGTGGCAAAATGGCTTTAGGACAACAAAGTCAAGGTATTGGAGTGGCCATCACAAAGCCCTGACCTAAATCTTATAGAGAATTTGTGGGCAGAACTGAAAAAGTGTGTGCGAGCAAGGAGGCCTACAAACCTGACTCAGTTACACCAGCTCTGTCAGGAGGAATTGGCCAAAATTCACCCAACTTATTGAGGGAAGCTTGTGGAAGGCTACCGTTTGACCCAAGTTAAACAATTTAAAGGCAAGGCTACCAAATGATAATTGAGTGTATGTAAACTTCTGACCCACTGGGAATGTGACAAAAGAAATAAAATATGAAATAAATCATTTATCTGACAATTCACATTCTTAAAATAAAGTATTGATCCTAACTGACCTAAGACAGGGACTTTTTACTAGGATTAAATGTCAGGAATTGTGAAAAACTGAATTTAAATGTATATGGCTAAGGTGTATGTAAACTTCTGACTTCAACTGTATGTCTGATAAGATGAGGGATGAGGGTGTGTGTCTATTTGTCAATAACTGCTGGTGCGTGATGTCTAATATTAAAGAAGTCTAGAGGTATTGCTTGTCTAAGGTAGAATACCTCATGATAAGCTGTAGACCACACTATCTACCAATAGAGTTCTCCCTTATATTATTCATTGCCATCGGTTTACCACCACAAACCAATGCTGGCACTAAGACAGCACTCAACGAGCTGTAGAAGGCCATAATTACACAAGAAAATGCTCATCCTGAATGGACGCTCCTAATGGCCTGGGACTTTAATGCAGGGAAACTTAAATCTGTTTTACATCATTTCTACCAGCATGTCACATGTGCAAGCAGAGGAAATAAAACTCAAGGCCACCTTTACTCCACACAGAAAAACGCATACAAATCTCTCCCTCGCCTTACATTTGCCATTTGCCTGAACACTGACTATGATGAGACAACCAATAGGGAGGGGGTCAGAGACCTGACAGTGCGAAGACAGGACAACAACCTCTCCCTCAATGTGAGCAAGACAAAGGAGCTGTTCGGCTGTTCGGCCCTTCATTAACATCGACGTGGCTATAGGTCTCTGCCAGCATTGGTTTGTGGTGGTAAACCGATGGTCGAGAATTTCAAGTTCCTTGTTGACCACATCACCAACAAACTATCATGGTCCAAACACACCAAGACAGTCGGGAAGAGGGCACCACCTTTTCACTTTCTGACTGATACAATTTGGCATGTGTCCCCATATCCTCAAAAAGTTCTACAGCTGCACAATCCTGTGTAATGCCCCAGTACGTCACCAGGGCTACAACAACTCCCGTACGGGCTCGGAAGAGACGAAGGATGAAAGTCATGCGTCCTCTGATACACAACCCAACCAAGGCGCACTGCTTCTTAACACAGCGCCATCCAACCCGGAAGCCAGCCGCACCAATGTGTCAGAGGAAACACTGTGCACCTGGCAACCTTGGTTAGCGCACAGGAGTCACTGGTGCGCGATGAGACAAGGATTTCACTACCGGCCAAACCCCCCCTAACCAGGATGACGCTAGGCCAATTGTGCGTTGCCCCACCGACCTCCCGGTCACGGCTGGTTACGACAGAGCCTGGGCGCGAACCCAGAGTCTCTGGTGGCACAGCTAGTGCTGCAGTACAGGGCCCTTAACCACGGCGCCACTCGGGAGGCACTTGGAAGTAAGCATTTCACTGTTGTCGTTGTTTCATGTGATAAATGTAATTTTATTTTATTTTATTTGAATTAACTACTAGGTAGGAACAAAAACCAGAAGTGTTTTGGTCCTTCAGGATTGGAATTGAACAGCCCTGAGCTGTGTTCGAATACTCATATTAGCCATACTAACAGCACTAACCGTACTACTTGTGATGTAAATTGAGTATGTAGTATGCTTATTGGTCATGGTATGGATATAGTTAGTATGCCAAACGTTCCCGGATGTTGTACTAAATTCGCCAAAATACGAAGTATTCAAGCACATTATTGGACATTATTTCTGTGCTTTCCATACAAATCACAGTATATCATTACAGCAGTAAGTACCAGTATGTTAGCTAGCTACCTAACATTTGTTGACTACTAATAAATCGAACTTGCCAATATATTTACTATATGTCATTCTTAGCTTAGCTAAGTGGTATAGTCGGTATGTGTCACAATCGTTTAAAGATGGATTGGACCAAGGTGCAGCGTGGTAGGCATACATTTTTATTTTATTTTCAATGACACCAAAAAAACACCAAAATACAAAAACGAACGTAAAGCTACATGAAAGCAACTACACACAAACAAGATCCCACAATCTAAGGTGGGAAAAAGGCTGCCTAAGTATGATCCCCAATCAGAGACAACGATAAACAGCTGCCTCTGAGGGAACCATACTAGGCCAACAAAGAAATAGAAACATAGATTTGCCCACCCAAGTCACACACTGACCTAACCAAATAGAGAATAAACAAGGCTCTCTAAGGTCAGGGTGTGACAGTACCCCCCCCCAAACGTGCAGACTCCAGCCGCAAAACCTGAACCTATAGAGGAGGGTCCGGGTGGGCATCTCATCTTGGTGAAGGCTCCGGTGCGGGATACAGACCCCGCTCCGCCTGAGGCCCCCCCACTTTGGTGGCGCCACTGGTGCAGGGATCGTTGCTGGGGACTCCGGACCGTAGATCATCGTCGCGGACTCCAGACTGGGAACCGTCTCTGAAAGCTCCGGACTGCGGACCGTCGCTGCAGGCTCCGGAATGGGGACCATCGCTGCAGGCTCTGGACTGGGGACCGTCGCTGGAGGCTCCGGACTGGGGACCGTCGCTGCAGGCTCCGGACTGGAGACCGACGCTGCAGGCTCCGGACTGGAGACCGACGCTGCAGGCTCCGAACTATGGATCATCGTTGCAGGCTCCAGGCCATTGCTGGAGGCTCCGTGCCATGGATCATCACTGGAGGCTTCGTGCCATGTATCCTCACTGGAGGCTTCGGGCCATGGATCCTCACTGGAGGCTTTGGGCCATGGATCATCATTGGAGGCCGAGTGTGTGGAACTGGCACAGGACGCACCGGGCTGGAGAGACGCACTTGAGGCCGGGTGCATGGAGCTGGCACAACGCGTCCTGGCTGGATACCCACTTTAGCTCGGTAAGTGTGGAGAGCTGGCACAGGACACATTGGGCTGTGAAGGCACACAGGAGGCATAGTGCGTAGAGCCGGCGCAGGATATACTGGGCCGTTGAGGCACACTGGAGGTCTGGAGCGTAGAACTGGCACAACGCGTCCTGACTGAATACCCCCTGTAGCACGGCAAGTGCGAGGAGCTGGCCACAATGAGTTGTGCTGGCGAACTGGGGATACCATGATTAGAGCTGGTCCAGGATATCCTGGGCCAAGGAGACGCACTGGAGACCAGGACCGCTGCGCCGGCACAATCCGTCCTGAACAGATGCTCACCTTAGCACGGCAAGTACGGAGAGCAGGAACAGAACGCACCGGGCTAAGAGTGCGCACTGGAGGCACGGTGCGCAGAACCGGAAAACACGGTATCTGAACCGTGAACAACTCCTCATCGTAATTACAGAGTTGATTTTTGTTCCCACATTTGCTCTGCTCGCCATCCCGTGTGTCCCCCAAAAAACATTTTTGAGGCTGGTTTCTGGCTTCCATTGTTTCCTTGATTCCTGGTCTCGTCGCCGTTCCTCTCTCGCTGCCTCCGCCTGCTTCCATGGCAGGGTCTTGACCCCTGCCATTACCTCCTCCCAGGTCCAGGATATCCTCCACTCCTGGGCACGCTGCTTGGTTACTTGGTGGTGGGATCTTCTGTCACGATCGTTTAAAGATGAATTGGACCAAGGTACAGAGTGGTAGGAGTAAATTTGTATTTTATTTTAAATTACACCAAAAAACACCAAAATACAAAAACGAACGTAAAGCTACATGCAGTGCCGAAAGCAACTACACACAAACAAGATCCCACAAGCTAAGGTGGGAAAAAAGGCTGCCTAAGTATGATCCCCAATTAGAGACAACGATAAACAGCTGCCTCTGATTGGGAACCATACTAGGTCAACAAATAATTAGAAACAGAGATTTGCCCACCCAAGTCACACCCTGACCTAACCAAATAGAGAATAAACAAGGCTCTCTAACGTCAGGGCCTGACAGTATGTGTTCTCAATGATCATTGTTAATTATTTTTACTCCTCTTTATTTCAGAGGAAGCTCATGTGCTGCTAGTGCTCAGGCTGTCCTAAATCTGATGCATTAGACGTTTTTCCAAATTGCACCCTATTCCCTATATAGTTCACTACTTTTGACCAGAGCCCTATGGGGAATAGGGTGCTATTTGGGACGAATCCCATGAGTGAAACAAAAACTGTAGTCTTCCTGAAGCTCTGGCTCTTCTACAGTGCCTTGCGAAAGTATTCGGCCCCCTTGAACTTTGCGACCTTTTGCCACATTTCAGGCTTCAAACATAAAGATATAAAACTGTATTTTTTTGTGAAGAATCAACAACAAGTGGGACACAATCATGAAGTGGAACGACATTTATTGGATATTTCAAACTTTTTTAACAAATCAAAAACTGAAAAATTGGGCGTGCAAAATTATTCAGCCCCTTTACTTTAAGTGCAGCAAACTCTCTCCAGAAGTTCAGTGAGGATCTCTGAATAATCCAATGTTGACCTAAATGACTAATGATGATAAATACAATCGACCTGTGTGTAATCAAGTCTCCGTATAAATGCACCTGCACTGTGATAGTCTCAGAGGTCCGTTAAAAGCGCAGAGAGCATCATGAAGAACAAGGAACACACCAGGCAGGTCCGAGATACTGTTGTGAAGAAGTTTAAAGCCGGATTTGGATACAAAAAGATTTCCCAAGCTTTAAACATCCCAAGGAGCACTGTGCAAGCGATTATATTGAAATGGAAGGAGTATCAGACCACTGCAAATCTACCAAGACCTGGCCGTCCCTCTAAACTTTCAGCTCATACAAGGAAAGACTGATCAGAGATGCAGCCAAGAGGCCCATGATCACTCTGGATGAACTGCAGAGATCTACAGCTGAGGTGGGAGACTCTGTCCATAGGACAACAATCAGTCGTATATTGCACAAATCTGGCCTTTATGGAAGAGTGGCAAGAAGAAAGCCATTTCTTAAAGATAGCCATAAAAAGTGTTGTTTAAAGTTTGCCACAAGCCACCTGGGAGACACACCAAACATGTGGAAGAAGGTGCTCTGGTCAGATGAAACCAAAATTGAACTTTTTGGCAACAATGCAAAACGTTATGTTTGGCGTAAAAGCAACACAGCTAAACACACCATCCCCACTGTCAAACATGGTGGTGGCAGCATCATGGTTTGGGCCTGCTTTTCTTCAGCAGGGACAGGGAAGATGGTTAAAATTGATGGGAAGATGGATGGAGCCAAATACAGGACCATTCTGGAAGAAAACCTGATGGAGTCTGCAAAAGACCTGAGACTGGGACGGAGATTTGTCTTCCAACAAGACAATGATCCAAAACATAAAGCAAAATCTACAATGGAATGGTTCAAAAATAAACATATCCAGGTGTTAGAATGGCCAAGTCAAAGTCCAGACCTGAATCCAATCGAGAATCTGTGGAAAGAACTGAAAACTGCTGTTCACAAATGCTCTCCATCCAACCTCACTGAGCTCGAGCTGTTTTGCAAGGAGGAATGGGAAAAAATTTCAGTCTCTCGATGTGCAAAACTGATAGAGACATACCCCAAGCGACTTACAGCTGTAATCGCAGCGAAAGGTGGCGCTACAAAGTATTAACTTAAGGGGGCAGAATAATTTTGCACGCCCAATTTTTCAGTTTTTGATTTGTTAAAAAAGTTTGAAATATCCAATAAATGTCGTTCCACTTCATGATTGTGTCCCACTTGTTGTTGATTCTTCACAAAAAAATACAGTTTTATATCTTTATGTTTGAAGCCTGAAATGTGGCAAAAGGTCGCAAAGTTCAAGGGGGCCGAATACTTTCGCAAGGCACTGTATTTGTCCCCTGTGAGGCTCAGTCTGTGAGGTGGAGCATACATTACTTCTGAAGGTACAGGGGACCCAGACAAACATACTCCTAATACCCATTCAAATCCTTATTGATGCGGTGGCTCTGGAGAACTCAAATAGAGATAACTACAGTAACTGTAAATGGGTGTTTTGATGAGGAATTGTGGTTGTGTTATGCTGTTGAAAGTTAGAAGGGGCTCTGTGTGTGGAATGAATGTGATGTTTTTCCAGCCCTACTGGAGCCATAGGCCTTCTCGTCTGTCTGCCTCCAACCCAGTGACAGGAGCCATTATATTTGACTGACAAAATTGGAATGGAAACAGATTTACAGAGTAGACACAGTGGAATAGCTCATCTAATGATCAGTTTAATGGTAGTCATAATAACTGGTGTGTTACTGATTGAGTTGGAACAGATGAATGTCTACAACACCAAGAAGTGACAGCTAGATATTTAATTTCAGACTCACTACTGTAGTGACACAAGGTTCCATTATATAGAGCTGGCAAACCATCCAGCTCCCTCTGTTGCTCTCTCTAAGTCTTAGTCACAAATGGCACCCTATTTCCTACATAGTGCACTAATGTTAACCAAAGTCCTATGAATTTTGGTCAAAGTAGTTCACTATTTGGGGAATAGGGTGCCATTTGGGATGCCGACTAATACTACTACCTATAAAGATGTGTGCTGAGAGTCGGGAAGCAAGTTCAGGGAGTGAGTGATTTAACCAATTAACGAAACACGAACAACGCACAGACATGAAACTGAAACAGAAACATTTATAGGGAAGGTAATCAGGGAAGTGATGGAGTCCAGGTGAGTCTGATGACACGCAGGTGCGCATAACGATGGTGACAGGTGAGCACCATAACGAGCAGCCTGGTGTCCTAGAGGCTGGAGAGGGAGCACACGTGACACTACCCATACAATAGAGTAAGCCCATCCGGTGCCTCCATTAATCACAGCTAACAAACAACTTCTATCTGAAGGCCATCAGACTGTTAAATAGCCATCACTAGCCAGCTTCCACCCAGTTACGCAACCCTGCACCTTACAGGCCTTATATACATAGACTGGGAATCACTGGCCACTTTAATAATGGAACACCTAGTCACTTTAATAACATTTAAATAATGTTTACATACCGCTTTACTCATCTCATATGTATTTACTGTATTCTATTCTACTGTATTTTAGTCAATGCCACTCCGACATCGCTCAATCTATTATTTATGTCTTAATTTCATTTTTTTACTTTTAGATTTGTGTGTATTGTTGTGAATCATTTTTAGATACTACTGAACTGTTGGAGCTAAGAACTCAAGCATGCATCTACACCCGCAATAACATCTGCTAAATATGTTTATGTGACCAATAAAATTATATTTTGTTTTATTGTATTTGGTCCTCTACCAGGCTCCCCACCAAGCAGCCAGGTGTGTCCCAAATGGAACCCTATTCCCTATATAGTAAATATGATCCATTGGGTTCTGATTCAAAGTAGTGCACTATACAGGGAATACGGTGTCATTTGGGATGCAATCCATGAAAAGACTCGTCCAAACAATCTCTGACATCATAAGCTCAAGGATTTCCCAGGTGTTCCGGAGCCAATGACATCACCCTACCATTCTAGAGTACAATGGGGACTTTGAGAGGTGGCTGGTGACTGGTGTCTAGTGGCTGGTGTCTGCTGGCTGGTGGATGGTGGCTGGTGCCTGGTGACTGGTGGCAGGAGGCTGGTGAGAACAGTCAGTTAAACAAGAACTGAAACAGACATCAACAAAAAGTCCTCTCTCTTAAAAAAAACATAAAGTGGAGATGAGATCCAAAATAGCTTTGCAGCTGAACCCAGTTAACACTATTTGGAAAATATTGAAGGGGGGCAGTCTGTGGCTAACATTTAGGAGAGTGTGTGTGTGTGTGTTTGTGTGTTTGCAGTCAACACTGGATGGGGCATACATATTCAAAACATAAACAATATCCTTTTTTTAACTCCACTAGAATTCTGCAGTAAAAACACATGTATTATTTCTATGTTTTGAAGCCAAGGTCTTTCTGAAACAACTAGGTGTTTGTGTTAGAGCCCTAGACTGTGCTGTCAGCTTTACCTTATTAAAATGTAATTAAACAGCATATTTATTCATTGCTAACCAGCACTGTGATAGCAGGCAGACAGCAGAGCCTCCACAGCAAAAAACAGATTCCGTATGCGTCCCAAATGGTACCCTATTTTCTATGTAGTGCACTATAGGGCTCTGGTCAAAAGTAGTGCACTATATAAGGAATGTGGTGCCTTTTATGATTCAGCCAAACTCCCTTTCCTTCTCCCTTTCCATGGCAGGCTGACTTATTCCCAGACTGCCTGTGTCAGGCAGTGTCACACCTGCTCCCGCTACTCCTCCCTGGCGCCAGGCTCCCCTGCATTACACACTCCTGCTACCATCAGTACGCACACCTGCCTTTCCCCGTCACACACATCAGCGTATTATTGGACTCATCTGGACCCAATCACCTGTTTATTGCTTGTCCTATATTTGTCAGTTCCCCATCTCTGTTCTGCGCTGCTGCATTGATTGTCGTTTGTCATTGTGTATCCGTGTGCTGACGCTGTTCCTGTCTTGTTCTACGTCTGTTCCTAGTTACATTTCAACTCCATGTACAGTATCTGTTCTCATCTGCGGCATCGGTCCTTTCACAGAAATAAGGTTTATTACGCAATGTATTCACAGGCACTCTTTGATAGATGCTTCTCCATTATTATTATTATTATTATTATGTCCTGGCTGGGTAGTATTTTCCTGGGTGTCATTAAAGACCAGGTCTACTTTACTTGTGTCAGATTCCAACGGCCAAGATGCAGGGCCCGATCTGAACATCGAAATGAGTTGGCAGTGTCAGGGTGCTGGGTTGATGGCAGGCGCAATGTTCAACCAACACAGTTACAGACAGCAGCATTAGGGTTCAGCTCAGGGAAAGTGAACATTTTTCCCATTAAATACAGTGCCTTGCGAAAGTATTCGGCCCCCTTGAACTTTGCGACCTTTTGCCACATTTCAGGCTTCAAACATAAAGATATAAAACTGTATTTTTTTGTGAAGAATCAACAACAAGTGGGACACAATCATGAAGTGGAACGACATTTATTGGATATTTCAAACTTTTTTAACAAACCAAAAACTGAAAAATTGGGCGTGCAAAATGATTCAGCCCCCTTAAGTTAATACTTTGTAGCGCCACCTTTTGCTGCGATTAGAGCTGTAAGTCGCTTGGGGTATGTCTCTATCAGTTTTGCACATCGAGAGACTGAATTATTTTCCCATTCCTCCTTGCAAAACAGCTCGAGCTCAGTGAGGTTGGATGGAGAGCATTTGTGAACAGCAGTTTTCAGTTCTTTCCACAGATTCTCGATTGGATTCAGGTCTGGACTTTGACTTGGCCATTCTAACACCTGGATATGTTTATTTTTGAACCATTCCATTGTAGATTTTGCTTTATGTTTTGGATCATTGTCTTGTTGGAAGACAAATCTCCGTCCCAGTCTCAGGTCTTTTGCAGACTCCATCAGGTTTTCTTCCAGAATGGTCCTGTATTTGGCTCCATCAATCTTCCCATCAATTTTAACCATCTTCCCTGTACCTGCTGAAGAAAAGCAGGCCCAAACCATGATGCTGCCACCACCACGTTTGACAGTGGGGATGGTGTGTTCAGCTGTGTTGCTTTTACGCCAAACATAACGTTTTGCATTGTTGCCAAAAAGTTCAATTTTGGTTTCATCTGACCAGAGCACCTTCTTCCACATGTTTGGTGTGTCTCCCAGGTGGCTTGTGGCAAACTTTAAACAACACTTTTTATGGATATCTTTAAGAAATAGCTTTCTTCTTGCCACTCTTCCATAAAGGCCAGATTTGTTC
This sequence comes from Oncorhynchus mykiss, assembly GCF_013265735.2. NCBI lineage: Eukaryota > Metazoa > Chordata > Actinopteri > Salmoniformes > Salmonidae > Oncorhynchus > Oncorhynchus mykiss. The sequence goes on from NC_048587.1 coordinate 52,494,032, forward strand.
AACATACGACTGATTGTTGTCCTATGGACAGAGTCTCCCACCTCAGCTGTAGATCTCTGCAGTTCATGTTTAAAGCTTGGGAAATATTTTTGTATCCAAATCCGGCTTTAAACTTCTTCACAACAGTATCTCGGACCTGCCTGGTGTGTTCCTTGTTCTTCATGATGCTCTCTGCGCTTTTAACGGACCTCTGAGACTATCACAGTGCAGGTGCATTTATACCAGGATTGTAGTTATCATCATTAGTCATTTAGGTCAACATTGGATCATTCAGAGATCCTCACTGAACTTCTGGAGAGAGTTTGCTGCACTGAAAGTAAAGGGGCTGAATAATTTTGCACGCCCAATTTCTCAGTTTTTGATTTGTTAAAAAAGTTTAAAATATCCAATAAATGTCGTTCCACTTCATGATTGTGTCCCACTTGTTGTTGATTCTTCACAAAAAAATACAGTTTTATATCTTTATGTTTGAAGCCTGAAATGTGGCAAAAGGTCGCAAAGTTCAAGTGGGCCAAATACTTTCGCAAGGCACTGTAATAGCTTTTTTCAGTCTCTATGTAAACTAGACATGTGCATCCCAAATGAACCTTTACTGCCTTTATAAGGCACTGCTGTCCTAAATTATCCTTTGAAGCTCAGTTTGTAGAGCATGGTGCTTGTAATGTCAGGGTAGTCGGTTTGATTCCCAGGACCACCCACACCTAAAATGTATGCACGCATAACTATTCACTTTGGATAAAAGTATCTGCTAAATGTTATATATTATTTGGCAGTCTCTCTCCCTTCTGGGTTCCTGGGTTGCAATTAACAAGGGCAGAGAAAATGAGTTGTGGATCACATACATATGGAATGATGTAGATAAGTGGTTTTCTCCAAAGAGAGAAGTCAATTAAGTAAGGTACAGTCTTGATTTCAATCTCACCGACTCCTCGCATCCAAGCATCACAAATGTGTAGGCCCGCATCCTAAATGGCACTCTATCCCTTATATAGTGCACTGTATAGGGAATTGGGTGCCATTTAGGACTCAGCCTAAATCATTCCAGTAGTTAGCACTCTACAAGAAACTCTGTATATCACGTAGAGGACGTCTGCATTCGTCATTCTCATTACATGTAGAAGGGAGTTACAGTTTAACCACTTTGGCCAGACTCACATTTTATCACCCTCATCTCATGGGAGGTAGAACTGATGTGAGGAAGTGGGCTATGATTCCATTTTGTATTCACATTTGCATCTCATCCTGGCAGCTCATCAGAGAGAGAAGGGATATCTTGTTTAGTAAGGACCTTTATGATGAGGTGTGTATGTGTGTGTGTGTGTGTGTGTGTGTGTGTGTGTGTGTGGCATCTAACACGTTCACCACGTTAGAGGGCAGAGAATAGAGAATGCAGGGCACTCCTGAGTGTGTGTGTGTGTGCGCATGTGTGTCCATTGAAGTCTAAAAGGTGGTTAAAATTCAATGGAATTTATGTGGTTAGAATTCCATGGAGTTTAGAAGGTGGTTTGAACTCTGTAGAGGTCCGGTGGTTAGAATGCCATGGAATTTAGAAAGTGGTTAGAATTCCATCGGGAGTTAGAAGGTGGTTATAATTAAATGGGGGTTAGAAGGTGGTTAGAATTCCACAGAGTTTAGATGGTGGTTAGAATCCCATGGGGTGTTTAGAAGGTGGTTATAATTACATGGGGATTAAAAGGTGGTTAGATCTCCATGGAGTTTAGGTGGTTTGAATTCCGTGGAGTTTAGCTGGTTGGAATTTTGTGGAGTTTAGGTGGTTTGATTTCCATGGAGTTTAGAAGGTTGTTAGAATTCAATAGAGTTCAGAAAGTGGTTGGATGACCATGTGGGTTAGAAAGTGGTTAGAATTCCATAGAGTTTAGAAGAAAGCTAGAATTCCATGGAGTTAAGAAAATGATTAGAATTCCATGGGGTTTAGAAGATGGTTAGAATTCCATCGGGGTTAGAAGACAGTTAGCATAATCCATGCAGTTTAGAAGGTGGTTGGAATTCCATGGGGGTTAGAAGATGGTTAGAATTCCATGTGGCATTAGAAGATGATTAGAATTCCATGGTCATTAGAAGGTGGTTAGGATTCCATGGAGTTTAGAAAGTAATTTGAATGCAATGTGGGATTAGAAAGTGATTAGAATTCCATGGTCATTAGAAGATGGTTAGAATTCCATGGTCATTAAAAGATGGTTAGAATTCCATGGTCATTAGAAGATGGTTAGAATTCCATGGAGTTTAGAAGGTGGTTAGAATCCCATGGAGTTTAGAAGGTGGTTAGAATCCCATGGAGTTTAGAAGGTGGTTAGAATCCCATGGCATTTAGAAGGTGTTTAGAATCCCTTGGGGGTTATAAAGTGGTTAGAATTCCATGGAGGTTAGATGATGGTTAGAATTCCAGAGTTTAGAAGGAAGTTACATTGCCATGGAGTTTAGAAGCTAGGTAGCATTATATGGGTGGATAGAATTCCATAGGGGGTTATAAGGTGGTTATAATTATATAGAGTTTAGAATGTGGCTAGAATCCCATGGGTGTTAGAACATGGTTAGAATTCCATGGGGGTTAGAAGGTGATTTGAATCCCATCGGGGTTAGAAAGTGGTTAGAATCCCATGGGGGTTAGAAGGTGGTAAGAATTCCATGTTGTTTAAAAGGTTATTAGAAATTCATGGAGTTAGGTGGTTAGAATTCCGTGGAGTTTAGATGGTTAGAATTCTGTTGAGTTTAAGTGGTTAGAATTCCATGGAATTCCATTCCCTGGACTTTAGAAGGTGATTTGAATCCCATGGGGGTTAGAAGGTGATTTGAATCCCATGGGGGTTAGAAGGTGGTTAGAATCCCATGGGGGTTAGAAGGTGGTTAGAATCCCATGGGGGTTAGAAGGTGGTTAGAATCCCATGGGGTTTAGAAGGTGGTTAGAATCCCATGGGGGTTAGAAGGTGGTTAGAATCCCATGGGGGTTAGAAGGTGATTTGAATCCCATGGGGGTTAGAAAGTGGTTAGAATCCCATGGGGGTTAGAAGGTGGTTAGAATCCCATGGGGGTTAGAAGGTGGTTAGAATCCCATGGGGGTTAGAAGGTGATTTGAATCCCATGGGGGTTAGAAAGTGGTTAGAATCCCATGGGGGTTAGAAGGCTGTTAGAATCCCATGGGGGTTAGAAGGTGGTTAGAATCCCATGGGGGTTAGAAGGTGATTAGAATTAGAGTTTAGTTGGTGGTTAGACAATTGTCATTACTTGGTATGATGATTACTTCTCCAGTTGAAGTCGTTCAGTTCCACAGGGAGACATTACAGACACAGAGAATAAATGATCTTACCACTTAAATGAATTAATGGATTCTTTAATTTACAGTTTTTATGTCAGCAATTGAGACTTTAGCACTTTCAAGTTCAAAATACTGTCTTTATAAAATCATTCTGAACAATAAAGGATTAAATTACAACAATCAAACACACATACACTGTCACGCCCTGACCGTAGAGACCTTTTAATTCTCTATGTTTGGTTGGTCAGGGTGTGACTCGGGTGGGAAACTCTATGTTCTGTGTTTCTATGTTTTTGCCGGGTATGGTGGTTCTCAATCAGGGACAGCTGTCTATCGTTGTCTCTGATTGGGAATCATACTTAGGCAGCCTTTTTTCCTTTTGTATTTTGTGGGTCTTTGTTAGTGGACTGTATAGCCCTAGTAAGCTTTACGTTCGTTATTGTTGTTTCGTTTGTTGGCGACATTTATAATAAAGAAAAATGTACGCTCACCACGCCGCACCTTGGTCCGGTCATTTGCGTGACGATGATCGTGACATACACAGCATGCATCCTGCAATTAGCAAACAAACACAGAGTACCAAACTAATGCAAACAATAAGTATACATTATTAGGAATGACTTCTATATTTGTCTAGCTGCAAACGACCACATCTTTACTGGAGTCTGCCCTGTCTTAATGTTTATGTATGTACCAAACAGATTTCTCTCGTCGCTAGGAGACTCATCAGCGATACACACTGAATGACAAAAACATTCCATGACATACGCTGACCAGATGAATCCAGGTAAAAGCTCTGATCCCTTATTGATATGACTTGCTAAATCCACTTCAATCAGTGTAGATGAAGGGGAGGTGTAACGGCATTCTTCCTCCTCTTCAGAGGAGAAGTAGTGAGAAGGATCGGAGGACCAATGCGCAGCGTGGTAAGTGTCCATAACGTTTATTTAAAGACATAAACTGAACACTACAAAACAATACACGTGAAACGAACGAAACCGAACCAGTACCGTGTGGCAAACAAACACTCACACGGAAAACAAACACCCACAACTCAAAAGTGAAACCCAGGCTACCTAAGTATGATTCTCAATCAGACAACTAACAACACCAGCCTCTGATTGAGAACCATACTAGGCTGAACTCAAAACCCCAACATAAAAAAACACACATAGACTGCCCACCCCAACTCACGCCCTGACCATAATAAATAAAGACAAAACAAAGGAAATAAAGGTCAGAACGTGACAGGAGGAGACAGGTTAAATAATTTTTTCAACCTTGAGGCAATTGAGACATGGATTGTGTATGTGTGACATTCAGAGGGTGAATGGGCAAGACAAAATATTTAAGTGCCTTTGAAAGGGGTATGGTAGTAGATGCTAGGAGCAGCAGTTTGTGTCACAAATTGCAACTGCTGGGTTTATCATGCTCGGCAGTTTCCTGTGTGTATCAAGAATGGTCCAGTACCCAAAGGACATCCAGTCAAGTTGACTCAACTGTTGGAAGCATTGGAGTCAACATGGGCCAGCATCCCTGTGGAACACTTTCAACACCTTTTAGTCGATACGCTGATGAATTGAGGCTATTCTGGGGGCAAAAGGGGTTCCAACACAATATTAGGAAGGTGTATTGAGGAATTTAAATGACAATGCTGTGTCAAGTGGCTTGCTTTCATAGCATTGCATGTGATGAGGCTGGCAGAGTAATTTATGCCTTACTCTTACCCTACTGAAGGTATAGTCCTATATCTCAAACCTGTATTTAAACTAGTCAGGCGTCCTGAGACAGTTACACTTATCTCTTCAATAGAACCCATGTTGATATAACACCAACAATTTCAGAGGATGTTTCAAAGATAGTAGTATAAACATTTTATATACTAGTAAGATGGACATGTACAGGAGAGTGGATGCTGTAAAACAGGGTTCCCCAACTGGCGGCCCACAGGCTGAATTTGGCCCGTGGGTGGTTTTATTTGTCCCCCCAAGTTGTCTGAGCATTAAACCTGTAAAAACTCCAGGAGTTCCAAGTAGCATCCACTCTCCTGGGTAAGAGTAAGACATAAACTGATAATGTGGTCATTGTTCAAAGCCTGTAGTCAGACATCTTGGACAGTATCTTGGTCACAAAGACAACTCCAAGACTACAGAACTTCTACCCTTGGCACCCGCCATTCAGACACATAGATGGAATAAACTGGCTCTGCCCTTGACTATTTTTATTTTTTTATTTTCTTTATTTAACCTTTATTTAACTAGGCAAGTCTGTTATTAAGAACGGTCAGATGTGATTCAGTTTGGATTTGAACCAGGGACTGTAGTGACGCCTCAAGCACTGAGATGCAGTGCCTTAGACCATTGAGACATTCGGGAGCCCCATGCCGTGTGGCGAACAAGGTTTCTCACGCTCTGGCTGATATTAACAAGTCATTGAATGCAGAATTTTAATTAGGCCTGTGGGGCCTCTAGCAGTAGATAAATAAATGAAGGCTAAACTTATTCCAGGCCGCAGATGCTGATGTTAACAAATAGTGTTCACTATTTACCGAATTACCAAGCCGGCTTCTCCAGAATGTAAATATTGTGAGGCGAGAGGTTAGCTGGATTCACGCTTAAACATGAAAGATGGTGAGTGGAAGCTTATCGGCCAGTGAGTGATGGTGAGTTTATTGCCCAATTGACGATGATGAAAATTAACCTCTGGAACATAATTTCCTTCTCATCAGCTTTTAACACATCACGCGCCACCTCATTCATTAATGTCATTAAGTGATGGAGTTATAGGTATTTTCAGTTACACAACCATGCTATTTCAAAAACACTTGAAGATACACTATATACGTATGTGGACACCACTTCAAATTAGTGGATTTGGCTTTTTCATCCACACCCGATGCTGACAGGTGTATAAAATCGAGCACACGGCCATGAAATCTCCATAGACAAACATTGACAGTAGAATTGCCTTACTGAAGAGCTCAGTGACTTTCAACCTGGCACCTTAATAGGATGCCATCTTTCCAACAACTCAGTTCGTCAAATTTCTGCCCTGCTAGAGTTTTCCCGGTCAACTGTAAGTGCTGTTATTGTGAAGTGGAAACATCTAGGTGCAACAACAGCTCAACCGCGAATTGGTAGGCCACAGAAGTTCACAGAAAGGACCCGTCGAGTGTAGAAGCGAGTAGCGCATAAAAATTGTCTGTCCTCAGTTGCAACAGTCACTACCGAGTCCCAAACAGCTTCTGGAAGCAACGTCAGCACAATAACTATTCATAAGGAGCTCCATAATATGGATTTCCACAGCCAAGCAGCTGCACACAAGCCTAAGATCACCATGCGCAATGCCAAGTGTTGGCTAGAGTGGTGTTTAGCTCGCCGCCATTGGACTCTGAAGCAGTGGAAACACGTTCTCTGGAGTGTTGAATCACGCTTCACCATCTAGCAGTCCGACGGACGAATCTGGGTTTGGTGTATGCCAGCAGAATGCTACCTTCCCGAATGCATAGTAATTACTGTGAAGTTTGGTGGAGGGGAGAATTATGGTGTGGGGCTGATTTTCATGATTCAGGCTAGGCCTCTTAGTTCCAGTGAAGGGACAACTTAACGTGACAGCATACAATGACATTCCACATGATTCTGTGCTTTCAACTTTGTGTCAACAGTTTGGGGAAGGCATCTTCCTGTTTCAGCATGACAATGTCCCTGACCACAAAGTGAGGTCCATACAGAAATGGTTTGTCGAGTTTGGTGTGGAAGAACTTGTCTGGACTGCACAGAGCCCTGACCTCAACCCTGTCGAACACCGTTGGGATAAATTGGAACGCCGTCTGCAAGCCAGGCCTAGTCACCCAACATCAGTGCACTATCTCACTAATGCTCTTGTGGCTGAATGGAAGCAAGTCCCAGCAGCAATGTTTCAACATCTAGTGGAAAGCTTTCCCAGAAGAGTGGAAGCTGTTGTAGCAGAAAAGGCGGTACCCTTCTCCATATTAATGCCCATGATTTTGGAACGAGGTGTTCGACGAGCAGGTGTCCACATGCGGTTGCCCATAGAGTGCAGTTGTAACGCTATCCCACCAGACGTCACCTCAAACACGCGCACACAGCCAATCACTTCACCAGACATCACCCCAAACACAGACACATACACCAACACACACACACTCTGCTGCCAATCAACCTTGTTTTCATAACGTTAGTCTGTTTCCACAGAGACGGGGAGAGCTCAGGTGTTTTCATAGTGTGGGGTTTCAATTCCAGCGTTCTAGGGTCTCCCTCAAACAGACACCTGGCCTCCCTGACTGAATGATTGACTGAGGAGCGAGAGAGAGAGATAGTGAGAGATAGGTGTAGAGGTAAACAAAATATTGGAGAATAATCTATGTTACAATAATCTATGTTATAATAATCTATTGTTACATATGTTCATAGACTTTCTATACAGTTCTGACAAAAGGAAGTTGGGGAGCCATAGTCATCTCTTCCCACACACCTATGACTGAATTCTAATCCTCATACTCTCCCTTATAGAGCAATAACTGTTTATTATCTTTTTCTTACATGGGAAATCAAGATTTTGATTGATTGCAGTCACGCTATAGTAGGGATTGATTGAATCTCAATGTTAAATTCAAATTTCCCTACCGTCATGTCTAAGCCAATATGACACCAATGTCGAGGAAAATCAGGAAATCAACTTGATTGGAGGTACACAACACACTCCCTGTCTCCCGTCATAGTGGTTACAGAGAACAGCTATACCGGATTTTTAGTCATAGGGACGTCAGACACATTTTTTGCCCAAACCTAGCTCAAATTCGAGAATTCGTATTAAAACGAGGCTACAGAGTCCATTAGGTGACAATTAGACTTGAATCAATTTGGACGGAATATGTTTGTAGGTGTAACAGTTTTTATTAATTGTATAATTCATCGCTCTCGTGCCCATTTCAGTCCATTAAGAACCAATGATGTGTTAAAGAACATGGACCAACAAATTAGGTTTGTGTGTAGCAGCTAGCTAGTAGCAGGCTAACAGCTGTAGCTAGCTAACATTAGCTAACACCAGTAGATGAGAAGCAAAGGAAGCTAGCTTGCTAGGTATATTTTGCTATGGAAGGTTTTTCATATGGCTAAATTCATCTGTGTAAACTAAATCAGAGCACAAACAAATAAGCTAGCGAACATCCTTGGCTGCTATTATAGACAGTTAGCCAGGTGTAGCTGCAAGCCAACGAGACTGTACCATAGCTGTATAGCACCAACCACAACTCAATTTTGACAATATAGCCTAGCTAGCTACATTCTTCCATAAAGCATAGCTAGCTAGCTGTACAAACTTGTAAATCATAGACATCTATGATTGGTTCAGATTGGGTCCAGACCAAAACGTCCGTGGACGAGATTCTCTAAAAACACTCTACTTTGATACAGCTTCAACTTTTTCATAACAGGTTAGCCGAATATACACAACAGGTTAGGATGATTCACGCAGCAGTTTGGGATACTTAAAGTAGCAGTTTAGGAGAATTGGGTTAAGGTTAGGAAAAGGGTTAGGGTTAGCCTTTTTGGGATAAGGGGCAGCATTTTCACATTTGGATGAATAGTGTGCCCAGAATGAACTGCCTCCTACTCTGTCCCAGATGCTAATATATGCATATTATTATTAGTATTGGATAGAAAACACTCTGAAGTTTCTAAAACTGTTTGAATGATGTCTGTGAGTATAACAGAACTCATATAGCAGGTGAAAACCTGAGAAAAGTCCAACCAGGAAGTGGGAAATCTGAGGTTTGTAGTTTTTCAAAGCTTGGCCTACTCAAATACACAGTGTCTATGGGGTCAAGTTGCACTTCCTTAGTCTTCCACTAGATGTCAACCATCTTTAGAAACTTGTTTCGGGCTTCTGCTGTAAAGGAGGGGGGAATGGGAGCTGAATGAGTCATGGGTCTGGCAGAGTGTCTCAGGCTCGTGACGCGAGTTCCCAACAGAGTTAGATCTCGTTCCACTGCTTTTCTACAGACAATGGAATTCTCTGGTTGGAACCTTATTGATGATTTATGTTCTAAACATCCTAAAAATATATTCCATACATCGTTTGACTTGTTTCTACGACCTGTAACGGAACTTTTTTAGTTTTTGTCTGGACGTAGTGCTCGCGCCTCATGAAGATGGATTACTGGGCTGAACACGCTAGCAACAAGTGGACATAAATTATGGACTTTATGGAACTTTATGGAACAAATAAGTCATTTATTGTCGAACTGGGATTCCTGGGAGTGCTTTCTGATGAAGATCATCAAAGGAAAGTGAATATTTATAATGTTATTTCTAACTTCTGTTGACTCCAACAGGGCGGATATTTCTTTGGCGGATTGGTCTCTGAGCGCTGTACTTTCCATAAAGCTTTTTTGAAATCTGACACAGCGGTTGCATTAAGGAGAAGTCTATCTTTAATTCTGTGAATAACACTTGTATCTTTTATCAATGTTTATTATGAGTATTTCTGCAAAATCACCGGATGTTTTGGAATCAAAACATTACTGCACGTTATGCGCCAATGTAAACTGAGCTTTTTGGATATAAATATGCACATTATCGAACAAAACATACATGTATTGTGTAACATGATGTCCTATGAGTGTCATCTGATGAAGATCATCAAAGGTTAGTGATTCATTTTATCTATATTTCTGCTTTTTGTGACTCCTATATTTGGCTGGAAAAATGGCTATGTTTTTTTGACTTGGCTCTGACCTAACATAATCAAATGTTGTGCTTTCACTGTAAAGCCTTTTTGAAATCGGACACGATAGGTAGATTAACAAGAAGTTTATCTTTCATTTGCTTTATTGGATTTGTTAATGTGTGAAAGTTACATATTTCCCCCAAAAAATGTTTTATTTCGCGCACTGCCTTTTCAGCGGAATGTTGTCGAGGGGTTCTGCTAGCGGAACGCCTGCTCTAGAAAGGTTAGCAAAAATGCTCTCCTAACCTGCTACGAGATTACCAGACTATTTGCATTGTGTGCCCCCCTCCCTAACCCCTCTTTACGCTGCTGCTACTCTCTGTTTATCTTCAAAGCATAGTCACTTTACCTATGCATTCATGTACATACTACCTAAATGGCCCAACCAACCAGTTCTCCCGCACATTGGCTAACCGGGCTATCTGCATTGTGTTCCACCACCCGCTAACCCCTCTTTTTACTCTTCTGCTACTCTCTGTTCATCATATATACAGAGTCACATTAATGATACCTACATGTACATACTACCTCAATAAGCCTGACTAACAGCTGTCTGTATATAGCCTTGATTCTTTTTTTTGAAATGTCTTTTTACTGTTGTTTTATTTCTTTACTTACAAAAACACACACACACACACACACACCAAACAATACTGGGTAAAAAAAGGTATGTGTGAGTCTGAAAACACAGCAGCACCAGAACCCAGTCTCCCATCTACCCATATACTATATCATGCCTGACACCTTCAGATCCTTCAGTTTGACAGCAGCTGGCCCCACTTCCCAGTCTCCGTTGTCTTTGCTTTCACAGATAATTATTGTTACTGTGGCAAAATAATCACACAGACTGAGAACTGTGTTTGTTTTGGAGCTTGTCTGGACTATCAGGTGTCCATCATCAACAGAAATGTTGGGAATGACTTGTCTAGCACCTCAGTCCAGGCCTACCAGTGAAAGCTATACTTAACCTGAACACCTCAGGCTTCTTTTGAAGTACACTCATAGGAGCTCATGTAAAGGAAATATGTAAGAGACCATGTTCAATTAAGGAAAGATAATGTTTATAAAAATATATACTGCTCAAGCTAATTATTGACTGTTACTGAAATGGGGCTCAATCATATGATGTCATCTATGGTGGATAAGACGTCTGTGCTGTTTAGTGCTGAACGATTAACCAAAATGTTGTAATTTTTTTTGTTTTTTACACCACGTCGAATCAATTATTTTAATTCCATTCACCAATTAGTTTTTAGAAGAGATGTAGTCGGGAGTTGTAGTTTCCAATAGGCCAATATTCTACATAGTTAAGTGCAGAAAACGTGATCATTAACTACAATGACCATAATCCATTGCATGCCTACTTGCCCAGCCTGTGTTTCTTTTACATCTGCTACATTAGTTTAATGTGGGCGGAGAGGAAGAGGCAAAGTGAGAGGGATAACTGGACCCTAACCTAGTCTTCTCCAACAGGTGCTGTTTTTTCCTCTTTTTTTGCTAACCAAGTGAGGAGTTTTTTTATGGATGTCAATGAGTGTCAAACAAAATATGCAACGGCTTATTTTCTGTGTGACTTACTCGATCAAATATACTTTTCATATTGCTTAGGGTGTTACAAGTGTACTGATATAAGTAGGACAAGTGACATCCTTTGAGAAAAAAACACTTTATATCGTAGTTGTGCCTGTTGTTCACACGTATATATCTGCCCTTTCATTGGCTAGAATGGTCCCGCCTGATCTTGGCTCCTCCCTACTCCATTTTTGAAGACATTTTATTTTCATTGTTAGAGCGGCGACTAGAGGATCTGGCCAACATAATGGATTATCTGTGGTGTGGGCCAGACATGGAGAGGGAGAGAAGAACGCTAGATCCAGAGGGATAAAGAGCAATTGCTTCTAGATGAAAATACATGATCTAAGTGATTGATAGTTGGTAATCAGCAGTCATAAAAGCATGTATTACTTACTTTGAAGAACTACTAAAATAGTGATTTTGTCAGACAGCATACAGTAGGGAGCAGCTCTATTGAGATGAGATGATGACTTGGAATGAAATAATAGTCATCAAATAAAACAAATGTAATATACACAACAACTGAAATGTTTTATTAATGTAAAGTAATGTGAATAAGTTATGGTTAAAAAGGGATAAGGAGTAATGGGCAGTCACTACCATCATAGGAATTGTATTCATTGTTGTATGTGTTACAGCATTCAATCCATGTAATGCATTATGCATTTAATGTAACTTTTTGAAATCTAAAACGAAATAGAAAAAACTGTGAATATTTGTTAATAGCTGAACTGAAACCGAGTCGCCCTCAAAAAGCCCTAATCCCTCAGCACTAGTAGTTATGTTAGCGAAAGACAGCTGGCTTAAACCCTCATCTACACATCCATATCCCATAACATAAAATGAATACAATTTCATACATGTTGCATGATATTTCATCAATTACCTCAAATAAATCATCTTCACCGAGAATTCAAACTGTAGCTGTACGTAACCCACCAGACCACGTAAGGATATTCAACCCTACTCCTGAGTCACAGTGACGCTATGCAATCATTTCATTCAGGAAGAAAAACAACCGATTCAACAAATGACTGACTAAATTGATTTGGCTTCATTCAATACATATGAGAAAAAACTGCAAGAAAATATGCTAGATTTCAGTAAGTCCCAAGCCCTATATGAATTTAAAAACAACAAAAATCCCAGAATGAACAACCAGTGCTGTCCAGCTGCACTATAATGGACCACCAGCTCTGTCCAGCAGCACTATAATGAACCACCAGCTCCACCAGCAGCACTATAATGAACCACCAGCTCTGTCCAGCTGCACTATAATGAACCACCAGCTCCTCCAGCAGCACTATAATGAACCACCAGCTCTGTCCAGCAGCACTATAATGAACCACCAGCTCTGTCCAGCTGCACTATAATGAACCATCAGAGTGGTGGTCTGTAACGGACCTAGATCTGCACTATAATGAACAACCAGCTCCTCCTTCTGCACTATAATGAACCACCAGCTCTGTCCAGCTGCACTATAATTAACCACCAGCTCCTCCAGCAGCACTATAATGAACCACCAGCTCTGTCCAGCAGCACTATAATGAACCACCAGCTCTGTCCAGCTGCACTATAATGAACCACCAGAGTGGTGGTCTGTAACGGACCTAGATCTGCACTATAATGAACAACCAGCTCCTCCTTCTGCACTATTATGAACCACCAGTGCTGTCCAGCTGCACTACAATGAACCACCAGCAGTGTCCAGCTGCATTATAATGACCCACCAGTGATGTCCAGCTGCACTATAATGGACCACCAACTCTGTCCAGCAGCACTATAATGAACCACCAGCTCCACCAGCAGCTCTTTCATCAACCATCGGCCAATCCATCTGCACTACATTGAACAAGCAGCTCGTCCATCTGCACTATAATGAAGCACCATCTCCATCTGCAATATAATGAACCACCAGCTCCTCCATCTGCACTATAATTGACCACCAGCTCTGTCCAGCTAAACTATAATGAACCACCAGCTCCTCCATCTGCACTATAATGAACCACCAGCTCTGTCCAGCTAAACTATAATGAACCACCAGCTCTGTCCAGCTAAACTATAATGAACCACCAGCTCTGTCCAGCTAAACTATAATGAAAACCAGTGGTGTCCAGCTGCACTATGATGAACAACCAGTGCTGTCCAGCTGCACTATGATGAACAACCAGTGCTGTCCAGCTGCACTATGATGAACAACCAGTGCTGTCCAGCTAAACTATAATGAACCACCAGCTCTGTCCAGCTAAACTATAATGAACCACCAGCTCTGTCCAGCTAAACTATAATGAAACACCAGCTCTGTCCAGCTAAACTATAATGACCCACCAGTTCTGTTCAGCTGCACTATAATGAACATCCAGTGCTGTCCAGCTGCACTATAATGAACATCCAGTGCTGTCCAGCTGCACTATAATGAACATCCAGTGCTGTCCAGCTGCACTACAATGAACATCCAGTGCTGTCCAGCTGCACTATAATGAACATCCAGTGCTGTCCAGCTGCACTATAATGAACATCCAGTGCTGTCCAGCTGCACTATAATGAACATCCAGTGCTGTCCAGCTGCACTACAATGAACATCCAGTGCTGTCCAGCTGCACTATAATGAACATCCAGTGCTGTCCAGCTGCACTACAATGTACATCCAGTGCTGTCCAGCTGCACGATGATGAACAAGCAGTGCTGTCCATCTGCACTATGATGAACAACCAGTGCTGTCCAGCTGCACTATAATGAACATCCAGTGCTGTCCAGCTGCACTATAATAATCCGCTGTCCAGCTGCACTATAATGAACATCCAGTGCTGTCCAGCTGCACTATAATGAACATCCAGTGCTGTCCAGCTGCACTACAATGAACATCCAGTGCTGTCCAGCTGCACTATAATGAACATCCAGTGCTGTCCAGCTGCACTACAATGTACATCCAGTGCTGTCCAGCTGCACGATGATGAACAAGCAGTGCTGTCCATCTGCACTATGATGAACAACCAGTGCTGTCCAGCTGCACTATGATGAACAACCAGTGCTGTCCAGCTGCACTATAATAATCTGCCAGTGCTGTCCAGCTGCACTATAATGAACCTCCAGTGCTGTCCAGCTGCAATACCATAATCCACCAGTGCTGTCCATCTGCATTATAATGGACCACCAGCTCTGTCCAGCTGCACTATAATGGACCACCAGCTCTGTCCATCTGCATTACAATGGACCACCAGCTCTGTCCAGCTGCACAATAATGGACCACCAGCTCTGACCAGCTGCACCATAATGACCCACCAGTGTTTGTCCAGCGGCACTATAATGGACCACCAGCTCTGTCCATCTGCACTATAATGGACCACCTGCTCTGTCCAGCTGCACTACAATAAACCACCAGCTCTATCCATCTGCACTATAATGGACCACCAGCTCTGTCCAGCTGCACTATAATGGATCACCTGCTCTGTCCAGCTGCACTACAATAAACCACCAGCTCTGTCCATCTGCACTATAATGGACCACCAGCTCTGTCCATCTGCACTATAATGGACCACCTGCTCTTCTGTGACTTAATCCAGCTTGTCTTTTAACCTTATCCTGCTTACTTGAAATATGGGGCTCCCTGTGCTGGAAAGACTCCCTAACCTCCACCCACCCACCCTCTCTCTCTCTCTCTTTTTCTATCTCTGCATCCCACTTCATCTTAAGTTACGGAATGGGACACTCACACACATACCCACACACACCCACCCGCACACACCCACACACACCCACAAACATGCATGCACACACACACTCAACAAACAGTCTGAGATTTGAATGTTAATGATGTGGTGAATGAAATGTTCTGTTCTGCAATTCATGTTATTAGATCTTTGTTGTAAAAGCATGAGTGAACCAATGAGGTCTTTTCATTTTAAGATATTATCCAACCAGAACACTGGGAATAATTAATTAACCTCTCCGTGATTGGTGTCCCTATACCAGGATGGTTGTTGCTAATGTGCGCTAATGTGACTAGCATGACGTTGTAAGTAACAGCAAACTTTCTAGGACTTAGACATGTCTTATAAGGGCAGAAAGCTTAAATATTTTTTTATCTAACTGCACTGTCCAATTTAAAGTAGCTTTCACTGTGAAAAAATACCATGCTATTGTTTGAGGAGAGTGCAAAACAACAACAACAAAATAATCACGGCAACCTGTTTGATACATTCACATCTGAAGGTAAATAATGCACTTATATTCAGTAATCTTGCTCTGATTTGTCA
Source organism: Oncorhynchus mykiss (assembly GCF_013265735.2). Lineage (NCBI taxonomy): Eukaryota > Metazoa > Chordata > Actinopteri > Salmoniformes > Salmonidae > Oncorhynchus > Oncorhynchus mykiss. The sequence goes on from NC_048587.1 coordinate 52,509,887, forward strand.
TCCTGAGGGTCTCAGAGATAAAATGTAGCATATTTTTGTTTGATAAAATCCGTTTTATATTCGAATGTAGGAACCGGGTTCTACAGTTTGAACTGCCTGACCATCTAGATGTGTGAAAGTTAGTGTATAAGTTAATGATCCATCATGTATGACATTCCTGGGAGTGTGTAAACTGCAATTTTCTATTACCATAATTTTTGTATGTTCTCTATAGTTATGTAATTGAAAATGTATTAATTGATCAATTCGGCACATTTGGGCAGACTTGATAAAGAATATTGTGCAGTATTGCAATGCTTCGCTGGATCAATCTGAAACTTTGCAAACACACTGCTGCCATCTAGGTGCCAAAATCTATATTGTGCCTAAACTCCTATATTACATTATGGTCTTTCTCTTTGTATTTCAAAGATGTTGGAACAAAACAATATATATAAAATGCCTATTTTTTTGTTTGTATTATCTTTTACCAGATCAAATGTGTTCTATTTTCCTACATTAATTTCACATGTCCACAAACTTCAAAGTGTTTCCTTTCAAATTATAGCAAGAATATGCATATCCTTACTTCAGGTCCTGAGCTACAGGCAGTTAGATTTGGGTATGTCATTTTAGGCGAAAATTGAAAAAAAGAGTCTGATCCTTTTAACCTAATTCAACTGACAAAAAATTGCAGGGTACTTTGCTTCATACAATATATATTTGTGACACTGTGATACAGGTCATGCAAACACAAATAAATAAAACATTCTCAATCTTTTTGAAGACCTCTTTAAATTGATGAGCTATGGACCCTTAAAGTCCATGGAAAGTAGTGAATGGACCTCCATCATATCCTTCCATTCTAAAAAAAGAATCTTCCTGATCAAGTAGCCTCTCTTTAATCCCCTGCCTAGTGCCTACCGCTCACACACACAGCAAACAAACTTTCAAGATAACTCACTTACAGATTAATCATATTGTTTTTGACATATTGTAAAGACATTTTAAAAATCCATGTCAAAACAATCAACTTCACTTGAGCAGTAATCTGATTTAGAGTTTGATTTATTTGTGTTTCCGTGGTTACTTAATAGGAACCCTTCCTCCTATTCAGGCTCAGATGATGACAGTGAAAACATCACCCCAGTGACTGGCCCACAGCTGTGTATATACAACCCAATACATTTCCTCCCTGTCTCCACAGAAAAAAGCCTACAATATGCAGCTATGCAACACTTTAGGTCTGCCCACCTGGATATACAGTGAATGATATGTTGCTATTATATCATGTGATACATATGTTGTGTATCAGGAAAGATGGGTTTCATTATTCCCTGAAACCTGTTACTTTAATCCAGACCTGGGTTCAAATATTATTTTAAATCATTTTAAGTACTTTATCTGGGCATGATTGAGCTTACCTGGAGCATTGGAACCAAAAGAATAGTTACAAAAGGGAAAAACCGTCTGGCACTCCAGACAGACTATAACAACAGATTTCAAATACTATTTGAAGCCAGGTCTGCTTTAATCCCCACTCAAATAATCTAAAGTAGTTCATTACTGGGTGCTGAAGAGGGTATGACATCGCACTGGGTGGCATTAAGCTCTGTCTTTTACTTAGCTCTTACTAACTGTCTTAATTGAACTCTTAAGTGTACGATGCCACTTCAATTCACTTTTTCTTTTTTTGCCAAGTTGCTCTGTTTCAGCCAGAGATCAAATACTGAGCTTGTGTGGAAAGTTTTAATTTAGCTCATAACTCACCCCAGGGAACATATTATGAATCATAATTTAAATTCATCCATTTGTAAAAGTTTTTAATGGTAGTATATTCGTATAACAATGTTTACACTGTGTAGGCCTCAGACTTATTTATCCTGTGTGTCATCCTCAAACCCAATCAAATCAAATTGTATTTGTCAAGCTTCATAAATAACAGGAAATAATAGAAAAGTTAAACACTTTATAGTAAAAGTAATAATAAATACAGAATGAGTAACGTTAACTTGGCTTCAAACACAGGGTACCAGTACCAACTTAATGTGCAGGGGTACAAGGTAATTGTGGTAGATATGTCCATTTAACTGGGAATAAGTGACTAGGTAACAAAAAACAGTAGCAGCAGCGGATGTGATTAGTCCAAAAAGTTTTTTTTAAAGTGTCAATGCAGATATTCTGGGTAGCTATTTGGTTAACTATTTAACTAACTATTTAGCAGTTTTATGGGGTTGAAGCTTTGGGGGTTGAAGCTGTTCAGAGTCTTCTAACAGTAGGAAACTTCTGACCACGTCCAAATCCCACCAGAGAGTTCTGATGAAATTAGTATTTCTGTTTTACAGCCTTGAATTTCCAGAAGCCTCCAGCAGTATGTGGCAGTAAAGATGTCTCTTGTGAAAGACAGGTCCCAAATCTCATAAAGCGGACAATGATGTGAAGGCCTGAGACGCACAGTCCGCATCCCAAATGGCACCCTGTTCACTATACACTGACATTATACACAACTATACAAAACATTAAGAACATCGCTTTTTCCATGACAGGCTGACCAGGTGAATCCAGGTGAAAGCTATAATCCCTTATTGATGTCACTTGTTAAATCCACTTGAATCAGTGTAGATGAAGAGTAGGAGACAGGTTGAAGAAGGATGTTTAAGATTTGAGACAATTGACAATTGATTGTGTATATATGCCATTCAGAGGGTGAACGGACAAGACAACAGATTTAAGTAAACGGGGTATGGTAGTAGGTACCAGGTGCATCAGTATTTATCAAGAACGGCAACGTTGCTGGGTTTTTCACACTCAACAGTTTCCCATGTGTATCAAGAATGGTCCACCACCCAAAGGACATCCAGCTAACTTGATACAACTGTGGGAAGCATTGTAGTCCACATGGGCCAGCATCCCTGTGGAACGCTTGTAGAGTCCATGCCCTGATGAATTGAGGCTGTTCTGAGGTCAAAAGGGGTGGCAATTCAATATTAGGAAGGTGTCCTAATGTTTTTTATTTCTCTTTTTTTTATTATTATTCTTTTTGCATTTTCCAATTACGAACATTCAAAACAAAAGTTAAAAAATTATTAGACAACGATAGGACAAAGTGACAGTAACAGACGAGCGTAACAACAAAAATAAAAATAATTATATATACAAACATACAATAAAAAATAATAATAATGAGACATTGGATCATATGGTCACATATTATACATTACATGTGAAACATTATGTGAAGATTATATAGAGATTCAATCAATGTGATGTGGGGGAGATTCTCCATGTAGTCAATAAAAGGTTGCCAAATTCTGTAAAATGTCTTTAACTTATTCCTCAAGCAGTAAGTGATTTTCTCCAGTGGGATACAACTATTAACTTCTGATAGCCACATTGCAACTGGCAGGGAGGAATCCAATTTCCATTTCAAGGCAATACATTTCTTGGCAATCGCTAGCAATATTTATGTTAGCTTTATAGTATGGCTTTGCCTAAGATTGTTGTTAGTAAAGTTACCCAGTAAGGGAATGCAACCCCGTGAATTGAGGATATGGTATCACATACCCCCTGCCAGAAACCGTGTAGTTTTGAACACTGCCATGTGGAATGGAGGAATGTTCCTTCATGTGAGCCACATCTAAAACATAGGGAGGAGATATCTGGGTTGAACTTGTGCAGTCTAGATGGGGTGATATAGAGCTGATAGAGGAAATTAAACTGGATCAGTCTGTATCTGGAGTTCAAAGTGGATGTAACACCATCCCTGCATAGGTCACTCCATAGACCCTCATCAAGATCAATACCCAGATCTTTTTCCCCATCTAAGTCGGGGTTTATCTAGCCCAGGCAGTGTTAGTCCTGACATAAGAGCATCGTAAACACGGGAAATGGTCTTGAACAGTGGTTGGTCTGCGTGGCAGAGTTGTTCAATAGGTGACATCTTAGGTAGGTTCCATTGTCCCTTGAGAGTCACCCTAATAAAGTTTCGTAGTTGTAGGTAGCTAAAGAAGTCCCTGTTAGACAAGTGGTATTTCTGTTTCAGCTGATCAAAAGACATAATAACTCCCTCCTCACAACAATGTTACAGAAGAGTGATCCCCTTATCAGACCATGGTCTAAAGTTACTATTCTGGAAAAACATAGGGATCAATCTATTGTTCCATAAAGGGGTTTTAGGGGAAAGGAATCACCTCTCGTCCAAACAGCTCATGCAGTTTGCACCATGCCAGGACAGAATGTATGATTAAAGGGTTGTCTGTGATGGTTTTTATAGACTTTCTGTCCCATTTGTAAAACAATTCTGTCCCAGTGTCATCATTTACCTCAAGCTTTTCAATGTTCAACCATGAGGGAGAGGGACCATTGTCAAACCTCTGAGCCAGAAACCTAGACTGTGCAGCCCAGTAGTACATTCTAAAATTGGGGAGGTTTAAGCCCCCTTGACTGTAATCAAGGGTCAGTTTATCCAGGCCAACCCTAGGGGTTTTGCCATGCCAGATAAACCGTCTGGTCAGCTTGTCGAGAGAGGAAAAGAATGCTGCGGGAACAGGGATAGGGAGAGATTGAAACAGATATAGAAATCTGGGCAGAACATTCATTTTAATTACATTGATTCTACCCAGTAGAGTGAGCCGTAAGTCCATACATTTACAAAGGTCACCCTCCACCTTTTGCAACAAACTGGCCAGATTGAGTTTATAGAGGTTGTTCAGATTACCATCTACCATTATGCCCAAAGATGTGAAGCCCATAGGCGACCATCTAAAAGGAAACTTGTGCTTGATGGTATGATGGTCAAAAACAGACAACGGTAAGATTTCGCTTTTATCCAAATTGACTTATATCCAGAGAAAGAACTATAACACTGTAGCAGGATCTACAAGTGAGAGAGGGAGTGTTCTGGGTTTGTTAGAAATAAGATAAGGTCGTCCGCAAAGAGTGATCATTTATGGGTATGGGGGCCCACCTCAAAGCCATGTATGTCAACCTTGTCTGTTCCCCCTATAAAGAGCTAAAGAGGAGGAAGTAATCCCATTGGTAGCAATCCTATCTTTAGGAGATTTGTAGAGTGATTTTATAAAAATGTACAAACACGGTACCTAAACCAAACTTTTCCAAGACGCGAAAGAGGTATGGCCATTCAACCCTATCAAAGGCCTTTTCAGCATCGAGGGAGACTGCGACACTAGGTATTTTGTTTTTGTTAGCAAGGTGAATTATATCAAAGAACCTTCTGAGATTATTGGAGGACAATCTATTAATTATGAAGCCAGTCTGATCTGGGTTGACCAACATTGGAAGACATGACTCCAGTCTCTTAGATAGCATCTTGGTGACCAGTTTACAATTTAATGGCGTCCTAATGTTTTAAACACTCAGTGTACAGGGCACTACTTTCGACCAAGGCCCATTAGGCTTTAGTGTACTACTTTTGGCCAGAGCCCTATGGACCCTGATCAAAAGTAGTGCACTATATAAGGAATTGGGTGCCATTTTGGACATAGCCCCAGTCTCCTTGCTGTATCAAGACTACTGGGCCAATTCAATAATGTTGGCGCAAACAAGGTTTCATTATTAATACACAGTACTATAAACAGGAAAACATACGAATCTGCAGAACTATAATTTAAAACAACAATCAGGGCCAGATTATTTTATGATTTTGGTATTTGTCTTCTTTGTTGACAGTGTTGACTTTGCCTTGCCGTGGCCCTTAGAATTTATTCAGTATACAGGGTAAAGTGTAAGTCTTTATTCTGAGGATAATAAACAGCTTTGTGTTTTGCACTCCCTTTAAACTTAAACCCCAACTCTGCATCCAAGATTCCGACAAGGATCCGTCAATGTAACCATAGTACAGTAATTTGGATAAATAGTGAAGATGAAAGGGGGATTTTGTTCTTACATGCCTTCTAGACTGTTTGCACATTTTTGCTTAAACACCAAAGTCTGGGTGTATAACTACACTCTAAATGCTGTTTTTTGTTTTTGAAGAAAATGTGTATCCTTGCACTCCATTACCATGTTACACAGACAAACCCCAGATCACACAGGCTAAGTCTCGAAAAATATAGAAAAGCTGCTTGATGGATAGTTCTCCTGAATCACTACAAAATCTGTGTGTCTAACTCTTGACTGTCCTCCTGCACAAGGAAGCAGAAACTCTATGAGGTAAGATATGCAGCCATTTCTTCTCTCTCTCTCTCTCTCTCTCTCTCTCTCGCTCTCTCTCTCTCTCTCTCTCTCTCATATAGAAACTCAGCAAAAAAAGAAACGTCCTCTCACTGTCAACTGCGTTTATTTTCGGCAAACTAAACTTGTGTAAATATTTGTATGAACATAACAAGATTCAACAACTGAGACACAAAATGAGCAAGTTCCACCGTCATGTGACTAACAGAAATGTAATAATGTGTCCCTGAACGAAGGGGGGGTCAAAATCATAAGTAATAGTCAGTATCTGGTGTGGCCACCAGCTGCATTAAGTACTGCAGTGCATCTCCTCCTCATGGACAGCACCAGGTTTGCCAGTTCATGTTATGAGATGTTACCCCACTCTTCCACCAAGGCACCTGCAAGTTCCCAGACATTTCTGGGGGGAATGGCCCTAGCCTTCACCCTCCGATCCAACAGGTCTCAGACGTGCTCAATGGGATTTAGATACGGGCTCTTTGCTGGCCATGGCAGAACACTGACATTCCTGTCTTGCAGGAAATCACGCACAGAATGAGCAGTATGGATGGTGGCATTGTCATGCTGGAGGGTCATGTCAGGATGAGCCTGCAGGAAGGGTACCACATGAGGGAGAGGATGTCTTCCCTGTAACGCACAGCGTTGAGAATGCTTGCAATGGCAACAAGCTTAGTCCGATGATGCTGTGACACACCATAACAGACCCTCCACCTCCAAAACGATCCCGCTCCAGAGTACAGGCCTCGGTGTAATCCTCATTCCTTCGATGATAAACGTGAATCCGACCATCACCCCTGCTGAGACAAAACCGCGACTCATCAGTGATGAGCACGAATCCGACCAAATCCTGCACCTCCTGTGCAGGTGTTGTTCCACGTGGTCTGCCACTGCGAGGACGATCAGCTGTCCATCCTGTCTCCCTGTAGCACTGTCTTAGGAGTCTCACAGTATGGGCATTGCAATTTATTGCCATGGCCACATCTGCAGTCCTCATACCTCCTAGCAGCATGCCTAAGGCACATTCATGCAGATGAGCAGGGACCCTGGGCATCTTTCTTTTGGTGTTTTTCAGAGTCAGTCGAAAGGTATCTTTAGTGTCCTAAGTTTTCATAACTGTGACCTTAATTGCCTACCGTCTGTAAGCTGATAGTGTCTAAACAACTATTACACAGTTGCATGTTTATTAATTGTTCATGGTTCATTGAACAAGCATGGGATACAGTGTTTAAACCTTTTACAATGAAGTTCTGTGAAGTTACTTGGTTTTTAAAAATTATCTTTGAAAGACAGTGTCCTGAAAAAGGGACGTTTTTTTTTGTTGCTGAGTTTATTATTATATATATATATATATATACTGCGCCTTGCAAAAGTATTTAAATCATTAGCACCATTAAATCATTAGCACCATTAAATCCATTATTAAAAAATTGAAAGAATTTGGCATCACAACAAACCTAGTCTATTGCATAGTTACAATGTGTAATCATTGATGTCCCAGGAGCAGGAGTGGTTGAAGACGGAACACGGTTGAAGTGTATAATTGTAATACATTCATGCAGACACAGCATCATTCAAATAATGGAGTTAGATACAGTGCCTTGCGAAAGTATTCGGCCCCCTTGAACTTTGCGACCTTTTGCCACATTTCAGGCTTCAAACATAAAGATATAAAACTGTATTTTTTTGTGAAGAATCAACAACAAGTGGGACACAATCATGAAGTGGAACGACATTTATTGGATATTTAAAACTTTTTTAACAAATCAAAAACTGAAAAATTGGGCGTGCAAAATTATTCAGCCCCTTTACTTTCAGTGCAGCAAACTCTCTCCAGAAGTTCAGTGAGGATCTCTGAATGATCCGATGTTGACCTAAATGACTAATGATGATAAATACAATCCACCTGTGTGTAATCAAGTCTCCGTATAAATGCACCTGCACTGTGATAGTCTCAGAGGTCCGTCAAAAGCGCAGAGAGCATCATGAAGAACAAGGAACACACCAGGCAGGTCCGAGATACTGTTGTGAAGAAGTTTAAAGCCGGATTTGGATACAAAAATATTTCCCAAGCTTTAAACATCCCAAGGAGCACTGTGCAAGCGATAATATTGAAATGGAAGGAGTATCAGACAACTGCAAATCTACCAAGACCTGGCCGTCCCTCTAAACTTTCAGCTCATACAAGGAGAAGACTGATCAGAGATGCAGCCAAGAGGCCCATGATCAATCTGGATGAACTCCAGAGATCTACATCTGAGTTGGGAGACTCTGTCCATAGGACAACAATCATTCGTATATTGCACAAATCTGGCCTTTATGGAAGAGTGGCAAGAAGAAAGCCATTTCTTAAAGATATCCATAAAAAGTGTTGTTTAAAGTTTGCCACAAGCCACCTGGGAGACACACCAAACATGTGGAAGAAGGTGCTCTGGTCAGATGAAACCAAAATGGAACTTTTTGGCAACAATGCAAAACGTTATGTTTGGCGTAAAAGCAACACAGCTGAACACACCATCCCCACTGTCAAACATGGTGGTGGCAGCATCATGGATTGGGCCTGCTTTTCTTCAGCAGGGACAGGGAAGATGGTTAAAATTGATGGGAAGATGGATGGAGCCAAATACAGGACCATTCTGGAAGAAAACCTGATGGAGTCTGCAAAAGACCTGAGACTGGGATGGAGATTTGTCTTCCAACAAGACAATGATCCAAAACATAAAGCAAAATCTACAATGGAATGATTCAAAAATAAACATATCCAGGTGTTAGAATGGCCAAGTCAAAGTCCAGACCTGAATCCAATCGAGAATCTGTGGAAAGAACTGAAAACTGCTGTTCACAAATGCTCTCCATCCAACCTCACTGAGCTCGAGCTGTTTTGCAAGGAGGAATGGGAAAAAATGTCAGTCTCTCGATGTGCAAAACTGATAGAGACATACCCCAAGCGACTTACAGCTGTAATCGCAGCAAAAGGTGGCGCTACAAAGTATTAACTTAAAGGGGCTGAATAATTTTGCACGCCCAATTTTTCAGTTTTTGATTTGTTAAAAAAGTTTGAAATATCCAATAAATGTCGTTCCACTTCATGATTGTGTCCCACTTGTTGTTGATTCTTCACAAAAAATACAGTTTTATATCTTTATGTTTGAAGCCTGAAATGTGGCAAAAGGTCGCAAAGTTCAAGGGGGCCGAATACTTTCGCAAGGCACTGTACACCTGGTCTTGGATATGGCTGAAAAACAACTTGCTAAATAGCGATTTTCGTAAATTAACTTTATGACAAAAATTATGCACAATAGTTTATCTCTACATTAACTAACATATTCCTATCAATTGTAAAAATAAAAAAAAAATGGATTGACTCATTATGACGTTATAACTACTTACAGCCATTGTTGCTGAAGAAAGTCACCAGGGACGGGTGGCTCGAGTCAATTTCGTCATTGGAACCATGGGATATGATTGGTCATGTAAAAACCTTGAGACCCAAATGCTCTAAGTGCTTTAAATCCCCCTTGTGGTGGGTACCTACCTCTAAGTCTCGCGGTGTAAGCTCGCAACTTTTAAAGTAGGAACCACTATAAGGCAACAAAATAGGAAAAATGCTAAGGGGTGAATACATTTTACTGTTCAAAAGTTTGGGGTCACTTACAAATGTCCTTGTTTTTGAAAGAAAAGCTAATTTTTTCTCCATTAAAATAACATCAAATTGATCAGGAATACAGGGTACACATTGTTAATGTTGTAAATGACTATTGTAGCTGGAAACAGCTTTTTTTTTTTTTTATAGAATATCTACATACGTCTACAGAGGCCCATTATCAGCAACCATCACTCCTTGTTCCAATGGCATGTTGTGTTAGCTAATCCAGGTTTATCATTTTAAAAGGTTAATTGATCATTAGAAAACCCTTTTGCAATTATGTTAGCACAGCTGAAAACGGTTGTCCTGATTAAAGAAGCAATAAAACTGGCCTTCCTTAGACTAGTTGAGTGTCTGGAGCATCAGCGGGTTCGATTACAGGCTCAAAATGGCCAGAAACAAAGAACTTTCTTCTGAAACTCATCAGTCTATTCTTATTCTGAGAAATGAAGGCTATTCCATGTGAGAAATTGCCAAGAAACTGAAGATCTCATACAACGCTGTGTACTACTCCCTTCACAGAACAGCACAAACTGGCCCTAACCAGAATAGAAAGACTGAACAAGAGGACAAGTACATTAGAGTGTCTAGTTTGAGAAACAGACATCTCACAAGTCCTCAACTGGCAGCTTCATTAAATAGTACCTGCAAAACACCTGTCTCAAAGTCAACAGTGAAGAGGCGACTCCGGGATGCTGGCCCTTACCCTCTAATCACTCTGTGTGACACTGATTTAGCCCACTGCAGTAAAGTTAATAAAGTCTTGAGGTTCTGCTCGCCTCAGTTAGAATACTTCATGATAAGCTGTAGAACATAGTATTTACCAGGAAGGATTTCATCTCTATTTTTCGTAGGTGTCTATTTACCACCACAAACCGATGCTGGCACTAAGACCACACTCAACGAGCTTTATAAGGCCATGAACATACAAGAAAATGTTTATCCAGAGGTGGTTCTCCTAGTGGCCGGGGAATTTAATGCAAAAAAACTGAAAAAACTGAAATCCGTTTTGCCTAGTTTCTACCAGCATGTCACATGTGCAACCAGAGGGGAAAAAACTCTAAGTTACCTTTACTCTACACTGAGAGACGTGTAAAAATCCCTCCCTCGTCCTTCATTTGGCAAATCTAACCATAACTCTATCCTCCTTATTCCTGCTTACAGGCTTATTCCTGCTAAACAGGAAGTCAGTGAAGCGCTCAATGCAGAAGTGGTCCGATGAAGCGGATGCGAAGCTACAGGACTGTTTTGCTAGCACAGACTGGAATATGTTCCGGGATTCATCTGATGGCTTCATTAATTAGTGCATTGATGACGTTGTCCCCACAGTGACCCCACAGTACATATCCAACCCAGAAGCCATGGATTACAGTCAACATCCACTCTGGTGCTCTCATGCATGTTTCAGTGTTATTTGCCTCGAAGCGAGCATAGAAGTAGTTTAGCTCATATGGTAGGCTCTTGTTACTGGGCGGCTCTCGGCTGTGCTTCATTCTGTAATGGTTTGCAAGCGCTGCCACAGCCGACGAGCATCAGTGCCGGTGCAGTAGGATTTGATCTTAGTCCTGTATAGACGCTTTGCCTGTTTGATGGTTCGTCAGAGGGCATGGCGGGATTTCTTAAAAGCTTCCGGGTTGGAGTCCCGCTCCTTGAAAGCGGCAGCTCTAGCCTTTAGCTTAATGCAGATGCCGTCTTTAATCCATGGCTTCTGGTTGGGGTATATACATACAGTCACTGTGGGGATGACGACATTTATCGATGAAGCCAATGACTAATGTGCTGTATTCCTCAATGCCATCGGAGGAATCCCATAACATATTCCAGTCAGTGCTAGCAAAAGACTCCTGTAGCTTAGCATCTGCTTCATCTAACCACTTTTTTATTGATCTAGTCACTGGTGCTTCCTGCTTAAATTTTTTCTCGTAAGCAGAAATCAGGAGGATAGAATTATGGTCAGATTTGCCAAATAGAGGGCAAGGGAGAGCTTTGTATGCGTCTCTGTGTGTGGAGTATAGGTGGTCCAGAGTTATTTTTCCTCTGGTTGCACATTTAACATGCTGATATAAATTTGGTAAAATGGATTTAAGTTTCCCTGCATTAAAGTCCTTGGCTACTGGGAGCGCTGCCTCTGGGTGAGAGTTTTCTTGCTTGCTTATGACGGAATACAGCTCATTCAATGCTGTCTTAGTGCCAGCCTCTGACTGTGGTGGTATGTAAACAGCTACAAAGAATACAGATGAAAACTCTCTCTGTAGGTAGTGTGGTCTACAGCTTATCATGAGATACTCTACCTCAGGCGAGCAATAGCTTGATACTTCAGAAATCGTGCAGCTGTTGTTCACAAAAATAAATAGTCCGCCACCACTTGTCTTACCAGACACCACTGTTCTATCCTGCCGGTACATCGTAGAACCAGCCAGCTCTATGTTGATATTGTCGTCTTTCAGCCACGACTCCGTGAAGCAAAATCATTTACAGTTTTTAATGTCCCGTTGGCAGTTTAATCATCCGCCTAACTCGTCGATTTTACTCTCCAAAGATTGCTTGTTTGCCAGTAGAATTGAGGGTAGTGGGGGTTTATTAGATTGCCTACGAATTCTCAGAAGGCAGCCTGCCCTTTGGCCTCTCTTTCTCCACATCCTCACAGATCACGAGGATCGGGGCCTGTTCCCGAGGAAGCAGTATATCCTACGCACCGGGCTCATCAGATTTGTGAAAGGAAAAAAAGGATTCTGCTAGTCTTTTGAGAGAAATCTCAGTCCTGATGTCTAGAAATGATTTTCTAGACATTTTCTAGATATGGTAGCGGCAACATTATGTACAAAATAAGTCAAAAAATAAGTTACAAACAAAGCCAATAAACGAACAAAAAAACACAATCAGCTGTGGGCACATAAAACATGCACCTTTTTCTCCGGTGCCATCAAACTCTTTACCTCCTCCAAGCTAATCAGTAAGCTAAGTACCCAGGGACTGAACACCTCCCTCTGCAACTGGATCCTGGAACTTCCTGTTGGGCCACTCCAGGTGGTAAGGGTAGGCAACAACCCATCCACCACGCTGACCCTCAACACAGGGGCGCCTCAGGGCTGCGTGCTTAGTCCCCTCCTGTACTCTGTTCACCCACGAGATTTGGCATGGGTAGTCAGATCCTCAAAAATGTATACAGCTGCACCATCGAGAGCATCCTAACTGGATTGCCTCACCACTTGGTATGGCAACTGCTCAGCATCCGACCGCAATGGCGCTACAGAGGGTAGTGCGTATGACACAGTACATCACTGGGTCTGAGCTCCCTGCCATCCAGGACCTGTCAGAGGAAGGACCTAAAAATTGTCAAAGACTCCAGCCACCCAAGTCATAGACTGTTCTTTCTGCTACCGCATGGCAAGTCTGGGACAAAAAGGAACCTTAACAACTTATACCCCCAAGCCTGTTGAACAGGCTTGGGGGTATAGCCTGCTGAACAGTTAATCAAATAGGCATCAAGTAATCAAGTAGGCTCAATGTACACTCAGTGGACTATAACCACACACCCACACATATTACACTGACACTCCAACACACACACAAACATGGACAAACACACAAAACACACACACACATACATTCACATTCCTTCACACTCTTCTCATAACCAGATTGGCCAGACGGAAGGCACTCCTCAGTAGAAGGCACATGACAGCCCTCTTGGAGTTTGCCAAAAGTCACCTAAAGACTCTCAGACCATGAGAAACAAGATTCTCTGGTCTGATGAAACCAAGATTGAACTATTTGTCCTGAATGCCAAGCGTCACATCTGGAGGAAACCTGGCACCATCCCTACGGTGAAGCATGGTGGTGGCAGTATCATGTTGTGGGGATGTTTTTCAGAGGCAGGGACTGGGAGACTAGTCAGGATCGAGGGAAAAGATGAATGGCGCAAAGTACAGAGGGATCCTTGATGAAAACCTGTTACAGAGCACTCAGGACCTCAGACTGGGGTGAAGGTTAACCTTCCAACAGGACAACAACCCAAAGCACACAGCCAAGACAACAGAGGAGTGGCTTCGGGACAAGTCTCTGAATGTCTTTGAGTAGCCCAGCCAGAGCACGGACTTGAACACGGTCGAACATCTCTGGAGAAACCTGAAAATAGCTGTTTATTAACACTCCCCATCCAACCTGACAGAGCTCGATAGGATCTGCAGAGAAGAATGGGAGATGCTCTGCTAATACAAGTGTGCCAAACTTGTAGCGTCATACCCAATAAGACTTGAGGTTGTAATGGCTTCAAAAGGTGCTTCACCTCAGGGTCTGAATACTTATGTAAATGTTATATTTCATTTTTTGTGTGTAGATTGATGAGAGAAAAAAAATATTCATTACATTTTAGACTAAGGCTGTAAAGTAACAAAAATTTGAAAAAGTCAAGGAGTCTGAATACTTTCCAATTGCACTGTATCTTCGTTATTGTTATTGTTATATTTGTTTAGTTTATATAGCAAATTTTTCTTACTTACCTTTTTAAAACTACATTGTTGGTTAAGGTGTCATAAGTCAGCATTTCACGATAAGGTCTACAACTGTTGTATTCGGCGCATGTGACAAATAACATTTGATTTGATTATCTTTCTCTCCCTCATTGCATTCCTCCATCCTGATGGCAATGATGTGATTTGACCCACGGCATCCGCGGGGCGGCATGGGAGCCGGGAAGGACCCTCCTATTGCCTCTCCTTTTTTAGGAAAGTCAAAAAGGCAGGGGGCACCCCCTGTATTGTGGGGGCATCTGGCATTAGTAATACAGCCCTGTGTAATGGTCTCTGTGGTATCTGTCCTCTTTCTCGACCAGTGAGCTGTGCACCCTTGAAGCACTGCCCAGGCATTCTCATGCTAATACACAAATGGCTGACAGCAGATGGGAAACATTTGGTTCTTGTTCACTTGTAAAGTAATAATGTGCCTGTTACCATTATTTTACTTTCTGCTCTTCCGCTCTGTATTATAAAACAGAGAGACAGAAAGTTTACAATGGAGGCCATCTTCTTAGGTGGCCTGACGCAGAGAGAGGGTTGAGTTTACGTGTGACTGTTGGGAAATGGAAAATCTAAGGAGAGTGATGGAGAGACAGTCCCAATCGTTCTCAGGTTGACTCAGTCGGAAAAAAAAACATTTTAGCTCCAGAACAAGGGTAAACCACAGTCATTGAATTATACTATAAGGAAAATGTTAACAATGACTTAATAAAACTGTGTGTGTATGTGTGTGTGTGTGTGTGTGTGTGTGTGTGTGTGTGTGTGTGTGTGTGTGTGTGTGTGTGTGTGTGTGTGTGTGTGTGTGTGTGTGTGTGTCTGTTTTTGTTGAACTATCCTTGTGGGTACTAAAAGACATTCGGATAAGTGGGGTAATTTTGTCGATCCCCATGAGGTAAAATGCTATTTTAGGTTTAGGGGTTAGGTAAGGGTTACAATTAGGATTAAGGTTAGGTATAGGGTTAGGGGTTAGGTATCATTTTAGGGTTAGGGATTTGGGGTTAATGTTAGGTTTAGGGTTAAGGTCAGGGTTAGGTTAAGTGTTAAGGTTAGGGAAAATATGATTTTGGATGGGAATCAAATTGTTGGTCCCTAGGAGCATAGCAATATCTAACTATGTGTGTGTGTGCATGCCATGCGAGTGTGTGTGAAAGCCCCTGAGAAAAGGGAAATTGTACCCTCCCTACTGCGATTTTATTGGTTCCTGACATCACATAGGCTACCTTTGCTAAAAGTTTAAGCAGACTAATTGGCTGAAGACATGACATTGTTTACTCCACATTGCAGTTGTCTGATGTTTTCAGAAGTTTGATACAACAACTGCAATGTGGAGTAGACAGAGGTGCTGAAGTTACCATTGCCTCGTCTTTTTGACCTGGCATTACACATGGACATTTCATTTAAACAATAAACAAACATAACCTAAGTGTCATCTTTTAGTCGTGGCTAGGCTACTTATAATGCTGTTTTGTTAATAAAGGATTCGTTTTATGCGGGACTGCCAGCCTATATAAACAACATTCGACATTTAGAATTGCACTGCATATTCGACAGTTTTTGTTTTATGTTGACATAGACCTACACTATTATTTATTATAGTGTACAGCTCGAGCTCTGGGACACATGTGAGAGTTATTTTGGTGTGACGCGTGTGCGAGGTCTAATCCTCTGCTGGATGCGGAGCAAGCTCAGGTAGCCTAAGAGCTGTCCTCTCTATTTCTTAATGGCAAGACCCAAGAATGTCTGCTTAGCATGGCTGTGGCTCCTGAACCGGCGACCCAAGGACCGTTATGGCTTTTAGAACAGTCTATTCGGACCCCCTGTCCCGAAGCATTTTCAAGAAATTCGTGGTTATGCTGTGTTCTCTCCTCACCTCCATGTACCTCCTCCACTGCCTCACGGACCGCTGTAGCAGCATGCCCACGCCGGTGAAAGCCTCCAGCCAAGTCGTGGGCTTTTTCGCATCGGAACTACAAGACTTGATGTCGCTGAGGAGGAAAAGACTGTTAAAGAAATGGACCACGGAGTCCAAGGTGCGCTTGAGCTACGAGAGCGCTGACGACACTAAACGGATCTCTGAGGACTCACGGTTCGACGATACTGATAAGGGACAGGTTTTGTACGAACCGGTGGACAGCGATAGCGAGAACCGGGAATTGTCGCGTGATATCCAGCTTTCATTGGATGACATCGTTTCTTCGAAGAGATTGTCACACCGGTTTACAGTGAAGACGGGAAGTACCGGTAAACTCAGTCCACTTGGAGAGGGGAGAAAGGAGCTGCCCCAGGCGCTGATCATCGGGGTGAAGAAAGGAGGGACGCGCGCGCTACTCGAGTTCCTCCGCGTGCATCCAGACATCAGAGCCGTGGGAGCCGAGCCGCACTTCTTCGACCGTAACTACGAGAACGGACTGGAGTGGTACAGGTAAATGTAAATATATATATTTTTAAATATAGGTGAAATAATTATACTTTTTTATTGTTATTATTATTATTATTATTATGAGTAGTATTAGTATTAATATTATAATATTATGTGCAGCCTATGCCTTATGTATACTTTTCCCAAACTAACTGCTGAGTTAAATAGTATTTGCTGAAAAGTTTTAAAAGTTGTGCTGTTAAATGCAACGCCAGTGCCTTTCACTGGCAACACTTGTTCACCATTGGGATAATACAAATGGCCCCAGTTTTATAGCATGCTTCTTTGCTATTACTTCATTGCATTTTCTATTTGGACAACCTGGTGCTCTATAGTTCTACTTTATTCAGCTGTTCAACCAGTGTCAATGTTGTGGGAAAGCTCTAATCACACCAAAATATATCTTATAATTCACTACTGATTCATTCGATATTTTCTGTAGCCTAAAATGAACACTGCATAGTTATGACCTATAGACTAACGAGATGGTTGTCCTACCCAATTAGATATTGTTTACATGTTCAACAGTAGTTTACATGCCTAAGTAGCCAATCTAAGCAATAAGTAAATATTTTATTAATTTATCAAAACTTATCTTGGTGAAATTCGTTAAACGAAACTACTGTCTAGGCTTAATGGCAGAGCTCTGCTATGATATCACCTTGTAAAATGTATCGAAATATATGACTATTAACATAAATTAAGACACTTTCCATATGAAATAAAGTATATACATCCAATGTAAAAAATGGACCTAATTGCTGTCTTGTAAAGAATTTAAATTATTATTATTTTTTATTTTAATTTTAAATACAATAGAACAACTGTTTTTCATAGGCCTTATTCAACATCACCAACAGTTGAATTGGGAGCTAAAAGTACAAATTTTCAATTTCAAGGATTATATGGAAGAGGCCCAGATTTAAGTAACAAGCAAAGTACCGCTTCCAAAGTGAGTAGCACTTTATTAAAGTGCTGATGGAGTAGGGTCAATGTCTGACCTGAAATAAATATTCTGAACAAACTCTAGATACACATAATTACACACAAACACTTGCTTCCCCTCAATCCCCTCTCTTCTTTGAGAGTTATCGTATTTTATCTCACTTTTCTCTCTCTGTGTTAAATGGATTTGTGATTGATTTTTATCAGTAGCTTCATGTTCTTGTGTGTGTGTGTGTGTGTGTGTGTGTGTGTGTGTGTGTGTGTGTGTGTTCTCTCTCCAGGGGAAAGTGTCTCTCCCCTCTCACTGTGTCTGTGTGTAACGGGGCATTGCCGACACTGCAGCTCTGTTAGTAAGAAGGATTAGGGTTGAAAAACGGATTAGGGTTATAATGAAGTTACCTGAGTGTCTCCAGAGTTATAATTCACCTTTTGATTGAGGTAACACCAAGAAGCTCACTTTAAAAGCCTGGAGAATCTTCTGCTCTCACCCGGGCCCCTCCCTCTAACTCCCCCAAACTCCCCTTCCAGCCTCAGCCCCCTCTCATACATTAGCACTCCTACCCTCTCCCCACACACAGATACATCCCTCTTTGTGCCTGAGAGTGAATACTCTATATTTTGGCCATCACTCTTTCTTTCTTTTAAAGAAAAGCTACAACAATGTGACTGACTAGTCAACCTGACGGAGTGGATCTGCTGTGCGGAGGAACACTCCTGTCAACTCTGTTTCAGGGAGTCTGAGAGAGAGACCCTTTATTAATGGTCTTTGTGTGTGGACGCTTTTGATAGGAAGTACCAAAAAGCTCTGGAAATGTTTTCCTTCTCTTTTTTTTGTCTTTTGAACTGCTGAATGGAATGGCAAAAAAAAAAAATCTACAGATTATATAACAGACAACAATTTGATGAATGTGTGCAAATGAATAAGAAATAAGGAAACAAACGGACCCTGCGCTATTCATTCATTCCACTTGTCAAGACACTGTTAATTCATTCCACTTGTCAAGACACTGTTAATTCATTCCACTTGTCAAGACACTGTTAATTCATTCTACTTGTCAAGACACTGTTAATTCATTCTACTTGTCAAGACACTGTTAATTCATTCCACTTGTCAAGACACTGTTAATTCATTCCACTTGTCAAGACACTGTTAATTCATTCTACTTGTCAAGACACTGTTAATTCATTCCACTTGTCAAGACACTGTTAATTCATTCTACTTGTCAAGACACTGTTAACTTGTTATGGCTGCAATCCCCCTATTGGGATAAGTGTCATCAACAACCGCTGAATTACATACATTCAATAAATATTACTACAAATATTTATATTCATGAAATCACAAGTGCAATATAGGAAAACACAGTTTAGCCTTTTGTTAATCCACCTGTCGTTTCAGATTTTGAAATTATGCTTTACAGCGAAAGCAATCCAAGCGTTTGTGTAAATATATCGATCGCACGACAAAACATTAAGTTCACTTCGCATCAGGAAGCTTGGTCACGAAAATCAGAAAAGCAATCAAATTAATCGTTTACCTTTGATGATCTTTGGATGTTTTCACTCACGAGACTCCCAGTTACACAACAAATGTTCCTTTTGTTCCATAAAGATTATTTTTAGATGCCTCCGTTTGTTTGTCCGCGTTATGTTCAGAAATCCACAGGAAAGAGAGGTCACGACAACGCAGACGAAAATTCCAAATAATTTCCATAATGTCCACAGAAACATGTCAAACGTTTTTTATAATCAATCCTCAGGTTGTTTTTAAAATATATAATCGATAATTTATCAACCGCAAATGTCTTTCACAGTAGGAGAGGGATAAACAATAGCTGTCCAAATTCTGTTGCGCGAGCAAAACTCATGTGACCACTTGACGCGATGTTATCGTTCTGGCTCATTTTTCAAAATAAAAGCCTGAAACTATGTCTGAAGACTGTTGACACCTCGAGGAAGCGATAGGAAAAGGAATCCGGTTCATATCCTTTTAAATCCAGCAAAGGGAGGCTATGGAACATGGAGTTTTCAAAATAGAAGCAACTTCCTGTTTTGTTTTTCCTCAGGGTTTCGCCTGCAATATCAATGCTGTTATACTCACAGACAATATTTTGACAGTTTTGGAAACTTAAGAGTGTTTTCTATCCAATACTAATAATTATATGCATATATTAGCAACTGAGACTGAGGAGCTGGCCGTTTACAATGGGCACCTTTTCATCCAAGCTACTCAAAACTGCCCCTGCAGCCATAAAAAGTTAATTCATGCTACTTGTCAAGACACTGTTAATCAGAGGTGTGGACTCGAGTCACATGACTTGGACTCGAGTCAGATTCGAGTCACAAATATGATGACTTGCAACTCGACTTTGATTTGAACACCAATGACTCGTGACTTAACTTGGACTTGAGCCTTTCGACTCGAACTGACTTGATACCCTTCCCAAGCCCAAATATACTGTATAAAAATTATGCTATTAAAAAAGTGTGCAGTGCATCAACTCTTAATTTAATGGATTACAGTTTGAATCGGACAGCAGCCAATCAAATTGGGCCAGCTGAGAAAAAGTTGCGCGTGGAAGTGCAGAGGAATGTCTGTGAGTGAACTCAGATGGAGCCCTTGGAAAGATGATAGCCAAAATTATTATTTGCGGATATAAAGACTACACTGAAAAATATATAAAGACTACATCACTGTGAATAATTCAGGCTGTTGTGGAGGCAAAGGGGAGTCCTACCCAGTACTAGATAGGTGTACCTAATAAAGTGTACAGTAATGTCAAATCTGAAAACATGTTCTGGAAAAGCGGTACATGGGACCATAGAAACAGTGTCTGATAAAGAATGATGATGAAATATTACATCCATAGATAATGTAGTCCAATTGGTTCATGTTCCACAGTAATTGGTGTAAATGGATCTCGTTATCCTGAAACTTTCATGATTTTATTAACTTGGAATATTGTTTGTTAGTTTCCATAAAACTATGCATTAAGAGTAATGCAACAGTTACTTATCATTTTGAGCAGTTGTATCAATTGATAGTCAGATCACTGTAATGAAATTAATAGACAGTCATCTCAGATGTAATGTGTGAATTGCATTTTGAAATGGTAATACTTTGACGTTAAGTTGTGTCATTTTTTTGAACAGGTTCAATTAACAAATTGTCTGAGCTTTATGTGTATTGTATCCAATCAATTGGAAAAAGTGTTAGAGTTTTGAAAAAATAGCATTTTGATCATTGGTTGTGAGTTTTGTGTTTGGAGTTTTGAAAAATGACATCAAAGTTCCAAAATTAGTGCTAAAGTGATTGTAAAAAACTGTAATTCATTCTACTTTTCAAGGCACTGTTAATTAATTCTACTTGTATTGACACTGTTAATTCACACTACTCGTCAAGACACTCTTAATAATCCTACATCGTTTGAGTATTGTTTCACAATTCTAGACCATCTTTCTACAACTGTTTTCGTTATAGAAAGATGGTCTCGGTGGTAGTGGGAGCAAGGCCATGGTTTTGTATAGATATTCACTGTGGCCAATTTTGCTGGATTTATGTGATTATTTTCATTACTGTGTGTGTGTGTATGTGTGTGTGCGTGCATGCATGCGTGTGTATGTGTGTGTGTGTGTGTGACGTGGCAACAACAACAACTAGCCGTCTGTGTTCATCCTACTTCCCCAGTGGAAACATAGACAGACATATTGAAGCCCCCAAGTTCACAAGTAACGTTCTCATTGTTTGTGTAGGAGTTCCCAAGATATATCGTCATTATTTGCATCATATTTAATAGAAAATACATAGTATACTCCACCCCATAGTATACTCCATCTCATACACAGTATACTCCATCCCATACACGGTATACTCCATCCCATAGTATTCTCCATCACATACATTGTATAGATCCCATAGTATACTCCATCCCAAAGTATACTACATCCCATAAATAGTATACCCGATCCTGTAGTATACTCCATCACATAATATACTCCATCTCATACATAGTATACTATATCCATAATATACTCCATCACATGGTATACTCTATCCCATAGTATACACCATCAAAAAGTGTACTCTATCCCATTGTATACTCTATCCAGTATTAAAACTATATTCCAGTGTATACTACATCTCATACTTAGTATACTCCATCCCAATCTTAGTAAACTCCATCGATCCCATAGTATTCTATATCCCATAGTATACTCCATTCCATAGTATACTCTATCCCATATAATCCTCTATCTCATATAGTATATAATTTCTCCAAGCCATACTTAGTATACTCCATCCCATACATAGATTACTATATCCCATAAAATACTCTGTCACGTGGTATACTCTATCCCATAGTATAATCCATCTCATACATTGTGCTACATCCCATACTTAGTATACTGTATCCCATTGTATACTCTATCCCATAGTATACTCCATTCCATAGTTTACTATATCACATATTATACTCTATCCAATAGTATACTCCATCTCATACATAGTATACTCCATCTCATACTTAGTATACTCAATCCCATACATAGTATACTACATCCCATAATATACTCCATCACATGGTATACTCTATCCCATAGTATAATCCGTCTCAAACATAGCATACTTCATCCATACTTAGTATACTCCATTCAATAGATAGTATACTCCGACCCATAGTATACTCTATCCGATAGTATACTATATCACATAGTATATTCCATTCCATAGTATCACATAGTGTATATTTCTCTCTCTCACTGACGTACAGTATGGTCTCTCTGGGTGTTTGATATAGATGCAATACTATGGCTCAGTTGATTTATCTGATTTTCCTTGGCATAAAGGTGCTGGTCTACTGGTCTACTGGAAAACACAAAGCTGCATTGAAGTACCCAGAACAGTGCTGGACAGGGTGGTAACAGATCCCCAGAGGGAGAGAGAGAAGCGATTCCCAAACCTTCCATTAAAAAGCCTATAGAGAGATGAACCTGGAGAAGAGTCCCCTAAGCAAGCTGGTCCTGGGGCTCTGTTCACAAACACAAACAGACCCCACAGAGCCCCAGGACAGCAACACAATTAGACCCAACCAAATCATGAGCAACAAAAAGATAATTACTTGACACATTGGAAAGAATTAACAAAAAATACAGAGAAAACTAGAATGCTATTTGACCCTAAACAGAGAGTACACAGTGGCAAAATACCTGACCACTGTGACTGACCCAAAATGAAGGAAAGCTTTGACTATGTAAAGAGTGAGCATAGCCTTGCTATTGAAGAAGGCCACCATAGGCAGACCTGGCTCTCAAGAGAAGACAAGCTATGTGCACACTGCCCACAAAATGAGGTGGGAACTGATCTGCACTTCCTAACCTCCTGCCAAATGTATTACCATATTAGAGACACATATTTACCTCAGATTACACAGATCCACACAGAATTTGAAAACGAACCCAATTTTGATAAACCATCTACTGGGTGAAATACCACTGTGTGCCATTACAGCAGCAAGATTATTGACCTGTTGCCACAAGAAAAGGGCAACCAGTTTTCTTTTTTGTGCCTTTATTTAACTAGGCAAGTCACTTAAGAACAAATTATTATTTTCAATGACAGCCTAGGAACAGTGAGTTAACTGCCTTGTTCAGGGGCAGAACAACAGATTTTTACCTTGTCAGCTCAGAGATCTGTTCTTGCAACATTTCAGTTACAAGTCCAACTCTTTAACCACTAGGCTTCCTGCCCCTCCTGGAGTTTTAAATGTTGTATATTGTAAATGCAACCCATATTTATGTTTTTTTTTTTTTTGTCCTTCAAATATTTACACATAATATGACATTTGAAATGTCTTAATTCTTTTGGAACATTTGTGAGTGTAATGTTTAATGTACATTTTTATTGTTTATTTAACTTTTGTTTATTATCTACTTCACTTGCTTTGTCAATGTAAACATATGTTTCCCATGCCAATAAAGCTCTTAAATTGAAATTGAATTGAATTGAGAGAGAGAGAAAGAGTGAGAGATAGAGAGACCTCCTGAGCATGAGCCCCTGCCCATGTCAGGGTTGTAAAGTGATCCCACTGGAGGAATGTAACCCACCAACACCACACACACACTTCGTAAAGTGATTATCATGGAGTATAATTGTATAACGGGACACAAGGCCCCTCAACTCCCGCTGGAGAAATGTAACCCAACACCGCACACACACACACACACACACACACACACACACACACACACACACACACACACACACACACACACACACACACACACACACACTTCGAACCTACACAACCACCCCTGCACACCCCTAGGAGGCCCCCATATAGAGGAGGCAGCGTAGGTTTTGGCCACAGTCCTGGCTGTCAGCAGCTGCTCCCTGGCATGTAGGGAATGGGAGGGTGAGGACAGGCAGCAGGTACAGGTGCTCCTCAGACACCCTCAGAATCCCCCGACACTCATACCTGATGTTTTCTCCTAACTGACGGTCTGACGGATCAAGGCAACCAAAATAACAACCTGTTTGTTGTCTCTCCATCCGTCTGTCATTCGTCCCCATGGGGGTCTAAGGATAACTTTGGTACAAATGTCCGAAGCCTGGGACCCCTGAGAGGCTGTGATAAGAGAAAGTATAATTGATCAGGGTTAGTGTTAGGGCAGCGAGGGCCACCTAGATGGCTACCAACAGAATGTGCCCCCTCACAGAGTTCAGAAGTCACTATAGCAGACAGCAGATGGCCATGTTGGGAATAGAGTTACACTTCTTGCTGCATTCTGCTTATTGTTTATTTGCTTTGGAGATTTGCATACATTAGTCAGACAGAAACCCTTTCTGAACTTTAGACCACTTCAGTTAAAGCCTTCGACCTACAAGTCAGCAACACATTACCACTGTAAGGCAATATGTGTAACTCCTAAATAGAACGATAGTGATTTACCGGTTCCCTTTCAGTCAATCAATCAATCAATCAATCAATCAATCAATCAAATGTAGTTGTAAAGCCCTTTTTACATCAACAGATGTCACAAAGTGCTGTACAGAAACCCAGCATAAAACCCCAAACAATGTAGATGTAGAAGCACGGTGGCTAGGAAAAACACCCTAGCAAGGCAGGAACATAGGAAGAAACCTAGAGAGTAACCAGTCTCTGAGGGGTGGCCAGTCCTCACCTGGCTGTGCCGGGTGGAGATTATAACAGTACCTGGCCATTAAGGACAGATCCTTCTTCAAAATGTTCAAACGTTCATAGATGACCAGCAGGGTCACAGTGGTTGTAGGGAGTGCAACAGGTCAGCACCTCAGGAGTAAATGTCTGTTGGCTTTTCATAGTTGAACATTCAAAGGTAGAGACAGCAAGTGTGGTAGAGATAGAGATGGAGGTGGACAGAGAAATAGGGAGCGGGAGAGGGAGGGAGAAGGTTGAAAACATCAGGTCCGGGACATGGTAGCACATACATTGAACAGGTCAGGGTTCCATAGCCACAGGCAAAACAGCAGAAACTGGATCAGCAGCATGACCAGGTGGTCGGTGGACGGGGACTGCCAGGAGTCATCTGGCCAGGTAGTCCTGAGGCATGGTCCCAGGGCCTCCGGGAGGAGGGGAGAGGGGGAGGAGAGAGAGAGAGATGGGAGAACTAGAGGGAGCACACTTAAGTTTACACAGTACACTAGATAAGGCAGGCGAATTTCACCAGATAGGACAGACTGACCTTATCCCCCTACACATAGACTAAGTGTATGCTGAGACAGGGGGCGGTCGGACGACACTGTGGCCCTGTCCGACAATACCCCCAGACAGGGCCATCCAGGCAGGATATTTCCCCACCCACTTTGCCAAAGCACAGCACCCACACCACTAAATGGATATCAGCAGACCAACAATTTACTACCCTGAGACAAGGCTGAGTATGAACCATGGAGATCTCCTCCATCGCACGAGACCGAGGGGTGCTTAACCGGACAGGAAGATAATGTCAGTGACTCGAACCACTCAAGTTGAGTAGAGCGAAAAAACCTAGCACCACATGATGCATCCATCCTAGGGAAGGCACGGAAGAGCACTAGTAAGCCAATGACTCAGCCTCCGTAATAAGGTCAGAGGCATAAAATCCCAGTGGAGAGAGGAGAGCCGGCTAGGCAGAGACAGCAAGGGCAGTTTGTTACTCCAGGGCCTTGTCGTTCACCTTTGCAGCCCTGGGCCAGACTGCACTCAATCATAGGAGCTACTTATCATGACACAAGGCGAGACCCAAATGCAGACACAGGAGGCAGATGTTTGGAGTTTAAGATGTTTAATATATCCAAAAGGAGTAGGCAAGAGAATGGTCGTGGACAGGCAAAAGGTCATAACCAGATCAGAGTCCAGGAGGTACAGACGGGCAGGCAGGCTCGAGGTCAGGGCAGGCAGAATGGTCAGACAGGCGGGTACAGAGTCCAGATCAGGCAAGGGTCAAAACCGGGAGGACAAGATAAAGGAGAAAAGGCAATGCAGAACAACGGGAAAAAACGCTGGTAGGCTTAGACATACTTGACGAACTGGCACAGAGAGACAGGAAACACAGGGATAAATACACCTGGAGGTTGTGGAAACAATAACGAGGACAGGTGAAACAGATCAGGGTGTGACACTACTGAAGAGATGAGTCTTCAGTAAATACTTAATGGTCGAGACAGAGTCTCCATCTCTCACATTGAATAGGTAGACCATTCCATAAAAATGTTGCTCTATAGGAGGAAGCCCTGCCTCCAGCTGTTTGCTTAGAAATTCTAAGGACAAAAAGGAGGCCTATGTCTTGTGACCGTAGCATACGTGTAGGTATGTACGGCAGGACCGAATCAGAGAGATAAGACTAGGAGAAAGTCCATGTATTGCTTTGTAGGTTAGCAGGTAACCTTGAGATCATCCCCAGCATTAACAGGAAGCCAGTGCAGAGAAGCTAGCACTGGAGTAATATGATCAAATGTTTTGGTTCTACTCAAGATTCTAGCAGCTGTATTTAGCTATAACTTAAGTTTATTTAGCGTAGACCATTGCAGTAGTCTAATCTAAAAGTGACCAGCATGGAATAGCAGTGTGAACAGACAACAACACAGAGTTACACATGGAGTAAACAATAAACAAGTGAATAGCACAGTAGAAAAAAAGAAAAAAAAGAGTCTATATACATTGTGTGCAAAAGGCATGAGAAGGTAGGCGAATAATTACAATTTAGCAGATTAACACTGGAGTGATAAATGATCAGATGGTCATGTGCAGGTAGAGATACTGGTGTGCAATAGAGCAGAAAAGTAATTAAATAAAAACAGTATGGGGATGAGGTAGGTAAAATGGGTGGGCTATTTACCGATGGACTATGTACAGCTGCAGCGATGGGTTAGCTGCTCAGATAGCAGATATTTAAAGTTGGTGAGGGAGAAAAAAGTCTCCAACTTCAGAGATTTTTGCAATTCGTTCCAGTCACAGGCAGCAGAGAACTGGAAGGAAAGGCGGCCAAATGAGGGGTTGGCTTTAGGGATGATCAGTGAGATACACCTGCTGGAGCGCGTACTGTGGGTGGGTGTTGCCATCGTGACCAGTGAACTGAGATAAGGTGGAGCTTTACCTAGCATGGACTTGTAGATGACCTGGAGCCAGTGGGTCTGGCGCCGAATATGTAGCGAGGAACGGCCGACTAGAGCATACAGGTCGCAGTGGTGGGTGGTATAATTAAGGTGCTTTAGTAACAAAACGGATGGCACTGTGATAAACTGCATCCAGTTTGCTGAGTAGAGTATTGGAAGCTATTTTGTAGATGACATCGCCGAAGTCGAGGATCGGTAGGATAGTCAGTTTTACTAGGGTAAGTTTGGCGGCGTGAGTGAAGGAGCTGACTTTAGATTTGATTTTGGATTGGAGATGTTTGATATGAGTCTGGAAGGAGAGTTTACAGTCTAACCAGACACCTAGGTACTTATAGATGTCCACATATTCTAGGTCGGAACCATCCAGGGTGGTGATGCTAGTCGGGCGTGCGCGGGTGCAGGCAGCGAACTGTTGAAAAGCATGCATTTGGTTTTACTAGCGTTTAAGAGCAGTTGGAGGCCACGGAAGGAGTGTTGTATGGCATTGAAGCTCCTTTGGAGGTTAGATAGCACAGTGTCCAAGGAAGGGCCAGAAGTATACAGAATGGTGTCGTCTGCGTAGAGGTGGATCAGGGAATCGCCCGCAGCAAGAGCAACATGTTTTGACAAAAAGATTCAGACTTTTGCAATGTTACGAAGAAGGAAAAAGCTGCCCTTGAAATATTCTTGATTCGTTCATCAAAAGAGAGATCAGGGACCAGAGTAACGGTCCAACACTTGAGACTTACTTGAGACGACTGTATAAGCAACAAGATTAATTGTCAGATCAAACAGCAGATCCCTTTGTTTTTTGGGACCTAGAACTAGCATCTCCATTTTGTCTGAGTTTAAAATTATAACCTTTGCCACCATCCACTTCCTTATGTCTGAAACGCAGGCTTCCAGGGTAGGCAATTTTGGAGCTTCACCATGTTTCATCAACATTTCTGTCAACTTCGGTAAAACATACTATAGAAAGTCACACTCTCGGCTGAAGGCCCGGTTGAACGCCCTACAATCATGCCTGATTGGAAGCCCAACTTTCCACAGGTGATAAGAGTGAGGCTCGGATTCATTCCTTAAATTATTCCGCTCTTCACTTCGTTGTGAACAGGAAAAAATCAAACTACTAAAACAAAGTACTGGAACACGAGACTGTCTTATGTTGTTCCACTTGATATGAGTCTGAATGAAAAGGACCCATGTCAGTAATTTCACTCACTTCCATTAATACTTCCCTCCTCTGGTATTTCAGTTTTTCTGGCAACCCGAGAAAGATGGGAGTAAAGTGAAATCTTAAACCTATAATTTGGCATGGGAGAATAGTGGCGTTCAAGTCTCTGGCTGTGGTTCAAACACTTAAAAGACACACCCTCGTCCACTTACCCTAACCTTATGCCCTTGGGGGAATCCCCGTCACCATCTTGGATGGTTGTCCAAATGATTAGTCAAGCAAGGGAAGTTTGCAATGTAAGCCCCTCATCACTCGTTTTTAGTGGGCTTTGCGAGTGTAAAATTATGTTCACTCCGGGGCCTGAAACTCCCCATAATTCAATTTACGACTACTATACATCCGCTAAGAAAAGTCAGCGAAAACTTAAAAACAACATCAATGGAGAAGTCAACATACAAGTGTAAGTAAAAACAAATGCAAAAAAGTTTGAAATTTTGCTACTACGGAAAAAGTAAATATGTTTTTGTTAATATTAATAATTAATAATTATATATTTCATATAAGTAGACATGCACCCATAATTGAATGTAGCGCATATAAAGAAAGCCACCGGTGGCTGAAAACACAATCATTGTGGGATAAACGAGTGACACATTTCCGGCCAAGGGTGGTCCATTTAAAAATAATTCCTTCCTCCCTTCCTCCCAAACTGCAAGTGTTTACTCGTCAGCCGTCATGATACGTCATCAGAAGTGTCCATTTAATTTAAGGGCTGAGGGGATAGGGTGTGTTTTTTAAGTGTTTGGACCACAGCCTCTGAGAGCGCTTGAGGCTACATGCACGGTCTCTATGGTCTCTCCACTAAACAAACCGCTAACGAAAACATGTATGCAAATGGAGAATTTCTTTAGACAGAAAGCTGCAATATTTTTGCACATAGATTTGAGCCAAAACCGTGTTATTTAGTCAGAGAGAAGGCCAGGTAAATGATGCGTGATAAGGTATTAAGGTATTATGGAATAAACTCTCCTCCTCGGTTTGATGGATCTCTCTCTCCCATCAAACAGGCAACAGCTTTATCACAGGACAGGGAGCCATCCACCATGTTTCCATGAAATAGAAAAAAAAGAGGTGGGGGGGAGAGAGAGAGAGAGAAAGAGAGAGAGAAAGAGAGAACCCAGAGCTTTGGAAAGCCTGGCAACTAATAAAAAGAAGGAAGCCCTCAACTATTGAGTGTTCTGTTTTCAGTTTTGACCATAATGACTTTGCCACTCTTCCAATGTGTCCAGCTATTTGGCACATATTTTGGAGTGACTGTAAAAATTAACAGCAGTTTTGGTCAGATAAATAATTACTTCTCAAGAGGTTACACGTCCACAGCTCCTTAATTACCTCTACAGTGAAGTTGTAGCTCTCTTCTCCTCCACTGGTCCTATTCATCTGTTCAAACATGAAAGCAACACACTCTCCTTTTAGTGCTTGCGGCCTCCATGCTCCCTCCCTGCTCCCTCCCTGCTCCCTCAGAGACTTGGATGCTGACACATTTGCCATGTGTGTGTTATCTGCAGCCGTCCGTGTTGCAATAGAATGCCTCCAAACCATACTTCCTTTTCCCCTCCTGCTCCAGAGGGGCATGTGGAGAGCCAGCCAGGCACTCTGGCAGAGTCTGGACCTCCCCTGGTCCTTTCTGCGGGATAAACAGACTCTGCTAGAGCATGGAGAGAAAACCCTCTATTCATCAGACAGACGCCCACTGCACAACCGCTATCTACCGTACGAGCACACTAGGGATGTACCATACAGTCAGACTGTCTTTGTGTAAGGCCTAGATTCAATCAAATCAATCGTTAACCGTCGAAAGCCAACACCTGCATAGCTTATTTTTATGATGGATGTGTAACTGCTTTGGAGCCGTCAAATCAGCGAGCAGCTGCTCTAGTGATCATTGTCAGGAAGCCACACCCGTCACTTTAGAAGTTCAGAACAAGAAAGTGTGGGCCATATTGAAATGATGACCCTCAAATACAAAATCATGAAACAAGATAATTAGGATTTGTTTAAGCTTAATCAATGTGTAGATTATTTCACATTCCAGTGTTCAAAGTTGTAAACAAGGCTGCATGGGATTTCTCTTAATGCGACTCGGTGCAACCAATGGCAATGTCCGCTTTAGGTATAATGCCGGGAGCCGCTAGTAGATTTGGCAGCTCTAACACAGTTCCACCTCAAACACTGCCAAAAAACCACCATGCAGGTGTTGGCTAGAGCGGATGGATGTGATAGAGTCTAGCAGTAAGTCCCGTCGCGGAACCTGTAGTGACAAACAGTCATCCTCTTCACTGTGGGTGTGTTTCTGTGGGCACAAGCACTGTTCATGACACAAACTGTTCACACCACTCTTGTTGGTGGAGAGAAAATTGCAGGTTTAAAGCTTTTTTCCTGCAATTCTACACATTGTCATGGGGTGCAAAGAAAACTTGTCAGTTAAAAAAATACACAATTGAAGTCGAAAGTTTACATACACTTCAGCCAAATACATTTAAACTCAGTTTTTTACAATTCCTGACATTTAAGGTCAGGTAGGCTCACCACTTTATTTTAAGAATGTGAAATGTCAGAATAATAGTAGAGAGAATGATTTATTTCAGTTTTCATTTCTTTCATCACATTCCCAGTGGGTCAGAAGTTTACATACACTCAATTAGTATGTGGTAGCATTGACTTTAAATGATGTAACTTGTGTAAAATGTTTCGGGTAGCTTTCCACAAGCTTCCTACAATAAGTTGGGTGAATGTTGGCCCATTCTTCCTGACAGAGCTGGTGTAACTGAGTAAGGTTTGTATAGGCCTCCTTGCTCGCAGACACTTTTTCAGTTCTGCCCACACATTTTCGATAGGATTGATGTCAGGGCTTTGCAATGTCCATTCCAATATGTTGACTTTGTTGTCCTTAAGCCATTTTGCCAGAACTTTGGAAGTGTTCTTGGGGTCACTGTCCATTTGGAAGACCCATTTGCAACCATGCTTTAACTTCCTGATGTCTTGAGATGTTGCTTCAAAATATCTATGCAATTTTCCATCCTCCTGATGCCATCTATTTTGTGAAGTGCACCAGTGCCTCCTGCAGCAAAGCACCCCCACAACATGATGCTGCCACCCCCGTGCTTCACGGTTGGGATGGTGTTCTTCGGCTTGCAAGCGTCCTCTTTTTTCCCCCAAACATAATGATGGTCATTATGGCCAAACAGTTCTATATTTGTTTCATCAGACCAGAGGACATTCTCCAAAAAGTACGATCTTTGTCCCTATGTGCAGTTGCAAACTGTAGTCTGGCTTTTTTTATGACGGTTTTGGAACAGTGGCTTCTTCCTTGCTGAGCGGCCTTTCAGGTTATGTTGATACAGGACTTGTTTTACTGTGTATATAGATACTTTGCTCCTCCAGCATCTTCAAAAGGTCCTTTGTTGTTGTTCTGGGATTGATTTGCAATTTTCGCACCAAAGTACGTTTATCTCTAGGAGACAGAACGTGTCTCCTTCCTGAGCGGTATTATGGCTGCATGGTCCATGATGTTTATACTTGCGTACTATTGTTTGTACAGATGCACGTGGTACCTTCAGGTGTTTGGAAATTGCTCCCAATGATGAACCAGCCTTGTGGAGGTCTACAAATTGTTTTCTGGGATCTTGGCTGATTTCTTTTGATTTTTCCATGATGTCAAGCAAAGAGGCACTGAATTTGAAGGTAGGCTTTGAAATACATCCACAGGTACACCTCCAAATTATGTAATTTAGCCTATCAGAAGCTTCTAAAGCCATGACATAATTTTCTGGATTTTCCCAAACTGTTTAAAGGCACAGTCAACTTAGTGTATGTCAACTTCTGACCCACTGGAATTATGATGCAGTGAGTTATAAGTGAAATAATCTGTCTGTAAACAATTGTTGCAAAAATGACTTGTGTCATACACAAAGTAGATGTCCTAACGGACTTGCCAAAACTATAGTTTGTTAACAAGACATTTGTGGAGTGGTTGAAAAATACGCTTTAATGACTCCAACCTAAGTGTATGTAAACCTCCAACTTCAATTGTATATATACAGTATATACAATACCAATCGAAAGGTTGGACACAGCTTATTCAAGGGTTTTTCTTTATGTTTACTATTTTCTACATTGTAGAATAATAGTGAAGACATCAAAACTGTGAAATAACACATATGGAATCATGTGACCCAAAAGGACCAAGCTATATGACCAAGAAGGAGAGTGATGGAGTCAGATGACCTGGCCTCCACAATCATCCGACCTCAACCCAATTAAGATGGGCAAAGGGTGGCTACTTTGAAGAATCACAAATATAAAATATATAAATATAAAATACTTTTTTGGTTGCTACATGATTCTATTTCATGGTTTTGATGTCTTCGCTATTATTCTACAATGTAAAACAATGTAAATAGTAAAAATAAAGAAAAACCCTTGAATGAGTAGGTATGTCCCGCTGCCGACCCACAGTTTGGGAATGACTGATAAGGGATTGATTAAAGTTTGGAATTGAAACAACACGATTAGCTAATAGTTGGGTTGCTGTACTTACATATACAATTCTAGCTAATGGTGGTATCTCTGAAATTCAGTTCACCCTGCACTACTATTAGAATCAGATGTGCTTTTGATCCTCCTGAGTGATGTCTCGTTCACAATCGTCCAATGTGCAGAAGCCAAGTAAATCACGGTAGAGTGGACTGCTGTGTAAGAAAGAGAACATGCAGGAGATTAGGGTTTGGCAGTGCTATCATAGCTGTCTGTTTGGCCAGAAAGCCAGCGTATTTTCTAATATGGTGTGTGTTCCAAACGGCACCCTAATCCATATGTAGTGCACTACTTTAGGCCAGGGCTCTTGTCAAAAGTAATGCCTATGTAGGGAATATGGTGTAATGGAGCGAGAGAACGAGGAGAGAAAGACAGACTGCATATTTATCTGGCCTGAAAGGCATTTTATTGAACAGAAGCACCATAGATTCATTACATTTGTGGTTTCTAAAATACATACCTGGGTTTCTCTCAAGTAGAAACCCAGCTGTTCACAATATGTATTGTATTGGACTCCAATAAAATAAATCTACATATTTTAAGAGACAGTCAGTCATATTATAGCCTCCATAGGCAGACTTGTTGCCTCCCACACTGTTTCAATGCTACGTCACTTTGCCTAGGGTCGGGTTTACGAGATTAACTATGGAAAGCTTGTTAGGACATTGGTAAACTGAGCTGGGTCAGTGAATGTTAGAGGTTTGTGTGAAGGCCTATGTTTACTCTTGATCTCTCATACATTCATACACAGAACCACAACTGCTCTGTTTCTTCTTCATTCGTGCCTTATTTTAATCCTTTGGAAGAAAAATAATGATATAAGATCCTTACTGACTCCCCCAGTGCCTTACAGTGGCTTGATTAAAGAGAAGAATGTGTTAGAAAAGGAGTGGACCCCTTTATTGGTAGATAGAGAGCAGCAGCTCAGCCATTTCCCATAAAGATGGAGGGAGAGTGTGTCAAATCAAATCAAATTTGATTGGTCACATACACATGGTTAGCAGATGTTAATGCAAGTGTAGCGAAATTCTTGTGCTCCTGGTCCCGACAATGCAGTAATATCTAAAAAGTAATCTAACAATTCCCCAACAACTACCTAATACACACAAATGTATAAGGGTTGAATGAGAATATGTACGTATAAATATATGGATGAGCGATGGCCAACCTGCATAGGCAAGGTGCAATAGATGTATAAAATTGAGTATATACATTTCATATGAGTAATAGAAGATATGTAAACATTATTAATGTGGCATTATTTAAAATGGCTAGTGATCCATTTGTTAAAATGGCCAGTGATTGAGTCTCCATGTAGGCAGAGCCTCTCTGAGTTAGTGATTGCTGTTTAACAGTCTGTTTAAGAGTCTGATGGCCTTGAGATAGAAGCTGTTTTTCAGTCTCTCTGTCCCCGCTTTAATGTACCTGTACTGACCTCGCCTTCTGGATGATAGCGGTGTGAACAGGCAGTGGCTCGGGTGGTTGTTGTCTTTGATTATATTTTTTGCCTTCCTGTGACATCGGGTGCTATAAGTGTCATGGAGGGTAGGTAGTTTGCCACTGGTGATGCGTTGTGCAGACCTTACTACCCTCTGGAGAGCCTTGCAGTTGAGGGTGGAGCAGTTGCCGTACCAGGCTGTGATACAGCCCAACAGGATGCTCTCGATTGTTGATCTGTAAAAGTCTGTCAGGGTTTTGGGTGATAAGCCAAATTTCTTCAGCCTTCTGAGGTTGAAGAGGCGCTGTTGCGTGTGTGTGTGTGTGAGTGTGCTGTGTGTGATTGCGTAAGCGCATGCGTGTGAGTGTGTGTGTGTGGTGATTCAGGGTCTCTCTGGCTCCCAGGATGTGATTGATATGGCCACAGTGGGGCACGGGGGAAGCCACCCAGTAATTCAATGAATTTTAACCTGAACACTTGTAATTGCTAATGTAAATAGTCTTGACTTTTCATGAGGCTGATGCAGGGGGAGATTGCTGCTGCCACAAAGCATGTAGCTGTACCTGGACGGTGATAGAGACAAGGAACATCGTCAATGTTCCAGAGATCCAGTTCCTGAACAAAACAGGTTCTTTCTGCAATGTAGTAATAATAATAATTATTATTATACATTGAATTCGCATAGCGCTTTTCATTAGAGTTATCTCAGAGCTCTCCTAAGAAAAAAGAAAGAACATACATTTAAAGTGTGAGGGTGATGTGGTCTGACTTCTTGGGCCTGGTGCCATAGGGCTCTGTCTCTCCTTTCTCCTAAAGATGAGCTACATACTAACGAATGAAGCTGGGATCAGAGCATGAGGCTTGGATAGGCTGTGATACTGCAGAGAAATGGAGAGCAGAACATATGAGTAATAATTATAAAAATGGGGTATCTATAAACTCCGTCAGACACCATAAAAGGTATTTCATTTTTCCAATGATTGTCCAACTACTGTTTAAAGGCCTTGATTGTTTAATCATAACATTTGATTATTTAAATAGTATCACGTTTCAGGAGAAGACCCAGATGCAGACAGTGTCGAAGTACCAAAGTGTATTACTAGAACAGGGGGCAGGCAAAACGACAGGTCAAGGACATGCAGAGGTCAGTAATCCAGATCAGCGCCCATAAGGTACAGAACAGCAGGGGTGAGGGCAGGCAGAATGGTCAAAACCGGGAAAACTAGAAAACAGGAACTAGAAAAAGACAGGAGCGAGGGGGAAAACGCTGGTAGGCTTGGTATAGCTGACCCTGCTCATTCCTGATACATTTTAGACAAATCTTACAGATTTGACCAAAATCTCTAGACACATCTTTTAGGAATCACAGTTTTCAGATAAATATTTTTTTTCAATCACCCAAGATCATTAGATCATTTCTATTAATATCAATTATTGTTTTTAGAATTTTGTCATTTAGAACACATGCCAACTTATGCAATGTTTTATTATTATTTTGTTATTCTTTTGTGTTCAGCATCCATCATTTCCTGTCCCCTTGTGTCTTGACAACAAATGCTTTAAACCACCCCTGAAAATCGTTTGAATAATGTTGATCCTATTGTTTTGTGTAACGATGCACGTTAAGAGTCGGGAAGCAAGTTCAGGGAGTGAATACATCTAATAAGTAAACAAACACAACAAGAAACACAAACAGCCCACCAACATGACACAGATACAGAGACAATGATGACTGGGGAAGAAACCAAAGGGAGTGACATAAAGGGCAGGTAATCAAGGAGGTGATGTTGTCATGGTTAGTGTCATTATGCGCAGATGCGCGTGACAGGTGTGTGCCATAACGAGCAGACTGGTGACCTAGAGGCCGGAGAGGGAGCACACGTGACATTTTGAATGGAGGGTAAAACAATGGATCTAAGGTGCTGACTCCTAGAGACAGGAAGCGGGGGTGTTTTTATTAGCTGTTTTTCATGCATCGTCTTGACAATGGACACTTTGAGAACGGTAGTTAATACACGTTTGCAGTAAAATCTATTTTTTCTAACCCTCTTGTGTCCCATTCATTACTTTGTCACACATATCAACTCCGCCTATCAACTCCAGTTCTCTCCTTAGACAGTACCTTGAACAAGTTCAGCAGCAGTGGTAGTTCTGAACTATGTTGGCTCTCACCACCACCTCCTCCCCAAACACACCGCCATACATGATTATTTCAGCCAATTAGGTGACCTGCATTATTGGCAGTATTCCAGAGCTTAGAAGTTGCTGATGTTACAATGCCTGGATAGGTATTTTAAGTATCAGCTTAACACGTCATATGTTATAACAATCTGTCAGTCGATAATACAGTCGATGACGTGGCACTCAACCATTGGTTGTTGCATTGCCTCGCCTTAACTGTGGAGCGCGGACCATTCACCAGATGCTGTAATCATTTACACCAAGCACTTCTACATATCCCAGAAATCCCCACTCAGGGGACACACCACGGTGAAGTTACCCCTAGTCACTGATCTTGGATAAGTTTGGCATTTTGCCCACTAATGGTTAAGGTTACGGTTGGGAGAGGGAAAGCTGATCCTGTCCTCTTGGTCTCTACTAGGATAAGCTGCTTGATTGTGTCAATCTGTGTCCCCACACATTTACATTTACATCCATAGACTATTACTTCACTCATTATCATAATTATATTATGTAAACTCATGTATGGTGTCATGGCCTCAAGGATCAAGTCATTTTAAGAGACAGACACAGTAGGACCACACTGTTGATCTCTGATGAGCAAATAGTAAAAGCAGTCCTCCCTTTGTCCTGAAGAGAGGGCAGACTATAGACAGACTAGTATCTAGGGCTGCTGCTCGATGTTTTAAAGCTTTATGACCCCTCAAATCGCTCAGAAAAATTACTTCCTGCTTCCTGTTTCCACCCTATTGTTTACTGGACGTGCAGTCGGCACAGCGACCAGCCGGCAAGTCACCATCAGAAGGGATTTATTTTCATTTCCTTATCTGCTTAATTGATGTCCCCCAGGCCCCCCTGGCCCTGACAACGTTTGTTTCATTACACAAACAATTTAGAGAAGTTTTATTAACACAAATGAGAGTTCAAGGCTCCCCACTGCTTACCCCATGTTGTTCCCACACATTGACGGCCTTAGTTGATCCTCACTGTTTCTCACGTCGACACATTCTTCACTGTTTCTTACATTATCTCTGTCTGAGCCAAGCAAGGCCTTGGCCTAGGGTCATTAATAACCAACTCCCTATCACAGAGGGCAGAATATAAGGAGGGAAGGAATGTCATTATTTGTCTGTCTATTTATCTTTTAGATAAATATTTGTCTCTGACAGTAAACATAACGTATCCCTTTCTGGGGGATTTCAATGAATGAGGGTGGAAAAGGTGAAAGAGTGCTACAAAATATTTCCGTGTGCCAAACAGCATAGCGTTACACTTTGTAAAAACACAATATGATGTTTCGTTCCAAATCTATGAATGTATAATATGTTGGGAACTAAGTCAAATGAAAAGTGAGTAACTGAATAAAAGCCAAGAAATCACTTGGCCGAGGTCAGATATATTTATCTCACTTTGGTAACTGAGGAAACATTTTCTTGCAGTGAAAAAAGTTTCTAAATCCAATTATTTAGCAATAACAAATGGAATCCATTTAATCAAATTGTTTTTCTCACATTATTATCTTAAATCACGAAGCAGATTTTTTCAGAGCTGGTTATTACATTTACATTACAGTGTTTGGAGAGAGAGAGAGATTATTTTTAATTGCATATCACCAGTGAGGGTCTTGGAAATGTAATTTTTTTATATTTCTATATAAAATGTGCTTTTAGTTGGACCTCCTTAAAGCTAAAATCCTTAGTTGCTACATACATTTCTGGACCTAAAAATGTATGTACGGACCTGGCGACCGTGTCAGCGTGCATGCACCTTGCCCGCCACAGGAGTTGCTAGAGTACGATGGGTCAAGGACATCCCTGTCCCCTAACCCGGACGATGCTGGGACAATTGTGTGCCGCCCCGTTGGTCTCCCGGTTGCGGCAGGCTGCGACAGAGCCTGGACTCAAACCAGGGTCTCTAGTGACACAGCTAGCACTGTAATGCAGTACCTTAGACCCCTGCGCCACTCAGGAGGCCATGGGCCGGGCTGTTTCTGACATACCATTCATTACATCATATTATTTTCCACTTAGCCAGCACCAGTGAATCATTCCTTTTACTGCCCTGTTTATCTCTTATGTTTCTCCTCTCTTTCTCTTGCTGCTTTTCTCTTCTGTCCAACTGGCTTCTACTTTAACCGAGGTCTGCTCTGCTCTGCCAAGGCTGAAACCCACCAGACTTTCCCACAAACCTTTTTGGATCTGCCATGTGGCAGTCCTGTTCATGTCTTCAGTCTCCTAGTGATCACCTCCATGCACATTACAGCAGGAAGTACCTTTAAACCATGCATTGAGTCACTTACGGAAATGTCCCTAATGGATATACAACCTGATTTCACATGACATTTCCACATGTATAGCCTCTGGCCCCAAGGTACTGTCCTGAAGCACAAAGTCCTTCTTCCAATACTAAATGTTTAGTATTTACTATTTACATGTTGGAACACTAATGTAAATGCCAATGTGATTCATTTATCATGAATATTAACAGTACTATGCATTCTGTTCTTGTACTCATTTTGTTTTTGTAACATAGCCCATTATTATTTTCTTTCCACATTACTGAAAACATTTTCTAATCACAGTTTTGATGGAGCATATTTATTAATGGGGTTATACTGTGTGGTATGGACGATGTCATTCAAGGCTGGCAGAGTATGACTCAATAACACTTAAAATATTCACACATTATCCCTCTCCAGAATACTCCCTCAATGTTAATATGTTTTAGGACCATTACTTCAATGTGAAAAAATAAATAAATGACACCCTGATTGATAATATGAATCATCAAGACATCGTTCCGATGCTTCTTGAACACCTCATTTAGCATCGTGCTGGCAACATATAGGGAGCAGTGTGTGTGTGTGTGTGTGTGTGTGTGTGTGTGTGTGTGTGTGTGTGTGTGTGTGTGTGTGTGTGTGTGTGTGTGTGTGTGTGTGTGTGTGTACATGCACATGCACATATGAGGGTGTGTGTGGGCTGGGTTGGTCAGAATTAGGACATTAGTTACTAGTCAGATAATACAGGCAGACAGTTACAAGGGACTGAATATTATAAGGCCATACATAAATACAGAGACCTGCTGGTAAATGAATGAAGGGAAACATCCCTCATGCAGATAACGGTTCATCTGTAGCCTAGTAGTTCATGTTAAAGGACCTTGTCAATTTTGCGTACTATTTGAGTTGTGGTGGTTAACCCATTAGATGCTGGTGCAGAGCATGACAGCTAAAGATAATGTTTTTATTTGAGTTATGATGGTTAACCCATTAGATGCTGGTGCAGAGCATGACAGCTAAAGATAATGTTTTTATTTGAGTTGTGATGGTTAACCCATTAGATGCTGGTGCAGAGCATGACAGCTAAAGATAATGTTTTTATTTGAGTTGTGATGGTTAACCCATTAGATGCTGGTGCAGAGCATGACAGCTAAAGATAATGTTTTTATTTGAGTTGTGATGGTTAACCCATTAGATGCTGGTGCAGAGCATGACAGCTAAAGATAATGTTTTTATTTGAGTTGTGATGGTTAACCCATTAGATGCTGGTGCAGAGCATGACAGCTAAAGATAATGTTTTTATTTGAGTTGTGATGGTTAACCCATTAGATGCTGGTGCAGAGCATGACAGCTAAAGATAATGTTTTTATTTGAGTTGTGATGGTTAACCCATTAGATGCTGGTGCAGAGCATGACAGCTAAAGATAATGTTTTTATTTGAGTTGTGATGGTTAACCCATTAGATGCTGGTGCAGAGCATGACAGCTAAAGATAATGTTTTTATTTGAGTTGTGATGGTTAACCCATTAGATGCTGGTGCAGAGCATGACAGCTAAAGATAATGTTTTTATTTGAGTTGTGATGGTTAACCCATTAGATGCTGGTGCAGAGCATGACAGCTAAAGATAACGTTTTTATTTGAGTTGTGATGGTTAACCCATTAGATGCTGGTGCAGAGCATGACAGCTAAAGATAGTGTTTTTATTCATTTCTTTGTGCACATTGCCTTGCAGGAGTTGTCTTCTTTATGGGGTAGCTCTGCAAAGAAACTCACATTCCTGTCTATCTGTTGTTTGCAAAGGCTGCATCCCAGATGGTATAGGGTACATCCCAGATTGCATCCTATTACCTATATTGGGCACTACTTTTGACCAGAGTCATATGGTCCTTGGTCAAAGGTAGTTCACTACATAGGGAGTAGGGTGCCATTTGGGATGCATACATGGTCAGTTTAGCCTGCCGATGGGGTGCTGTGGCTTTCAGGTTCTTACCGGGGTCTATTGAGTCTGTCTGTTGGGCTGGAGCCCAGTCAACCGCTGCCCAGCCTGGTCCTGCTTTAGCCATTTGTGTCATTTTACCAACTGTGACATTCTACAGTAGACTTGTTCCACAGTAGACACCCTCTCCCTCCTTTCCTCCCTCCTTTGTTCCATCCTCTCCTCCCTTCTCCTCCTTTCCCTCTATTGGCATTACTTACTGTTATCAAGATGGCATGGGCCCCTCCCTCTCATACCTCATAATCACCTGTCCGTTATGCACAGTGCCAGCACCACTGTTAGCTGCCTCGACAGAAACAAAAGAGGTGCTTTAAGTTCCTCCCCAGGCTATTAACTGAATGGATAATTCAGGGGGCTCAGAATGGAAATCGTGCATACAACCATGTTGTTTACCCTGCTTGCCTCCCCCACCAATGCCAACCCTCCACGCAGTGCTACATTTACATTTAAGAATACATTAACTTAGTAATTATTATTACCGCATCTCTTGATTTATTCCTCCCAATGTTTAACGGAAACACTATCAGATGTTAAAGCTGAACAGAATGTTTGTGACTGTCTGGATCCAGTAGAGAGTCTCTCTCTCTCTCTCTCTCTCTCTCTCTCTCTCTCTCTCTCTCTCTCTCTCTCTCTCTCTAGTAAAGAGCCTCTCTGTTCCTCTCCTTCCTTCCTTCCATCCCTCTTTCTCTCTCTCTGTCTCTCCATCGCTCTCTGT
Source organism: Oncorhynchus mykiss (assembly GCF_013265735.2). Classification (NCBI taxonomy): domain Eukaryota; kingdom Metazoa; phylum Chordata; class Actinopteri; order Salmoniformes; family Salmonidae; genus Oncorhynchus; species Oncorhynchus mykiss. Next base: position 52,551,574 of record NC_048587.1, read on the forward strand.
CCACCTCTCCATACATCTGTCTCCATCCATTGCTGTCTGTCGCTCTCTGTCCGTCCCTTTCCGCCCATCTCTCTCTCTGTCCCTCTATCGCTCCGCTCTGCCTCAGCCACTCTCTCTCTCCTAGAGAGAGGATAAAAGCCTGGCGTGGGTGTAAGGAGAAGCCGGGTGTGGGTGTAATGAGAAGCCTGGCATGGGTGTAATGTCGAGAGAAGCGATAAGAAGCCGGTTTTAGACATGCTAATCTGAACCCCTCTCCAGAGCTGCTTCCAGAGAGAGTGATGCCAGGATGGTGGGGAAGGTGGGGGGATGTAGGATGAGGAGTGGGGATGGAGGGTGAGGAGTGGGGATGGAGGGTGAGGAGTGGGGGGATGTAGGATGAGGAGTGGGGGATGTGGGATGAGAAGTGGGGGATGGAGGGTGGGGAGTGGGGGATAGAGGGTAAGGAGTGGGGCGATGGAGGGTAAGGAGTGGGGGAATGGAGGATGAAGAGTGGGGAGGGAGGGTGAGGGATGGAGGGTGAGGAGTGGGGATGGAGGGTGGGGAGTGGGGATGGAGGGTGAGGAGTGGGGGGATGTAGGATGAGGAGTGGGGGATGTGGGATGAGAAGTGGGGGATGGAGGGTGGGGAGTGGGGGATGGAGGGTAAGGAGTGGGGCGATGGAGGGTAAGGAGTGGCGGAATGGAGGATGAAGAGTGGGGGAGGGAGGGGGAGGGGTGAGGGATGGAGGGTGAGGAGTGGGGGATAGAGGTTGAGGAGTGGGGTGTGAGGAGTGGGGGGATGGAGGATGAGGAGTGGGGGAGGGAGGGTGAGGGGTGAGGGATGGAGGGTGAGGTTATTTTTTGGTATTTGCTATTTTATTAGGATATTATTAGCTGTTGCGAAAGCAGCAGCTACTCTTCCAGGGGTCCACACAAAGCAGGAAACATTACATAATACAGAACATTAATAGACAAGGACAGAACTACATCAATATAAAAAAGACACATGTAGCCTACATATCAATACATACACCCAAACTGTCTAGGTCAAATAGGGGAGAGGCTTTGTTCTGTGAGGTGTTGCTTTGTCTGTTTTTTTAAACCAGGTTTGCTGTTAATATGCGCAATATGAGATGGGACGGAGTTCCATGCAATAATGCCTCTATATAATACTATACGCTTTCTTGAAATTGTTCTGGATTTGGAGACTGTGAAAAGACACCTGGTGGCCTGTCTGGTGGGATAAGTGTGTGTGTGTCAGTGCTGTGTGTAAGTTGACTATGCAAACAATTTGGGATTTTCAACACTTATAATTTCTTATAAAAAGAAGAAGTGATGCAGTCAGTTTCTCCTCAACTCTTAGACAAGAGAGACTGGCATGCATAGGATTTATTTCAGCACTCTGATTACAATGAAGAGCAAGAAGTACCGCTCTGTTCTGGGCCAGCTGCAGCTTAAGTAGGTATATGCTTGCAGCACTCGACCTCACAACTGGACAATAATCAAGACAAGAAGAAACTAGAGCTGCAGGATTTGCTTTTTGGAGTGTTGTGTCAAAAAAGCAGAGCATCTCTTTTTTACAGACATACCTCTCCCCATCGTTACAACCATTGCATTTCTATATTTTGACCATGACAGTTTAAAATTTAAGGTAACAACCTCCAGCATGACAATGCCTCCAGCCATACTGCTCGTTCTGTGCATGATTTCCTGCAAGACAGGAATGTCAGTGTTCTGCCATGGCCAGCGAAGAGCCCGGATCTCAATCCCATTGAGCACATCTGGGACCTGTTGGATCGGAGGGTGAGGACCTAGGGCTATTCCCGCCAGGAATGTCTGAGAACTTGCAGGTGCCTTGGTGGAAGAGTGGGGAAACATCTCACAGCAAGAACTGGCAAATCTGGTGCAGTCCATGAGGAGGAGATGCACTGTGGTACTTAATGCAGCTGGTGGCCACACCATATATACTGACAGTTACTTTTGATTTTGACCCCCCCCCCCCCCCTTTGTTCAGGGACACGTTTTCAATTTCTGTTAGTCACATGTATGTGGAACTTGTTCAGTTTATGTCTCAGATGTTGAATCTTATGTTCATACAAATATTTACATGTTAAGTTTGCTGAAAACAAACGCAGTTTACAGTGAGAGGACTTTTCTTTTTTTGCTGAGTTGATTTGGTTGAATCATCGGCACACACACAGGCCAGAAAAAATCCATTGTTTACAGAAAATAATAAGCAAACACTTTTGGTGTTCACCAAAAGGCATGTGGGAGACATTTGGAAGAATGTACTCTGGTCATATGAGACTAAAATGGAGCTTTTGGCCATCAAGGAAAACGCTATGTCTGACTCAAACCCAACACCTCGCATCACCCCAAGATAACCATCCCCACAGTGAAGCATGTTGGTGGATGCAACATCACCTGTGGGATGTTTTTCATCGGCAGGGACTGGGAAACTGGTCAGAATTTAAGGAATGATGGATGGCACTAAATACAGGGAAATTCTTGAGGGAAACCTTTTTCAGTCTTCCAGAGATTTGAGACTGGGACGGAAGTTCACATTCCAGCAGGACAATGACCCGAAGCATACTGCTAAAGCAACACTCGAGTGGTTTAAGGGGAAACATTTAAATGTCTTTGAATGGCCTAGTCATAGCCCAGACCTCAATCCATTTGAGAATCTGTGGTATGACTTAAAAGAACCCATCCTACTTGAAGGAGCTGGGGCAGTTTTGCCTTGAAGAATGGGCAAAAATCCCAGTGGTGAGATGTGCCTACCTTATAGAGACATACCCCAATAGACTCGCAGCTGTAATTGCTGCAGAAGGTGGCTCTACAAAGTATTGACTTTGGGGGGTGAATAGTTATACACTTTCAAGTTTTCTGGTTTTTTTTGTCTTATTTCTTGCTTGTTTCACAATATGACATATTTTACATCTTCAAAGATTTAGGCATGTTGTGTAAATCAAATGATACAAATTCCCCAAAAATCTATTTTAATTCTAGGTTGTAAGACAACAAAATAGGAAAAATGCCAAGGGGGTGAATACTTTTGGAAGTCGCTGTATTTCATGAGATGCCTATAATTCATGAGTTAATGCTTGGAGTCTTCACAGATCATGTGACATAAAACACTACCTTTCTTTCCTTACATGAATGATATAACAGTGTTATTTGTCATTATTAAGCATTTAAAAATGTTATTAAAATATTGAAATTAAACCCTGTAGGAATCATGGCTCTCAGAGATCTAGGAAAGGGCACTGTAAGTGTAACTATGCCAAAGTAACTTTCCATTAATGACATCAGCTGATCCAGGAAAGGAAACAAATATTTATAGAAAATAATGAAGCGAAATAAATGGTCTACTGCTTCTGGCCACAGATGGCAGAGAGAACACCAGTACCTGTGCGCACCTGAAAAACAAAGCAATGACAGCTCTAAACAGCTGGCTGACAAAAATAAACAATGATAAATCAGCCTATGAGCCTAAAGCATTGTTAAAAAAGCTTTTTCAAGACAAATGGCAAACAAATGGCAAAAACGAGGAAGCACAAAGGATAATCCAGTAACTAACAGATAAAAGTCTGATCCAAAAGGTTTCTGTAATGTAACTAACAGATACGTGTCAGGTCCTAAAGCTTTCTGTAATGGAACTAACAGATAAGTGTCAGGTCCTAATGCTTTCTGTAACTAACAGATACGACTCAGGTCCTAATGCTTTCTGTAACTAACAGATACGATTCAGGTCCTAATGCTTTCCGTAACAAACAGATACGACTCAGGTCCTAAAGCTTTCTGTAACAAACAGATAAGAGTCAGGTCCCAAAGCTTTCTGTAACAAACAGATACAACTCAGGTCCTAAAGCTTTCTGTAACTAACAGATACGACTCAGGTCCTAATGCTTTCTGTAACAAACAGATAAGAGTCAGGTCCTAAAGCTTTCTGTAATGTAACTAACAGATAAAATTTAAGTCCTACAGCTTTCTGTAATGTAAATAACAGATAAGAGTCAGGGCCTAAAGCTTTCTGTAATGTAAATAACAGATAAGAGTCAGGTCCTAAAGCTTTCTGTAATGTATATTTTTTATTTCACCTTTATTTAACCAGGTAGGCTAGTTGAGAACAAGTTCTCATTTACAACTGCGACCTGGCCAAGATAAAGCATAGCAGTGTGAACAGACAACAACACAGTTACACATGGAGTAAACAATAAACAATAAACAAGTCAATAACATAGTAGAAAAAAAGAGAATCTGTATACATTGTGTGCAAAAGGCATGAGGAGGTAGGCAATAAATAGGCCATAGGAGTGAATAATTACAATTTTGCAGATTAACACGAGTGATAAATGATCAGATGAACATGTGCAGGTATAGGTATTGGTGTGCAAAAGAGCAGAAAAGCAAATAAAATAAAAACAGTCTCAATCAAATTTATTTTATATAGCCCTTCGTACATCAGCTGATATCTCAAAGTGCTGTACAGAAACCCAGCCTAAAACCCCAAACAGCAAGCAATGCAGGTGAAGAAGCACGGTGGCTAGGAAAAACTCCCTAGAAAGGCCAAAACCTAGGAAGAAACCTAGAGAGGAACCAGGCTATGTGGGGTGGCCAGTCCTCTTCTGGCTGTGCCGGGTGGAGATTATAACAGAACATGGCCAAGATGTTCAAATGTTCATAAATGATCAGCATGGTCGAATAATAATAAGGCAGAACAGTTGAAACTGGAGCAGCAGCACAGTCAGGTGGACTGGGGACAGCAAGGAGTCATCATGTCAGGTATTCCTGGGGCATGGTCCTAGGGCTCAGGTCCTCCGAGAGAGAGAAAGAAAGAGAGAATTAGAGAGAGCATATGTGGGATGGCCAGTCCTCTTCTGGCTGTGCCGGGTGGAGATTATAACAGAACATGGCCAAGATGTTCAAATGTTCATAAATGATCAGCATGGTCGAATAATAATAAGGCAGAACAGTTGAAACTGGAGCAGCAGCACAGCCAGGTGGACTGGGGACAGCAAGGAGTCATCATGTCAGGTAGTCCTGGGGCATGGTCCTAGGGCTCAGGTCCTCCGAGAGAGAGAAAGAGAGAAGGAGAGAATTAGAGAACGCACACTTAGATTCACACAGGACACCGAATAGGACAGGAGAAGTACTCCAGATATAACAAACTGACCCTAGCCCCCCGACACATAAACTACTGCAGCATAAATACTGGAGGCTGAGACAGGAGGGGTCAGGAGACACTGTGGCCCACTCCGAGGACACCCCCGGACAGGGCCAAACAGGAAGGATAGGGGTATGGGGAAGTAGGGGAAGATAGAAGTATGGGGATGAGGTAGGTAAATTGGGTGGGCTATATACCGATGGACTATGTACAGCTGCAGTGATGCAGTGAGCTGTTCAGATAGCAGATGTTTAAAGTTGGTGAGGGAGATAAAAGTCTCCAACTTCAGAGATTTTTGCAATTCGTTCCAGTCGCAGGCAGCAGAGAACTGGAAGGAAAGGCGGCCAAATGAGGTTTTGGCTTTAGGGATGATCAGTAAGATACACCTGCAGGAGCGCGTGCGACGGGTGGGTGTTGCCATCGTGACCAGTGAACTGAGATAAGGCGGAACTTTACCTAGCATAGACTTGTAGATGACCTGGAGCCAGTGGGTCTGGCGACGAACATGTAGCGAGGGCCAGCTGACTAGAGCATACAGGTTGCAGTGGTGGGTGGTATAAGGTGTTTTAGTAACAAAACGGATGGCACTGTGATAAACTGCATCCAGTTTGCCGAGTAGAGTATTGGAAGCTATTTTGTAGATGACATCGTCGAAGTCGAGGATCGGTAGGATAGTCAGTTTTACTAGGGTAAGTTTTGCGGCGTGAGGGAAGGAGGCTTTGTTGCGAAATAGAAAGCTGACTCTAGATTTGATTTTGGATTGGAGATGTTTGATATGAGTCTGGAAGGAGAGTTAGCAGTCTAGCCAGACACCTAGCTACTTATAGATGTCCACATATTCTAGGTCGGAACCATCCAGGGTGGTGATGCTAGCCACGGAAGGAGTGTTGTATGGCATTGAAGCTCGTTTGGAGGTTAGATAGCACAGTGTCCAAGGAAGGGTCAGAAGTATACAGAATGCTGTCGTCTGCGTAGAGGTGGATCAGGGAATCGCCCGCAGCAAGAGCAACATCATTGATATATACAGAGAAAAGAGTCGGCCCGAGAATTTAACCCTGTGGTACCCCCATAGAGACTGCCAGAGGACCAGACAACATGCCCTCCGATTTGACACACTGAACTCTGTCTGCAAAGTAGTTGGTGAATCAGGCAAGGCAGTCATTAGAAAAACCGAGGCTACTGAGTCTGCCGATAAGAATATGGTGATTGACAGAGTCGAAAGCCTTGGCCAGGTCGATGAAGTACTGTCTTTTATTGATGGCGGTTATGATATTGTTTAGTACCTTGAGCGTGGCTGAGGTGCACCCGTGACCAGCTCGGAAACCGGATTGCACAGCGGAGATGGTACGGTGGGATTCGAGATGATCAGTGATCTGTTTGTTGACTTTGCTTTCGAAGACCTTAGATAGGCAGGGCAGGATGGATATAGGTCTGTAACAGTTTGGGTCCAGGGTGTCTCCCCCTTTGAAGAGGGGAATGACCGCGGCAGCTTTCCAATCCTTGGGGATCTCAGATGATACGAAGGAGAGGTTGAACAGGCTGGTAATAGGGGTTGCGACAATGGCGGCGGACAGTTTCAGTAATAGAGGGTCCAGATTGTCAAGCCCAGCTAATTTCTATGAGTCCAGGTTTTGCAGCTCTTTCAGAACATCTGCTATCTGGATTGGGTAAAGGAGAAGCTGGGGAGGCTTGGGCGAGTAGCTACGGGGGGGAGTTGGAGCTGTTGGCCGAGGTTGGAGTAGCCAGGAGGAAAGCATGGCCAGCCGTTGAGAAATGCTTGTTGAAGTTTTCGATTATCACGGATTTATCGGTGGTGACCGTGTTACCTAGCCTCAGTGCAGTGGGCAGCTGGGAGGAGGTGCTCTTGTTCTCCATGGACTTTACAGTGTCCCAAAACGTTTTTGAGTTAGAGCTACAGAATGCGAATTTATGCTTGAAAAAGCTAGCCTTTGCTTTCCTGACTGACTGCGTGTATTGGTTCCTGACTTCCCTGAACAGTTGCATATCGAGGGGACTATTCGATGCTATTGCAGTCCACCACAGGATGTTTTTGTGCTGGTCAAGGGCAGTCAGGTCTGGAGTGAACCAATATCTGTTCTTAGTTCTGCACATTTTGAACGGGGCATGCTTATCTAAGATGGTGAGGAAATTACTTTTAGAGAATGACCAGGCATCCTCGACTGACGGGATGAGGTCAATATCCTTCCAGGATACCCGGGCCAGGTCGATTAGAAACGCCTGCTCGCAGAAGTGTTTTAGGGAGCGTTTGACAGTGATGAGAGGTGGTCGTTTGACCGCTGACCCATAGTGGATACAGGCAATGAGGCAGTGATTGCTGAGATCCTGATTGAAAACAGCGGAGGTGTTTTTGGAGGGCAAGTTGGTCAGGATAATATCTATGAGAGCGCCCATGTTTACGGATTTAGGGTTGTACCTGGTGGGCTCCTTGATGATTTGTGTGAGATTGAGGGCACATAGCTTAGATTGTAGTACTGCCGGGGTGTTAACATTTCTAGCGCAGGCGTTCTGCTAGCGGAACCCCTCGACAACATTCCGCTGAGAAGGCAGTGCGTGAAATTCAAAAATATTTTTGGGAAATATCTAACTTTCACACATTGACATGTCCAATACAGCAAATGAAAGATAAACATTTTGTTAATCTTCCCATCGTGTCCATTTTCAAAAATGCTTAACAACGATAGCACAACATATGATTATGTTAGGTCATAGCCAAGTCGAAAAAACAGCCATTTTTCCAGCCAAAGATAGGAGTCACAAAAAGCAGAAAAATAGATAAAATGAATCACTAACCTTTGATGATCTTCATCAGATGACACTCATAGGACATCATGTTACAAAATACATGTATGTTTTGGTTCGATAAGGTGCATATTTATATCCAAAAAGCTCAGTTTACATTGGCGCCTTACGTGCAGTAATGTTTTGATTCCAAAACATCCGGTGATTTTGCAGAAATACTCATAATAAACATTGATAAAAGATACTAGTGTTATTCACAGAATTAAGGATAGACTTCTCCTTGCAACCGCTGTGTCAGATTTCAAAAAAACTTTTACAGAAAAAGCATAACCTGAGAACGGCGCTCGGAACCCAAAACAGCCAGAGGATCATACACCATTTTGTAGTCAACAAAGTTGATAGATGCACTCCCAGGAATCCCAGTTCGACAATAAATTACTGATTTGTTCCATAAAGTTCCGTAAAGTCCATCAATTATGTCCAAATAGCCACTTGTTGTTAGAGTGTTCAGCCCGGTAATCCATCTTCATGAGGCGCGAGCATTTTGTGCAGACAAAAACTCAAAGTTCCGTTACAGTCCTTTAGAAACATGTCAAACGAAGAATGGAATCAATCTTTAGGATGTTTTTAACATAAAACATCAATAATGTTCCAACCGGAGAATTCCGGAGACTCAAAGAGGTCTCATGAGCCTCTCCTTTATAGTAGAATCCTCTGTCAAGTTTCTAAAGACGGTTGACATCTAGTGGAAGCCGTAGGAGGTGCAACTTTATCCATATCTCAATGTGTATTCGGTAGGCCAAGCTTTGAAAAACTACAAACCTCAGATGTTCCACTTCCTCGTTGGATTTTTTTTTTTCAGGTTTTTGTCTGCCATATGAGTTATGTTATACTCACAGACATCATTCAAACAGTTTTACAAACTTCAGTGTGTTCTATCCAATACTAATAATAATATGCATATATTAGCATCTGGGACAGAGTAGGAGACAGTTCACTCTGGGCACGCTATTCATCCAAAAGTGAAAATGCTGCCCCCTATCCCAAAAAGGTTAAGCATATCCCAGTTTAGGTCACCTAACAGAATGAACTCTGAAGCTAGATGGGGGAGGGGGAGGGCGGGAGGGGGGGGTCAATTCACAAATGGTGTCCGGGGCACAGCTGGGAGCGGAGGGGGGTCGATAGCTGGCGGCAACAGTGAGAGACTTATTTTTGGAGAGGTGAATTTTTTTAATTAGAAGTTCGAACTGTTTGGGTATTGGCTTGGAAAGTATGACAGAACTTTGCATGCTATATCTGCAGTAGATTGCAACTCCTCCCCTTCTGGCATTTCTATCATGACAGAAAATGTTGTAGTTGGGTATGGAATCTCAGAATTTTTGGTGGCCTTCCTAAGCCAGGATTCACACACGGCAATGACATCAGCGTTGTAGGAGTGTACTAAAGCAGTGAGTAAAACAAACTTAGGGAGGAGGCTTCTGATGTTCACATGCATGAAACCAAGGCTTTTTCGATCACAGAAGTCAACAAATAAGGGTGCCTGGGGACACGCAGGGCCTGGGTTTACCTCCACATCACCCGAGGAACAGAGGAGGAGTAGGATGAGGGTACAGCTAAAGGCTATCAAAACTGGTCGCCTAGAGCGTTGGGAATTAAGAATAAAAGGAGCAGATTTCTGGGCGTGGTAGAATAGATTCAGGGCATAATGTGCAGACAGGTGTATGGTGGGTGCGCAAACAGCGGAGGTAAGCCCAGGCACTGAGTGATGATAAGAGAGGTTGTATCTCTGGACTGATTATAATGGGTGACTGCTGGTTATAATGGGTGAGGGCACCGCATGGGTGGGAGGTGGGACAAAGGAGGTATCAGAGGTATGATGAGTGGGACTAGGGCTCCATTGTAAACTAAAACAATGATAACTAACCTAAACAACCGTATACAAGGCATATTGACATTTGAGAGAGACATACAGCGAGGCATAAAGTAATCACAGGTGTTGATTGGGAGAGCTAGCTAAGACAACAACGGGTGAGACAACAACAGCTAATCAGCTAAAACAATAACAACAGGTAAAATGTTGATGATTGGACAGAGAGGGTCGGTTACACACAGAGTCTGAGTTTGCGGCTTGGGCCGACAGATAAAATAAAATAAAAATAATGGAGTACCGTGATTAATGGACAATCCAGCAGGCATCAGCTATGTAGCCAAGTGATCATAGGGTCCAGGGGTTAGCAATAGATGGAACAGGGAAGCCACTGAGTAGTCGCTACTACTCTAGCACGCGGGCGACACAGCTTTTAAAGTTAGTAGCCCGGGGCTAGTAGAAGCGTCTGCTCCGACTTCCGACGGAGGCCGGTTGAAGGCACAGCGGATGGAGTATTTGTCGGCAGACCAGTCGTGGTGGTGCGGCGGGGCACCGTGTCGACAAAGGATCCAAGCCAGATGGCGAAAGAGGTATTGTAGTTGTAGTAATTTAGTTTTTTAGTCGGGGGATGCCCCTGGCTCACTGCTAACTGGTGCTAGCTTCGGGTAGGGGCTTTAGCCACTATAGCCACTCGGTAACAGCGGTGATCCGGTGCCAAGGTCCAGAGCTTATGGCAAGGATCCGGTGGAGTAGTGGGTTCTTGCCTCGTTTGGGTGGAATCCGGGTGAACAATTGAGTAGGCCGGGAGGTGGGCCACAGGGAACTCTTGGTAACTCGGTGGGTGCTAGCTAGCTGTGAAGATCAGGAGTAATGGTCCAGCGATTACGGCAGGAATCCGGCGTTGTAGTGGAGAGACAGTCCGATACTGGTAGGCTGGTGAGTATTACCCAGGCTAAAAAAGGGCTGGTATCTGTGCAGAAGGTAAAGGCCGCTAGCAGTGTCTAACAATGACTAAATAGCTTGTAGCTAATTAGCTGGTTAGCTTCTGATGGCTAAGTGGTTCTTGCTACAATGTCTAAAAATTAAAAAATAATAGCGGTTTCATATCACATTGGATGAGGCAGGTTACCGGAAGGTATAATTGAACTAAAATGGAAAAGAGATTGAAAATAAAATTTAAATATATCCAAAAATGACAAAAATTACCAAAGTACACGAGAGGACGAACAAAACACGTCTGCACTGCTATGCCATCTGTGTGTGTGTGTGCGTGCGTGCGGGCATGCAGGCGTGTATATGTTGCGCCTCTAAATCTGGTGACAAACTGAGCAAAAATACTAGCTAATTGTGAATTTTATAATCTGACAGCCCACCCCAAAGGGACTAACAACACTGTTTGTTAATGTTCTACGACCCAATTTGTTCAGCTTTAGTTTTTAAGTGATGGAAGTAAAGTTCCTTTGACTGTGCTCAGACAGTTTTTTTCATACATCCTACTGACCACTTGACCTATGTTGTCACATCTAAATAATCATGAAACAACAGGACTTGAACGATGCGTCAAGTTGTCACCAACCTTTTGTTGTCACCAACCTTTAAGATCACTTTCAAAATGCAAGCCGAGATCTACCGCTCAGATCTTTATTTAACATGACTTAAAAACCGTAAACCTCTGCAACATTAACCAGTTAAAACATTACTGTAGCAATGAGGTTTGTGCAGAAAGCTATAGGCCCAATACATTCAAATCAAATTTATCGCACAATCCCCCCGTCGATGAGGTGGTAATTAAGTCACCTTCTTTTTACAGAAGGCGAGAGCGAAATCTGCATATTCTGGGAGGATGCGCACAGTGGAGACCTGGTCTGGACTTTCCACCGTGGTAGCACCAACGGAAACCCCTACACACCTCCCCGAGCACTCTCCCCCGTGAGAAACCTCTGTTGCCAGGAAATAGTGGGGTTATGAAGAGCTAACCAGGGAAGGCCTAGTACCATGGGAAACGCAGGACAGTCAATGAGAAAGTGACTGATTTTCTCCTCCTGACCCCCCTGCGTCTCCATGGTCAGGGAGATGGTGTCTTCCCTGATTAGCCCGGACCCTAATGGTCGACTATCCAGAGCGTGATCCGGGAAAGGTCTAACTACAGGAATAATGGGGATTCCCAGCTGCGCCTGAATTGACGAGTGCTTTATACTGGGAAGGCGGGGAGAAATCAGGAAAACAAACAGATACAAACAGGTGATCAACAGAGGACTCTGGATGAGTGTGGTGCGAACTCACCTGGGGTGACGCCAGAGTGCACTGCCTGTTGCCTCGACTCCCAGAGGGACCAACACGGCACCGACCGGCAGTGTGCCCTCTGCGGCCACAGATGGTGCTCGTGATGGCTCCTCCTCCAGTCTCCCTATGAGCAGCCCCTCCCAAATACATGGGTACTGGGTGCTGGAAGATGGCACCAACAGAGCCCCCTCTGGACGTCCGTGGGTGACCAGCAGGTTATCCAACCGGATGGACAAATCCACCAATTGGTCAACGGAGATGGTGGCATCCCTGCAGGCCAGCTCACGTCGGACGTCCTGACGCAGGCTGCACCGATAATGGTCGATGAGGGCCCTGTCGTTCCAGCCTGCTCCGGCGGTCAAGGTCCGGAATTCCAGGGCAAAATCCTGGGCGCTCCTCGTCCCCTGCCTTAAATAGAAGAGCCGATCCCCGGCCTCTCTACCCTTGGGTGGATGGTCAATGATGACCCGGTGAACTCGAAGTGGTCCAATGCAGCGTCTCCTTCTCCCCACACGGCGTTTGCCCACTCCAGACTTCTTCCTGAGAGAAATGAGACGAGGGCAGAAACTCTCTCCCTTCCCGAGGGAGCTGGGTGCACAGTTGCCAGGTGGAGGTCCAGTTGTAATAGGATTCCCTGGCACTGTGCTGTCGTCCCATCATACTCCCTGGGAAGGGAGATACGCATCCCACTGGGACTGTTTCCGGACGGGAAAGGTAGAGGTAACCCTGGTTGCGCTGGTCGATGCACTGGAGAGACCTCCTGTCTCTCCCAGCGGTCCATAGTCTGGACAACGCGATCCATCATGGCACCAAGATGATTTAACATAGCTGAATGTTCCTGGATGCGCTCCTCGACTCCTCTAACCGGGGTACCTGCTCCTGCTGACTCCATCGTTGGTGGGTAATTCTATTAAGGCTGTGTAAGGGAGGCAAAGTCAGGTGCAGAAGAGCAGAGTAGAGTAAACAGGCGCACTTTTATTCCGTTCAGCAATAGGCACAAAAAATGACATAAGTGCCCAAAAACACAGAACATTAATTATAAAAGTATTGTGGGTGAACATACACCGTTAACAATGAACAATTACACTGTCCATAGGGAGGCTTTTATTCTCTATGTTGGTTAGGCCAGGGATTGACTAGGGTGGGCATTCTAGTTTCTTTATTTCTATGTTTTCTACTTTTTGTGTTTGGCCAGGTATGGTTCTCAGTCAGAGGCAGCTATCTATCGTTGTCTTTGATTGAGAATCATACTTAGGTAGCCTTTTTCCCACCTGCGTTTGTGGGTAGTTGTTTTCTGTTTTGTGTCTGCCCTGTTTTCGTTTTGTTCCACTTTGTTATTTTATGTCAGTGTTCAGTTTGAATAAATGATCATGAACACATAAAACGCTTTGGTCCTCTTCTTCAGAAGAGCGTTACATACACACAAAGACATGATGGGGAACAGAGGATTAGGTACATGTAGATTGATTGGGGATTGAAAAGCAGGTGTGATTGGAACAAGACAAAACAAATGAACATATGAAAAATGGAGTGGCGATGGGTAGAAAGCCGGTGACGTCGATCGCCGAACGCCGCCCGAACAAGGAGAGGAGCCGACTTCGGCGGAAGTCGTGACACGCCTATATGGTCACACCGATAATAGATTAGATGTTGTATTACTTGTGAGGCACAGCTGAAGGAGCATACATTTAAATAATTGTATTTTTATTTTACTGGGCTGATTGTGCCTGCCTCTGATGGACAATCTCGGCGGAGGGAGAGAGCAGCAGACTGAGGGTCCGCCTCTCAACATCCCTCAGCCCTCCCTTTCCTCCACTGACACTGGTCAAAAATGGACACCACGTTCCAGCTGATAGTGAAACTTGAGTCGTACCGCATTATTTCAGCTTCATGCACAATGTTGAGAAAGTGACATTTTCCTTGATAATAAAATAGACCCAAGACACTAATAATAATAACAGAAGCCTATACAATAGATACACTTTCCTACTCATTCATTACAGCTGCAGTGCTGGTTGTAGCGTGAGTGGAAGTAGAATATGCGTTTTATGGTTCGTAAAAGTGTGGACAGTGCTTAGTAAAAACTTTAACACTCATAAAAACAGCAGCTCTTTGTTGTATTTCTTGACAATAAAACATATACGATGAGAGTCAGGAAGGAGGTGCAGAAGGAGCGTTTAATGAATAAGGCAGATTAACAAACAGGAGAAGCGTACTGAACGTGACCAAAACCAAGACTGCCTGATCACTGAGGTTACTGAGGGCTAAATAAATGGAGAGTAATCAAGGTAATGATGAGGTCCAGGTGTGTGTAACGATGGGGAGCAGGTGGGGTTAATGATTGTTGCCAGGACCAGTGGTAAGTAGACTAGCGACGTCGAGCGCTGGAGCGGGAGTAGGCATGACAGACAGTCTCTCTAGTCATGGTTTTAAAAGTTTTGAAATCTCACAGTATCAACTTTGCTTTAGCTTTTTGTTATGACATTGTTATGCCATCCAATGGGAACACTTCGCCTACCCGGCGCGCAGGGCAGCTGAATCAAGTGCACCTACCGCCAATAGCGCGAAATGAATTAAAAAATAGGAACGCAAGGCATTATCGTTGGGTTTTGAAATCTCACAGTATCAACTTTGCTTTAGCTTTTTGTTATGCCATTGTTATGCCATCCAATGGGAACACTTTGCCTACCCAGCGAGCAGGGCAGCTGAATCAAGTGCACCTACCGTCAATAGCGCGAAATTAATACAAAAAATAGGAACGCAAGGCATTATCTTTGTTTTTTTTCTGAAATGTTTAGTGATTGACTATGAATGCCTTGGAGATCGATTAGTCGATCGTAATCAATCGGTTGATGACCACTGGTTTAGTCCATAATGTTGCTTGATCGGTGGTTAGGCTATTAGCTGGACAAAAGTAGGCTACATGAAAAGTGCAACACTGTTAATATAACTGTGTGTTCGTGTGGGTGTCCTGTGAATTTATATCAATCATGAATCTGCATTTCCTGGAAAATTCTCATCAACAAAATTAATCAAATTAAGATCCTACATCTGTACCAATCTGTTTCCCTTCACCAGTTTTCTCAGCAGTTATTGCTGTCCAATATGGTGATATTTTATCTACATCCCATGAGTCTTTCTGGTATCTCTTCATTGCCCCACTTTATCAAAACCATGTTGCTGTTGTTTTCCCAGAGGAATGACTAACAGAGGTCCTGTCCTTTTCCAGGAAGAGATGAGCCTCTTATCTAGTAATTGTGTCGCTCTCGAAAATTACTTCCTACACCTTACAATTCCCATGCATCACTCCAATCCCCCCACAATTCCCATGTGAGTGATTCCATACAAAACCCTCGGAGTGTGGGGTCAAATCACAGCCAGGGTCAGCCATTATCAACGGTGACCCTGGAGCAATTATTGTTTCTCAAGGGCACATCGACAGATCTTTCACCTTGTCAGCCCCGGGATTCAAATGAGCTACCTTTCAGTTACTGGCCCAATGCTCTAACCGCTGTACTATGATTTCCCATTGTAGCCAATTCTGTTACCGTTTCTTAGGAAATTCTCTTACTGATTTGGTTACAGATTTTTGAGTTTTACCCACTTAATAATTCATAAACAAAATGTATGTCAGCAAAATCACTACAGCTAATTGATAGGTCTAACTAATTGATAGGTCTAACTAAGCACAAGGTAATGTTTCTTAAACTTACAGAAGGCAGAGAAAATTATTATACCAAATAAGTGTGGATATTAGTTGGCAAGGGTCTTTATTTCAACAGTGTGTTTTGATTTATTTCTAATACCTTTTAAGACTTTTTCTGGTGGAAGACCCCTTTTCCATCTGTTTGACCACAAATGAAAGCCTTTGCTTTTTCCTAATGTTTAAGATTCAGTCTTATGTAGCAACATTTGAAATTGTGTTTTTTTACATTGGATAAAAGTAGAGAATCCGAGCAAAAAATGTGTATATCATACACCGCAGTTGAGGAACAATGGCAAAGTAAGTATGCTTTGAAGGTGTAAACTGTACAGTGAAATTACTTACATAGTAGAGTATATGGTTTAGACATGTAGCAAGCTAGCTACCTAAACTATTAACCATGGTTGAAAATCTATATATGCTTTCATTTCTCAAAAATCTACACTCTTAGCTTTCATTTGACACCAAATTTGACTCTTTTTTTCACCTTTATTTAACCAGGAAGGCAAGTTGAGAACAAGTTCTCATTTACAATTGCGACCTGGCCAAGATAAAGCAAAGCAGTTCGACACATACAACAACACAGAGTTACACATGGAGTAAAACAAAACATACAGTCAATAATACAGTAGAAACAAGTATATATACGATGTGAGCAATTGAGGTGACATAAGGGAGGTAAAGGCAAAAAAAAGTAAGTAAGTAAATACACTATAGCAAGTAAAACACTGGAATGGTAGATTTGCAGTGGAAGAATGTGCAAAGTAGAAATAAAAATAATGGGGTGCAAAGGAGCAAAATAAATAAATAAAATAAATAAATACAGTAGGGAAAGAGGTAGTTGTTTGGGCTAAATTATCCAGTTTCAGAGATTTTTGTAGTTTGTTCCAGTCATTGACAGCAGAGAACTGGAAGGAGAGGAGGCCATAGAAAGAATTGGTTTTGGGGGTGACCTGAGAGATATACCTTCTGGAGCGCATGAGACAGGTGGGAGATGCTATGGTGACCAGCGAGCTGAGATAAGGGGGGACTTTACCTAGCAGGGTCTTGTAGACGAGTATGAAGTGAGGGCCAGCCAACGAGAGCGTACAGGTCGCAATGGTGGGTAGTATATGGGGCTTTGGTGACAAAATGGATGGCACTGTGATAGACTGCATCCAATTTGTTGAGTAGGGTATTGGAGGCTATTTTGTAAATGACATCGCCAAAGTCGAGGATTGGTAGGATGCACAGTTTTACAAGGGTATGTTTGGCAGCATGAGTGAAGGATGCTTGTTGCGAAATAGGAAGAGATTAGATTAGAGACTAGAGACTAGATTTAACTTTGAATTGTAGATGTTTGATGTGGGTCTGGAAGGAGAGTTTACAGTCTAACCAGACACCTATGTATTTGTAGTTGTGCACGTATTCTAAGTCAGAGCCGTCCAGAGTAGTGATGTTGGACAGGGGGCAGGTGCAGGCAGCGATCGGTTGAAGAGCATGCAATTAGTTTTACTTGTATTTAAGAGCAATTGGAGGCCACGGAAGGAGAGTTGTATGGCATTGAAGCTTGCCTGGAGGGTTGTTAAAGAAGGGTCAGAAGTATACAGAATGGTGTCGTCTGCGTAGAGGTGGATCAGAGACTCACCAGCAGCAAGAGGGATATCATTGATGTATACAGAGAAGAGAGTCGGTCCAAGAATTGAACCCTGTGGCACCCCCATAGAGACTGCCAGAGATCCGGACAACAGACCCTCCGATTTGACACACTGAACTCTATCAGAGAAGTAGTTGGTGAACCAGGCGAGGCAATCATTTGAGAAACCAAGGATGTCGAGTCTGCCGATGAGGATGTGGTGATTGACAGAGTCGAAAGCCTTGGCCAGATCAATGAATACGGCTGCATGGTATTGTTTCTTATCGATGGCAGTTAAGATATCATTTAGGACCTTGAGCGTGGCTGAGATGCACCCATGACCAGCTCTGAAACCAGATTGCATAGCAGAGAAGGTATGGTGAGATTCAAAATGGTCGGTAATCTGTTGACTTGGCTTTCGAAGACCTTAGAAAGGCAAGGTAGGATAGATACAGGTCTGTAGCAGTTTGGGTCAATAGTGTCCCCCCCTTTGAAGAGGGGGATGACCACAGCTGCTTTCCAATCTTTGGGAATCTCAGACGACACGAAAGAGAGGTTGAACAGGTTAGTAATAGGGGTGGCAACAATTTCAGCAGATAATTTTAGAAAGAAAGGGTCCAGATTGTCTAGCCCGGCTGATTTGTAGGGGTCCAGATTTTGCAGCTCTTTCAGAACATCACCTGACTGGATTTGGGAGAAGGAGAAATGGGGAAGGCTTGGGCGAGTTGCTGTGGGGAGTGCAGTGCTGTTGACTTTGGTAGGGGTAGCCAGGTGGAAAGCATGGCCAGCCGTGGAAAAGTGCATATTGAAATTCTCAATTATGGTGGATTTATCAGTGGTGACAGTGTTTCCTATCTTCAGTGCAGTGGGCACCTGGGAGGAGGTGTTCTTATTCTCCATGGACTTTACAGTGTGCCAGAACTTTTTTTAGTTAGTGTTGCAGGAAGCAAATTTCTGCTTGAAAAAGCTAGCCTTGGCTGTGTATATTGGTTTCTAGCTTCCCTGAAAAGTTGCATATCACGGGGGCTGTTCGATGCTAATGCAGAACGCCATAGGATGTTTTTGTGTTGGTTAAGGGCAGCCAGGTCGGGGGAGAACCAAGGGCTATATCTGTTCCTGGTTCTAAATTTCTTGAATGGGGCATGCTTATTTGAGATGGTTAGGAAGGCATTTAAAAAAAAAATAACCAGGCATCCTCTACTGACAGGATGAGATCAATATCCCTCCAGGATACCCCGGCCAGGTCGATTAGAAAGGCCTGCTCGCTGAAGTGTTTCAGGGAGCATTTGACAGTGATGAGTGGAGGTCGTTTGACCGCTGACCCGTTACGGATGCAGGCAATGAGACAGTGATCGCTGAGATCTTGGTTGAAGACAGCAGAGGTGTATTTAGAGGGCAAGTTGGTTAGGATGATATCTATGAGGGTGCCCGTGTTTACGGCTTTGGGAAGGTACCTGGTAGGCTCATTGATCATTTGTGTGAGATTGAGGGCATCAAGCTTAGATTGTAGGATGGCAGGGGTGTTCAGCATGTTCCAGTTTAGGTCGCCTAGCAGCACGAGCTCTGAAGATAGATGGGGGGGCAATCAGTTCACATATGGTGTGCAGAGCACAGCTGGGGGCAGAGGGTGATCTATAGCAGGCGTCAGCAGTGAGAGACTTGTTTTTAGAGAGCTGGATTTTTAAAAGTAGAAGTTCAAATTGTTTGGGTAGAGAGCTGGATAGTAGGACAGAACTCTGCAGGCTATCTTTGCAGTAGATTGCAACACTGCCCCCTTTGGCAGTTCTATCTTGTCTGAAAATGTTGTAGTTAGGGATGAACATTTCAGAATTTTTGGTGGGCTTTTTAAGCCAGGATTCAGACACAGCTAGAACATCCGAGTTGGCAGAGTGTGCAAAAGCAGTGAATAAAGCACATTTAGGGAGGAGACTTCTAATGTTAACATGCATGAAACCAAGGCTATTATGGTTGCAGAAGTCATCAAAAGAGAGCGCCTGGGGAATAGAAGTGGAGTCACCTCTACATCACCAGAGGAAATGAGGAGGAGTAGGATAAAGGTATGGCTAAAAGCAATGAGAATGGGTCGTCTAGAACGTCTGGAACGGAGAGTAAATTGAGGTTTCTGGGGGCGATGAAATAGCTTCAAGGTATAACGTACAGAACTTCACATGTTGGTGCTCATGGGTCCTTTTTACATGGAAATTATTTTATTTTGTTGTGACAATATAGGTCATGTGATCTGTAAGATGTACGAACAATTTGTCTCCTATGAAGCTTTACTGCTTGCTGTTATATGAGAGGTATTTAGATTTAAATCCCCCAAAATATAAACATGAATATTAAAAAAACTAAATTTGAGATTTGACACATTTTTGGCATTAAATAATAAATAAATAATAAAAATAGGCTTATCTAAGTCAGATGAACTCATGGATGCCATTGGTACCACTCTGCGTGCAGTTTGAAGGGGCTTCATTGGCAAAATCCCAATGTATACCTTAATAATGTCACGCCCTGACCATAGAGAGCCCTCGGGGTTCTCTATGGTGCTTTAGGTCAGGGAGTGACTCGGGGGTGTTCTAGTCGTTATATTTCCATGTTGGTGTTTTAGTATGGTTCAGAATTAGTGGCAGCTGAATATTGTTGTCTCTAATTGGGGATCATACTTAAGTTGTCCTTTGTTCCCACCTGTTTGTGGGACATAGTTTGTGTTAGTGTTTTGTGCACTACGGCTGTCACGGTCGTGTTATGTTTATTGTTTTTGTAGTTTCACGTTGTAATAAAGTATGGGGAACTCAACTCATGCTGCGCCTTGGTCCGTTCCTATCGACGAACATGACAAATACATTGTTGAACATAATATAGACTGGGCATATCAAAGATCCAGAGTGGGATCTCTGCTACTTTTAAAGTTATGATCCAATGTATATGCATTACCAACAAAGTGAATGTGAAAATGGATTCAAAATGGTCATCCTGGTGATTTGCAAGATGTGCAATGCTAGAATTAAAAGGAGGGCTGTGATCGGTTACATTGCCTACTGTGCCAATTTCTATGTAATAGATTTTACAACTAGCGGAGCTTTGATATTCCTGAGGATAATATTACTGTTTATATGTTTCAATATTCATCCATCAGAAGAAAATATTTTTATTGAACTCTAAATAGTACTCAAATTACAGAGCCAGTGGTAAAGCTTCATACGACACCACCTACAGGTGAATCACTATGGAGTATTAAAGTAGCTACAGGTGAAACACTATGGAGTATTAAAGTAGCTACAGATGAAACACTATGGAGTATTAAAGTAGCTACAGATGAAACACTATGGAGTATTAAAGTAGCTACAGATGAAACACTATGGAGTATTAAAGTAGCTACAGATGAAACACTATGGAGTATTAAAGTAGCTACAGATGAAACACTATGGAGTATTAAAGTAGCTACAGATGAAACACTATGGAGTATTAAAGTAGCTACAGATGAAACACTATGGAGTATTAAAGTAGCTACAGATGAAACACTATGGAGTATTAAAGTAGCTACAGATGAAACACTATGGAGTATTAAAGTAGCTACAGATGAAACACTATGGAGTATTAAAGTAGCTACAGATGAAACACTATGGAGTATTAAAGTAGCTACAGATGAAACACTATGGAGTATTAAAGTAGCTACAGATGAAACACTATGGAGTATTAAAGTAGCTACAGATGAAACACTATGGAGTATTAAAGTAGCTACAGATGAAACACTATGGAGTATTAAAGTAGCTACAGATGAAACACTATGGAGTATTAAAGTAGCTACAGATGAAACACTATGGAGTATTAAAGTAGCTACAGATGAAACACTATGGAGTATTAAAGTAGCTACAGGTGAAACACTATGGAGTATTAAAGTAGCTACAGATGAAACACTATGGAGTATTAAAGTAGCTACAGATGAAACACTATGGAGTATTAAAGTAGCTACAGGTGAAACACTATGGAGTATTAAAGTAGCTACAGATGAAACACTATGGAGTATTAAAGTAGCTACAGATGAAACACTATGGAGTATTAAAGTAGCTACAGATGAAACACTATGGAGTATTAAAGTAGCTACAGATGAAACACTATGGAGTATTAAAGTAGCTACAGATGAAACACTATGGAGTATTAAAGTAGCTACAGATGAAACACTATGGAGTATTAAAGTAGCTACAGATGAAACACTATGGAGAATTAAAGTAGCTACAGATGAAACACTATGGAGTATTAAAGTAGCTACAGATGAAACACTATGGAGTATTAAAGTAGCTACAGATGAAACACTATGGAGTATTAAAGTAGCTACAGATGAAACACTATGGAGAATTAAAGTAGCTACAGATGAAACACTATGGAGTATTAAAGTAGCTACAGATGAAACACTATGGAGTATTAAAGTAGCTACAGATGAAACACTATGGAGTATTAAAGTAGCTACAGATGAAACACTATGGAGTATTAAAGTAGCTACAGATGAAACACTATGGAGTATTAAAGTAGCTACAGATGAAACACTATGGAGTATTAAAGTAGCTACAGATGAAACACTATGGAGTATTAAAGTAGCTACAGATGAAACACTATGGAGTATTAAAGTAGCTACAGATGAAACACTATGGAGTATTAAAGTAGCTACAGATGAAACACTATGGAGTATTAAAGTAGCTACAGATGAAACACTATGGAGTATTAAAGTAGCTACAGATGAAACACTATGGAGTATTAAAGTAGCTACAGATGAAACACTATGGAGTATTAAAGTAGCTACAGATGAAACACTATGGAGTATTAAAGTAGCTACAGATGAAACACTATGGAGTATTAAAGTAGCTACAGATGAAACACTATGGAGTATTAAAGTAGCTACAGATGAAACACTATGGAGTATTAAAGTAGCTACAGATGAAACACTATGGAGTATTAAAGTAGCTACAGATGAAACACTATGGAGTATTAAAGTAGCTACAGATGAAACACTATGGAGTATTAAAGTAGCTACAGATGAAACACTATGGAGTATTAAAATAGCTACAGATGAAACACTATGGAGTATTAAAGTAGCTACAGATGAAACACTATGGAGTATTAAAGTAGCTACAGATGAAACACTATGGAGTATTAAAGTAGCTACAGATGAAACACTATGGAGTATTAAAGTAGCTACAGATGAAACACTATGGAGTATTAAAGTAGCTACAGATGAAACACTATGGAGTATTAAAGTAGCTACAGATGAAACACTATGGAGAATTAAAGTAGGCGTGGGTAAGGCCAAACGTCACAAATATGCCAACTTTGGTACATTATTTCTAAATTATGCTTTTAGATATACAGTATGCCATTTAGTATGTCAATCTAAAGGACCATTTACAGATTTTTTTTTCGTACTAGTTAGAAATGGAATCACTCGTGTTTGTTGGTAATTGTGCCAGTCAATGGTAGCCTAGCGGTTAGTGTTGGGGCGGTAACTGAAAGGTTGCTAGATTGAATCCCCTAGCTGACAAGATAAAAATCTGTCGTTCTGCCCCTGAATAAGGCAGTTAACCCACTGTTCCTAGGCCTTCATTGTAAATAACAATGTGTTCTTAACTGACTTGCCGAGTTAAATAATAGTTCAATAAATAATAAAAAAAATTGCATGAGAAAGACATTTCAAATTGGCAATATAAGGATTGTATCTGGTATAGCTGAGCAAACCATAATCCTTAGACTTTGGATCATAACTCTAAAAGTAGCAGAGATCCCACTCTGGAACTTTGATATACCCGTAGAGTATATTATGTTCAACAATATATTAAAGGGATACCTCGGGATTTTGGCAATGAAGCCCATTCAAGGTGTGTCACAGCTGACAGGGGCACGAGGAGCGACACTAAACCCAAATGAAGAACAGGATTTGGGGTTAGGCTTACATCTGTGATCCCCTGACCCATACCACCATGATAAACAGATGGATCTCTCACCACCGGGAGCTCCCTGATGTTTAGTTGAATACATAAGAGGTTATATAAAACAGTTGTTTCTCCCACCATAGCATACTACTGTACTCCCCTCTCACATCACACCTCCTATGCCAGCCTTGGCCCACTTCCAGTGCCTGGGGCATTTGCTGTCCCCAGGGTCAGTTAAAGGTGCTACACTGCTACCAGAGAGGTTGACAGAGCTGTAAAGCAGTACGTCCAGCAGAACAGGCGCAGGCGGACATACCACCACACACAGCAGTCATTACTCTAAATCACTGACCCACCCTCCTCTCCCCAGCTCCATCCTCCTCATGACTTCAGCTATAAACCAGTGACCTGGAAAATGTCTGCTGAGCAGAGCTATTCTCTCCTTCCCCTTCCCTCCCTTGCAAACAGCAGAAATATTGAGACACTTACCAGATGATTATCTGGTCACAACACCGGCCATGGCGGCCGTGTGGAAAACACTCTGGGAGTGGAGGAGTGGATGTACAGTATGCTTCACACTGGAATAGAAGAAGGAATCAAAGGCTTCTACATGGGGAGAATTGGACCGGGATGGCTCTTAGTGCCTGTTCCACTAGCCTTTTGGCCTCTATTGCTCCATTGAGAGACATGTACAGATGTAGGATCTTAATATGACCTGTATTGTTACAGCAAAAATGTTCCTACAAGATTTGAACATTTAGTCCATAATGTTGCTGGATTGGTGGTTAGGCTATTAGCTGGTCAAAATTAGGCTAAATGAAAAGTAGAGTACAGTTAATTTAACTGTGTGTTAGTGCAGTTTTTCATTTAATGATCAAATTAAGATCCTACATTGGTAGACGTAAATGAGGGACCCCCTTGTTTGCCGGTCACCAGACACTCATTAATTGGGCCAGATATTAGACCTAGTCCAACCCCAGACCCAGCCCAAGACCCAGACCCAGACTTAGCCACCATCCAAACCCAGCCCCAGTCCAACCCAAAACCCAGTCCAACTCCAGCCCCAGTCCAACCCCAGACCCAATCCAACCCCAGCAACAGTCCAACTCCAGACCCAGTCCAACTCCAGACCCAATACAACCCCAGCCGCAGTCCAACTCCAGACCCAGTCCAACTGCAGACCCAGTCCAACCCCAGACCCAGTCCAACTCCAGACCCAATCCAACCCCAGCCCCAGTCCAACTCCAGACCCAGTCCAACTCCAGCCCCAGTCAAACCCCAGACCCTTTCTGATTGATCTGTGAGTAAAGCAGGAGGGATTTGCTTACTTGCTAGTTTTGTTTTGTTTGTTATATACTGCATTTGTTTCCGATCATAACCTTTGCTATACCTCAATATGTACTCTATGTAGCCTGAAAAATGGTATGTAGTGGGAGGGAGGGAGAATGAAGAGGAAGATGAGGAGTAGGATGAGGGGGAATGAGTATTGGTACTGTATATATTTGTATTTATTGGGGATCCCCATCATACAGTACCACTACCCACTCCTCCTCCTCCTCCTCCTTTTTACCACTACACATATATAGGCTGCATGGGTTTTGTAAGAGAAGTAACATGGATGGAGGGAGGGAGGGGGAAACTAAAGCTGTGATGCATCAGACCATTTGTGCCAAAGTACTCCTTTTATAGACAACCTTACAAAGGACTCATTGACTGATCTCCTCTAGCATTACCTTGTCCTTCAGAATGTGTTCAAACAGGGAATAGAGTAACCTCCAATGAGTTTTGACAGACAACATTGCCTAGGTAGTAGAACCATATGAGCGTATTCTCTCAGAGTACAATTTACGCCGTGTTCTGTCTCACATATTTTCTCCCTAAAAAGTACAGTGGTTATTTGTTTGTGCTCTCAAACGTTTCCCACTCAACCTGTCATTTTCATTTTCTACTGAAAATGTGACACCATAAATCGTCAATTCACTTTCCACTTTCCGCCATATCTTTAAGTTAGTTCCAGCATCAAAATGTTAATATAAACCATGCTTACACTTACATACTGTATATCCTTACTCCATTCTGCTCCGTTGTTTTATGAGTTGACGCCTGCTGTCTGTATTCCATGCATTAGTGTGTATGGGGAGTCGTATTTTAGCAGTGCACAGAAGACATCAAAGCAGGTCTGTGGAGATGCAGTAAATCTCAGGCACTTGGAAGGTACCTCGTTCATTACATCACCTACGCTGCCAATAAAGTTTCATTAGATTGCATGCGGTTCCTGTTGGAATTGAAATAAATGCTCTTGTGTAGCCTGCATGAACAAAAGCCACTCTCTTTTCTCTTCCCTGTATAGTCATCCCAGACCTGTGAATGAATCTATCATGGATCAACTTCAAACTCTCTCCCCACTCAATCCCCAGTCTTTATTCCTTGGGAAGACAGTTAGAGATGATTTTCTTTCTTTAGCATTGCAGAGTTTATTCAAACTACACATCCTCCATATGCTGAATTATGCATGGGAACCAAACATCTGGAAAGTTCTGCTTTGTAGAAGAAGACCATGGTTATGGTTATTATTATATTACTATAATGGTTATGGTTATTATTATGGTTATTATTATATTACTATAATGGTTATGGTTATTATTATTATGTGTATTATTATATTACAATTATGGTAATTAAGATGTTTGCTATTATATTACTATAATGGTTATTGTTATTATTATGTTATTATATTACTGTAATGTTACGGTTATTATTATGTTCTTAATTGTATTACTTTAATGGTTATGAATATTATTATGTTTATTAATATATTACTATTGTGGTTATGGCTACCAGGTGGCCTGCTCACATTACCATATTTCTGAGGGGACCTGATACTATCCTCATACAATCCTGATGCTATTCTGATACTATCCTGATACTTCCTAACACTATTCTGATTATTTTCTGATACTGTCTTGATAATATCCTGATACTACAGTGATACTATCCTCATCCTATTCTGATACTAACCCGATACTATCCTGATACTCTTCTGATACTGTCCTGACACTATCCTGATACTATCATGAGAGTACGCTGATACTATCATGATACTATCATGATACTATTCTGACACTATCCTGATACTATTCTAAAACTATTTTGATTGTATCCTGATACTATTCTGAAACTATCTTGATACTTTTCTGATACTATCCTTATACTATCCCAATACTATCATGTTTCTATTCTGATACTATCCTGATACTATCTTGAAACTATCTTGATACTATTCTGATAGTATCATGATACTATCCTCATACTATCCTGATACTATCATGATACTATCCTAATACTATCCTGATACTGTTCTGATTCTGTCCTGATTCTCTCCTGATAGTATCATGATACTATCCTCATACCATTTTGATACTAACCCGATACTATCCTGATACTCTTATGATTTTATCCTGATACTATCTTGATACTACCCTAAAACGATTTTGATTATATCCTGATACTATTCTGATACTATCTTGATACTGATCCTGATACTATCCTGAAACTATTCAGAAACAATCCTGATACTATCTTGAAACTATCCTAAAACGATTTTGATTACATCCTGATACTATTCTGAAACTATCTTGATTATTTTCTGATACTATCCTGATACTATCCTGATACTATCCAGATACTATCCTGATACTATTCAGAAACAATCCTGATACTATTCTGAAACTATCTTGATTATTTTCTGATACTATCCTGATACTATCCTGATACTATCCTGATACTATCTTGATACTATCCTAAAACGTTTTAGATTATATCCTGATACTATTCTGAAACTATCCTGATACTATGCTGATACTGATCCTGATACTATCCTGATACTATTTAGAAACATTCCTGATACTCTTCTGACACTATCCTGATACTATCTTGATACTATCCTAAAACTTTTTAGATTATGTCCTAATACTATTCTGAAACTATCTTGATACTTTTCTGATACTATCCTTATACTATCCCAATACTATCATGTTTCTATTCTGATACTATCCTGATACTATCTTGAAACTATCTTGATACTATTCTGATAGTATCATGATACTATCCTCATACTATCCTGATACTATCATGATACTATCCTAATACTATCCTGATACTGTTCTGATTCTGTCCTGATTCTCTCCTGATAGTATCATGATACTATCCTCATACCATTTTGATACTAACCCGATACTATCCTGATACTCTTATGATTTTATCCTGATACTATCTTGATACTACCCTAAAACGATTTTGATTATATCCTGATACTATTCTGATACTATCTTGATACTGATCCTGATACTATCCTGAAACTATTCAGAAACAATCCTGATACTATCTTGAAACTATCCTAAAACGATTTTGATTACATCCTGATACTTTTCTGACACTATCCTGATACTATCTTGAAACTATCCTAAAACGATTTTGAATACATCCTGATACTATTCTGAAACTATCCTGATACTATGCTGATACTGATCCTGATACTATCCTGATACTATTTAGAAACATTCCTGATACTCTTCTGACACTATCCTGATACTATCTTGATACTATCCTAAAACTTTTTAGATTATGTCCTGATACTATTCTGAAACTATCTTGATACTTTTCTATTACTATCCTTATACTATCCCAATACTATCCTGTTTCTATTCTGATACTATACTGAAACTATCTTGATACTAATCTGATAGTATCCTGATACTATCCTGATACTATTCTCATATTATCCTGATACTTTCCTGATACTATCATGATACTATCCTAATACTATCCTGCTACTGTTCTGATTCTGTACTGATTCTCTCCTGATAGTATGATGATACTATCCTCATACCATTCTGATACTAACCCGAAACTATCCCGATACTCTTCTGATTTTATCCTGATACTATCCTGTTACTATCCTGATACTATTATCATACTATCCTGATACTATCATAATAGTATCATAATACTATCCTGACACTGTTCTGATTCTGTCCTGATACTCTCCTTATACTATCCTGATAAGATCCTGATACTATCATGATATTATCCTCATACTATTCTGATACTATCCTGATGCTATCCTGATACTATCTTTATACTATTCTGATACTATCCTGATACTTTTCTCATACTTTTCTCATATTTTCATGAAACTATCCTAATTCTATCCTGATACTGATCTGTTTCTGTCCTGATACTGTTCTGATACTCTCCTGATACTATCATGATACTATACTCATACTATTCTGATACTAACCCAATACTATCCTTATACTATCTTGATGCTATCCTGATACAATCCTGATACTGTCCTGATACTGTCCTGATACTATCTTGATACTATCCTGATAGTCTCCTGATACAATCCTGATACTGTCCTGATACTGTCCTGATACTATCTTGATACTATCCTGATAGTCTCCTGATACAATCCTGATACTGTCCTGATTCTG
Organism: Oncorhynchus mykiss; assembly: GCF_013265735.2. Lineage (NCBI taxonomy): Eukaryota > Metazoa > Chordata > Actinopteri > Salmoniformes > Salmonidae > Oncorhynchus > Oncorhynchus mykiss. Next base: position 52,580,366 of record NC_048587.1, read on the forward strand.
TCCTGATACTATTCTGATTCTGTTCTTACTGTAATCAGGTTGCATTAACCTCAGTGGATGGATTCCAAACTGCACCCTATTTCCTTTATTGTGCACTGTGCACTACTTTTGACCAGGGCCCATAGGGCTCAGTGTGCCATTTGCAACACAACTTATTCCTGATGCTTATGTTGAGGGGCTGGTGGGTAACCTCAAATAACCACAGTCCAATTCCTGTACTCTGCACCTCCTTCAGTACCCCCCTTTCCCAAATCTAGTTTTTCCAGAAATCCTGATTGGAATATTATTGGAATCAGTAGGGAATAAGCAGGAAATCTGAATTCATCCAAACAGGATATCTGGAAAACCCTGGAATTTTGAGAAAGTTACCAGAATGTTGTAACTCTGCACTGCACATAGGAGAGCAGACCATGAACCAGGGTGATAGCCAGGCCACGGAGGTGATGGGGCAAATAATCTTAGGTGGAAACATAGATATTGAAACAAACTATTCCAAAAATCTGTCTGCAATGCAGTATGCAATAGAGCATGCTGGGAAAAAATGATAATGAAGGGTGTGATGATGGGTGTGGTTTTGATTCAAAGTGATGTGTATTAGTTTTAGGGCCCAGTATTAAGGTAAAACTAGGCCCTCAAAATAAGTCCTTGCGAAATATGTACGGTATTGTGTTAAATACTGTAAATATATTTTTTACAATAATATATTCGCTTAGGATCTCACTTGGTGAAGATCATAAGACCAAAAATGAGTGCAACAACCTTGTCTCTGTGTTCCTCTCCTTGTTCGGGCGTTGTTCGGCAGTCGGCGTCACCACCTTTCGTCGCCGATCCACCTTTCGTTTTCCATTTGTTTTGTCTTGTCTTCCTGCACACCTGGTTTTCATCTCCTACTAATTAACGTGTATTTAGCCCTCTGTTCCCTCCATGTCTGTGTGGGGTATTGTTTATTGTCAGGGTTGGTACGCTGCCGGCTGGTTTGCGCCGGGTTTTGTTTTATACTCGTGCTTTGTGGCAGCCAGTACTTTGTACTAAAGGTTTTGTACTTTGAGCTGCCTTACTTGTTCTTTGGGAATTTGTGGTTGCGTTCTGCATGATGATTGCCTAAGTAAAGTGCTTTGTCCTTTCATCTCTGCTCTCCTGTCCCTGACTTCCATGCACCAGCTACACCCACCATTGACACTCTGTCACTAACAAGTGCAGTCATGGGCGGTAACTGTTACAATAAACTCGAGCGGCAAGACACTCTGTGAAATATTTTAATAAGGCTGTGGTTAATTTAATACTGTTCCGGTGTCTATATGGGTCCACAGACAACACTTTCAGTGTTGATTTAACACTCTCAGTGTATATATATATTTTAAAACTGGAGAACTAACTGTGTGTAGCTGTGCTGCCTCACCCTGATCTTGTGACATGAGGCTGCCAGGTTAGAGTCACTCAGGAGGCTCAGGCTATTATACCTTGGAAGCATCTGCACCCTGAAGGGCAGGAGAGGCACATAAACCACGCAGGGACACTTCAAGGTGAAAGCTCTCTGTGTATCACACAGGTGGTTTGTGGCACCTTAATTGGGGAGGACGGGTCTGATATACATCATGGTGTCCATGTGTTTGATACAGTTCCATTCACTCCATTCCAGACTTCCAGTCCTCCCCTCAATAGCCTCCTGTGGTGGATAAATCTTGGCAAAACATAAACTATTTTAAACACATTTAGGTGTCATAGTGGAACCAAAAAGACACTGCCATAATTGAATGTGGTCCTTTTTTGGGTGAAACCAAAACCTCTGTTTTCAGGCTGGATATGGACATTTATTCAAATATCTTGACTTTCCCAGCATCAGTGCAAGAGGGAAATCTTGGAGAGAAGCGTAAGGGCGTAGTGAAGTCATCCACTTCACAGTCTGACAGCTGGCATCTCTCAGAAGCACTCTCACTCTGATAAACACATCTCTCTAGTGGCATCTCAGATGCCTCGTCTTCTTTAGCTGCATGGAGGTTAAACGGAGCATGATCTTTTACCTGCCTGTTTGTGAGACAGAAAAACGGTGCTGCCGTCACATTAGGAAAGTAGCAAGTTTGGTGGTGGAGGATGGCTGTGTGGAGCCGAGAGCTATCTGCTGATGTGTGTCGCTTTATAAAGGCCCTGAGATTGAAAAGATGAGTAGGCCTCACCCTCCTCCTCTCCTCTCATCCTTTCTTCCTCCCCATTTTGACCAGCCAGGGGACCTGACAGAGGCTGAGCCCGCCTCCTTCCCCTAGCACAGCTCAGTAGTTCCGTCACGGACAGTAAAATGCATCTGCCATGGGAGCAGCGCAGGCAGGCCACTTTGTCAGCACACACACACACACACACACACATCCTGGGCTTTAAGCAGAGCCACACTAGCAGAGAGATAGAGAGAACTAGGATGAATAATTGAAGTGTGCATTCTGCAGAGGCTCTAAATGGCTGGGAGAAGAAGACGTTAATGATTCATGGGCTGCTTTTATCTGCTTTGGTTCAGGTCACTGTCCTGAAGGCACTTGGGGCAGCGGAGGAGAGACGAGGGTGGAGAGGGAAGGGGAGACAGAGGAGAGAAGCTGGAAAGGTGTGGTGTCATGGCCGAATAGATTGTGTGAAAAATGGGCCCGCACAGATTAAGAAATATTGCCAAAGAAAACGTTAAAACAAATATTAAGGCTGAGCGGCCTTCCCAGTTTAACTTTTTTGCTGTAAATATTTGAGGTGGGATTTATGTGTATTCTTTCATCACCAGGATTTAATTTCCCAGGCTTTGTCCCAAATGGCACCCTATTCCCTACATAGTACACTGGTTTTGACCAGAGGTCTAAAGTAGTGCACTATACAGTATAGGGAATAGGATGCCACTGTGGAAACAGCCCTTGAGTCCAACAGGACCACTTTTGCTGTGACTACTATGTCTCTGCTATGGTCTGTTCACTCATCTGCAGCTGTTTAGAAGGCGGCCCCGAAACATAGGGTTTCTCTTTTCCAAATCAAGTGTCCAATAAATGTGATATTAAAACTGAAGAAAAAAACATCTCTAATCACAATATGATGCGGCCTGATACGAACACTTTTCATTTTTAATATCTACAGAATAACAAACAGAGAATATGTCCATGCAGCAATGAATCAAATTGTGGTTCTCAAATAGTCTATTTGATGACGTTCCAGATCCAGATTCAGACAAGCTTAGAAACATGTTGTTCCACTGCTGTGTGTCACGAACGAAGGATGAGTTTCTTTCTGCTGGGGAAAGGTTGTTAACGCTGTTGTTTTCTTCTAGTGGTACAGGGAATTCAGGGCCGGCTCCAAGAATAAGAGACAAAAGCTTTTTGGGGAACTCAGTCGGGGTCTCAACTTACTGTTGATAGTAAGAATAGTAGAATACATCAGATGCAATTTAGAAATGTGGTTGTACATCATTCGGCAGGTTTTCCCTTGTTATGTCAGTCACAGGCAGTCACTCACTGACTACCTATAATTTGTTAGATGACAAATTGTATTATTAAACATGTAAGCTAACAATGATAGTTAGTCTAGTCAGGTATCTAAACTTGCAGTAATCATGACCAAATACTGACCAGGCACCCACCTCCCCTGGGCCCTGACCTCCAGTGGGCCCCCATTGACTGTGTTAGTCATTCTCACTCAGATATCAGATTAACATGGCAGAAATCATGCCTAAATGTGTAGAACTGCAAGAAATTAGCTGAAAACTGCAATATATTACTTGTGATGCGCCCTGGTCAAAAGTAGTGAACTATATAATCAGGGAATAGGCTGCATAGGAAACACTACCGTAGAAAAGACATCGCTCCCACGCACCACACAACTATCAATATGCTGATGCACTACACACCTATCAATACTCCCACACACTACACAGCTATCAATACTCTGATGCACTACACAACTATCAATACTCTCAGACGCACTACACAACTATCAACAAGTGTAGATGTGATACTGTACATTTGGCCCCGCTTTTCTGGCTAGTTTTAAAGCTTGCAGACTGTAGCTGCATGATAAAGAAATTTCAAGACAAATCCAATGAAAATAAAGTGTTAGATGTGTTTGTTTTGTGTTTTCTCAGTCTCACATGTTTGTTGTACTTAAAGTTGTTCTTGTCAAAGTTTATACGTATCTGACAGTCTGACAGTCAGGTCTGACAGTCAGTCAATCATTGTCTTCTCAACATATCCCTCTCCTCTCTTCAGAGAGCTGATGCCCAAGACCCTGGAGGGCCAGATCACCATGGAGAAGACCCCCAGCTACTTTGTGACCAGAGAGGCCCCGGCCCGGATCTCTGCCATGTCCCGGGACACCAAGCTGATCGTGGTGGTGAGGGACCCCATCACCAGGGCCATCTCTGACTACACACAGACGCTGTCCAAGAACCCAAAAATTCCCACCTTCGAGAGCTTGACCTTCAAAAACAGGACTACGGGGCTCATCGACACATCCTGGAGCGCCATCCAGATCGGCATCTATGCCAAGCACCTGGACAACTGGCTAGAGTACTTCCCTATGGGCCAGATTCTGTTCGTGAGCGGGGAGCGTCTGATCAGCGACCCTGCCGGAGAGCTGGGCAGGGTGCAGAACTTCCTGGGACTCAAGAGGATCATCACAGACAAACACTTCTACTTCAACCAGACCAAGGGCTTCTCCTGCCTCAAGAAGGCTGAGGGCAGCAGCAAGCCCCACTGCCTGGGCAAAACCAAAGGGCGGACCCACCCCAACATCCACCCAGAGGTGGTGCAGAGGCTACGGGACTTCTACAGGCCTTTCAACAGGAAGTTCTACCAGATGACGGGACGCATGTTTGGTTGGGACGACTGATTTTGCCTTGTTGGATTTACATTTGAGTCATTTAGCAGATACTCATATTGAGTGATTTACGGGAGCAATTATAGTTAGGTGCCTTGCTCATCAGATTGTCCACCTAGTCGGCTCAGGGATTCATACCAGTGATCTTTCAGTTACTGTCCCAACACTCTTAACCGCTAAGCTACCTGCCGCTCCAGAATACAGATGACCAGAGAACACAGATGACTGTTGACACTGCAGTATAACTGTGGGACAGCAACAACACTTAGCCTAGAGGCAATATGTGTCTGTGATAGCGGGGGAAAGGCCTTATCTGCTCTTACTGGCAATTCAGATATTTAACGTGTTCACTGTGTTACTGTGTCTCAGAACCAATATCAGCTGAGGCTGGTTGAAGGAAATGGAGAGGGATTATCCCTTATAGAGCATGTGGTGGTTCTAATACAGAGAGATACTGCATCTCTACCTCTCCCTGTAGTTCCTGTCAGAGGGCTTTCTTTTTTGGCAACCTTTCAGTGATGCAAAAGACAAATATGTTGTTACTGTATAGGAGGTTATATGAAATCAAAACAGAGAGACTTTGGATAAAAAGCCTTGTCTGAGTGATTATATACTATATTGTAAAGCAAACCCAGCTGCTTTTCAAAGAATTGTATTTTTCTAGAAAAATTTTGAAAAGTTAAAATTATATTTAATTTATTTAAGATGGGTGTACACATGCGGAATATAATATACATGTTGATATGCTTTATGTTTTCTGTGCTTATAGAATGTTGTTTTATACTGTACACATTTTTTTCTTCATCATGTTTATTGAGGTTATTCATTTGAATCTGTATATGCGATTCCCGGACTCTTTTCCTGCTGAGCTTGTAATTATAATCCTGCGAGGGTTTGTTATTCTGAGGGCAGTTTCCCCACGCTGAGTTAATGGAGTTGATTGAATTACAGTGTAGAGAGTGAGATAGAGTAAAGATAGCACTCAATGGAAGTGTCCAGTGGCACCCTATTCTCTATATAGTGCACTACTTTTTACCAGGTCCCATAGGGAATAGGGTGCCATTTGACCAGCATCCATAGGGAATAGGGTGCCATTTGACCAGGGCCCATAGGGAATAGGGTGCCATTTGACAAGGGCCCATAGGGAATAGGGTGCTATTTGGGATGCATAGTGAGTCAACTGTTGTATCAGTAACAGCAACTCATCAACTAATGTTATAATGAGACCTCTAGTGGGCCTAACCACATTATTTCTCAGATTTTCTCTTTAACATGCCTCCTTGTGAACTGAAAACAGTTGCTGTCATCCAGCCTTTCCTTGCCTCGGAAGCAACCATGGATGGAGGTGTCTCTCTGTGTCTTTTTAAAGGCGCCAGAGAACAATTTTGAAGTTGTGTTTTTGATTTATATCTGCCTGGTTGTGAGCTTCCAAAAAGCCTCTCCCCTTTCAAATGTTCCTCAAAGGGAAACTTCATCATGCTCAGTGTTTTCAATATCAGTTCAGGGGGAAACATATCAATTTGCCATCACTATTTATCATACGTACATTATAATTTTGTCTATTTCATTTGAAGTCATGTTGGATTTCTAAATCACACTTTATAAACAGTTCACATTTGTGAAGTCCTGATCCTGCCTCATCATCCTCACCAGTGGGCCTGTTGTTATGCTTCAGAACAGTCACTCAATGGACCACAGTACAGCAGATGTATTCCTACGAGGTTAAGTACTGTTGTGTCAAAGTTATTTTGAGTAAAGGCTTATTTACACAGCAAAGAACTACAACTAGCAACGCAAAATGGTGATCCTGCGTAGCAAAGATCTGTGTGCAGCACCTCAATTATAAACCCTCTCCCATCTCCCCACAACTCCTTCTCTAGTTGTCTCTGCTCATCTCGACCAAGCTTACAGGATGTCAAAAGAGGCTCCAACCATGCTAAAATATGCTTTCTATCTAAAAGGCTTATTGTTGGACTGCTGGTTTCCCTTGCGGGGTGAGGTCCTAGTCCGGGAGGCTTGTAGAGCACAGCCTTAAGAAGTTGGTAACAGCACTCCTCATGTCCCCTGGCTCTGAAACACTGTGTGGAACTGGTTGCTAATGTGTATGGTTAAGAGGTTGCACTGGCAACCACAGATGACACTCCAGGGGACGCTCAAGGGGAAAAAGGTTTGTCTTCTCTCAAGAGAGACTCTATACCGCTTGGTACCCTTGCTTATTTCGCTAGTGTTTAGACCTTGGCTAGATTCAACGCTTATCACAGAAGACCCTATTGAAATGTGAAGGACATTCTTGATTAAGCTGACATCAATCAAATCAAATTATAATGGTCACATACACACAGTTAGCAGATGTTATTGTGTTTGTACCGAAATGCTTATGCTCCTAGATCCGACAGTACAGCAGTAACTAACAGGTAATATCTAAGTCTTTGGTAACGGGCCGTGTCCGTGGCACTGTATTGTCCTCAAAGCGCGCAAAGAAGTTGCTTAATTTGTCTGGGAGCAAGACGTCGATGTCTGCGACGAGGCTGGTTTTCTTTTTGTAATCCGTGATTGTGTGTAGACCCTGCTACATACGTCTCGTATTTGAGCCGTTGAATTGTGACTCCACTTTGTCTCTATACGGACGCTTTGCTTGTTTGATTGCATTACGAGGGAATAACTACACTGTTTGTATTCTGCCATGTTTCCAGTCACCTTGCCATGATTAAATACAGTGGTACATGCTTTCAGTTTTGCGTGAATGCTGCCATAAATCCACGGTTTCTGGTTAGGGAAGGTTTTAATAGTCACAGTGGGTACAACATCCCCTATACACTTCCTTGTAAACTCGCTCACCGAGTCAGCGTATAAATCAATGTTATTGTCTGAGGCTACCTGGAACATATCCCAGTCCATGTGATCGAAGCAATCTTTAAGCGTGGAATACGATTGGTCAGATAAACGTTGGATAGACCTAAGCACGTGCTTCCTGTTTTATAGGAGTGGAGCAACAAGATGAATCATGAAACATCATGAATCATGAAACATACACCCCCACCCTTCTTCTTACCAGAGAGATGTTTGTTCCTGTCGGCACGAAGCACTGAAAATCCCGTTGGCTGTACGGAATCTGACAGCATGTCCCTAGCTAGCCATGTCTCCGTGAAATAGAGTATGTTACAATCCCAGATATATCTTTGGAAAGAAACTCTGGCCCTAATTTCATCGACTGTACATTATCGAGTAATATACTCAGAAGCGGTGGGTGGTGAGTGCGCATCCGAAGCCTCACTTGAAGACCGCTCCGACACCCTCTCCTCCGACGGTGTTGTTTTGGGTCGACCTCTGGAATCAGTTCAAATGCCCTGGGAGGTGCAGACAAAGGATTCGCTTTGGGAAAGTCGTACTCCTGATCGTAGTCCTGGTTGTGCTGTTAAGGTAACATCTCTCTGATATCCAATTGTTCTTCCCGGCTATATGTAATAACACTTAAGGTTTTCTGGGTTAACAATGTAAGAAATAATAATACATAAAAAAAACTAAATACTGCTGTCAGGACTCCCACCAAAGGTGGCTGCCCTGCCTGTTTGGGCGGCGCTCGGCGGTCGTCGTCGCCGGTCTACTAGCTGCCACCGATCCCCTTTTCCTTTTCTGTTTGTAATGTCTTATTGGTTGCACCTGTCTCTTATTTTGTTTTGATTCAGGACTATTTAAGCCTGTAAGGCCCGCCTGTTTTTGTGCAGGCTTGTTTTCTGTTAGTCGAGGTTGTTGCATGTAGTGTTCCTGTCTGTTTGTGCCCTGTGTTGGGTTGGAAATGTTTTGATTATTCGCCTGTTGTTTTGGACATTAATATTGGAGGCAGTAATAATGTCCGGTTTCCTCATTATCCTCTGCTCTCTGCGCTTGACTCCGCACCCACCACTTCAGGCTCTGTGACAACTGAGTTTCCTAAGGACTTGAAGCGAAGCTGCCATCTCTATCGGCGCCATCTTGTAAAGGACATAGGACACAAAGGACACAGCTTTTAACGTGAATGCAGTCTCCGTGAACCCATGAATGTTGCCTTTAAATTTCAATCACGTTATACAGTGTGAGGAATGAATCTCTCTCTCACTCTCTCAATTTTGTTTTCATATGCACAAGGAATCTCAGCATCAGATAATTTCTACCTCTTCTTCTGCCCTAAATTTAGAAGATGTTACATTAATTACACACCTAACATCTGCACTTTCAAATCACTTATGGTTGAGTTGAATACATAATGAAAGCCTGTCACTGTCTGACACTGTGGGATTCCCTTAGAAGACCGAAGGAAGTCTGATGAACATCGAAGCGTATGAATACAGCTGTGAAGCTAAACCGTGTTGATAGTCATGGAGATGGAGACTACACGAGCCAGACCTAAAAGGCGTATGTTCACTTGTTGAGTTAGATCATTAGCATTCTGGATGCTGTTTCTTATTCCTCTCTGACTGGGACAGCGAGCCTCTTCAGAGAAATCTGTTAGGGACATAAACAGAGACTGAATCCCAAATAGCACCCGATTCCCTACATAGTGCACTATATAGCAAATAGGGTGCCATTTGGAATGCGTACTTCATGTTCTTGTCTAACTCTCTGAAGGAGAGAGAGGTTAACGAAGCAAGAAGGAGGAAATTAAAGTGTAACATCTACTGTGTGTTATGGGCTTGTGTCCTAAACCTTATTCCCTTCATAGTGCACTTATTTTGACCAAAGACCTATGGGCCCTGCTCTAAAGTTGTGCACTATGTAGGGAATAGGATGCTATTTGGGATGTAGCCATGTTCTGTACAGACAGACAGAGACAGACCACCACTGTCAGAGAACATTCAGCTCAATATCAATAGCAGCACGAACAGAGAGAAAACAAGATCACTGTTTGTTCAATGAGCTTGACTGCATGTGGTTGATTTTAAAACAGACAGAAAGAAAGGCATTTATGTTTTGCTATTCTTCTCCCCTGCTGAAAAAAAACAGCACATACCAGCATAGGCTGGTGACCAGCCTTCTTTGTGCTTTCACTGGTGACCAGCCTTCTTTGTGCTTTCACTGGTGACCAGCCTTCGTGAACAGCCTTTGTTGTACTTTCGAAGGCTGGTCACTAGCACAATAAAGACTGGTCTGCCAGCATAACCAGCTGGACAATTAATTTCACATGTTCCACCCTAAGCTGTCATAATCACATCTCACAAGTATTAGACACAGCAAGCTCCCAGCTACTACCTAATCAAGGTAACATTGACCCACCCCTGGTTAGCCACCATTGGCTTAAAAAGCCAAACATAACGCAATATCTTCCAATTAATTTCCAGCAATATTGCCCCTGTATGTCTCTGTGGTGTTCACGTTTGTCCATTGCTCTGTGTGTAGCCAGTTGATGTGATAAGCTTCTTGTGAGCTGATAGAAATATTTTCCCCAAAACCTACTCAATTAAATGTTTCCTTTAAAGTAGGCTTACCTGGAAGAAGTATATTATGAGTGAGTATATCATGTGTATCTATTATTTGTTATTTGCAAACGTTAACTTGAAATTAGTAGCAGCAATACAGAACCATTACTAGACCGACACATTAGACAGCACATTAGATGGCACGTTCCTCACTCACTAGATGCGCAATTAAAGGGCCAGATGTGCAATTAAAGGGGAATTACACAAAAAAAATTACAATTGTTTTCTTCAAGGCTTTAAAAAAAGTTATTCTAATGTGATTGATGCCTTAACATGGACTCAGAATATCACATTTCTTTGTTTGTCTATGAACAATTGAGTGAAAAACAAAAGGGAATAGGGTGACATCTGACCAGCATCTGACCAGCATGGACTAGCTTGACCAGCATCCGACCTGCTTGACCAGCATCCGACCTGCTTGACCAGCATCTGACCTGCTTGACCAGCATCCGACCTGCTTGACCAGCATCCCACCAGCATGGACTAGCTTGACCAGCATCCGACCTGCTTGACCAGCATCCGACCTGCTTGACCAGCATCCGACCTGCTTGACCAGCATCTGACCTGCTTGACCAGCATGGACTAGCTTGACCAGCATCCGACCTGCTTGACCAGCATCTGACCTGCTTGACCAGCATGGACTAGCTTGACCAGCATCCGACCTGCCTGACCAGCATCCGACCTGCTTGACCAGCATCTGACCAGCTTGACCAGCATGGACTAGCTTGACCAGCATCCAACCTGCTTGACCAGCATGGACTAGCTTGACCAGCATCCGACCAGCATGGACCAGCATCCGACCTGCCTGACCAGCATCTGACCAGCATGGACTAGCTTGACCAGCATCCGACCTGCTTGACCAGCATCCGACCTGCTTGACCAGCATGGACTAGTTTCACCAGCATCCGACCTGCTTGACCAGCATGGACTACCTTGACCAGCATCCGACCTGCTTGACCAGCATGGACTAGTTTGACCAGCATCCAACCTGCTTGACCAGCATGGACTAGCTTGACCAGCATCCGACCAGCATGGACCAGCATCCGACCAGCCTGACCAGCATCTGACCAGCATGTTACCAGCATGGACTTGTTTGACCAGCATCCGACCAGCCTGACCAGCATCCGACCACCTTGACCAGCATCCGACCTGCTTGACCAGCATAGACCGGCATAGACCAGCATGGACCAGCATAGACCAGCATTGACCAGCATGGACTAGCATAGACCAGCATGAACCAACCTGAAATGTATATAATCTATGCTGTCAATGCTGTTTTTTCGGCTGGGTCTCTATCACTCTGTCTTATTTTCTCTCTC